>NC_133662.1:226769168-227072637 GCF_037893015.1 Macrotis lagotis
ATCGCCGTGATAATGCTAAGAATAAAAACATCATTAAAGACTGGCTGAGACAGAGAGCCCAGAGAGCACAGATCAAGTGTCTCCACATTTCTAAGGAAACAAAAAGCCTTTTTCCACCTGTTGGCTTCTGTCCTTTTCTCTTGTGTCTTTTGGTTAGATTTATTGGTCGATTTGTACGGAGAATGGGGTGGGAGGGGTTGGGTTTTCTCCTTGCCTCCTCCTCCCTTGTACACACACACACACACACACACACACACACACACACACACACAAGCCATATATATATATGTATATGTATATATATATATATATTATTTTTAAATGATCACTGTGAAATGGTGAAGAAAGAAGAAAAAAATGTGTCTCTGTGGCTTACTGAAGACCGTGTGTTTCTGGAGCTGGCCATGGCTCCCAGGCAGATCTGCAAACTCCTCCTTGGGGGTTAAAGATTTTTTTTTTTCATTGTGGCTTTTAAAGATTAAATGAGGTTTATTTACAATTGCTGTTTATCAGAGAGTAAACATCTTACTGTGTGGCCGGGTAACAATATGAAGGCTGTTTACTCACTGGTGGTTTTGTGGCTGAAAGCTATTACTGTTTTAAGTGACACGAAGGAGGTGGGAGTAGGAGAGAATCAGTTTTCTGATACCAGTCTTTTCATTTAAAATTGGTGAGGCTTTTTTTTATTATTATTAAAGAAACGAATCCTGGCTGATTTCTTTCATTTGAAGATTGCCCATCTTCTGGCCTATTGCTTGAATATTGTTTTAGTGGTCCTCCCTGAATTCTCCCTGAGTATTTCGTTGTTGTTTTTTTTTCCCCTCCAGTACTAGATTTTTCTTTGACTGTGATGCTGGCATCCCTGAATGCAATTCTTCCCACCCCCCCACCTTGGAAGATCTGAAAAAGTCTGGGAGGCTGTGATTCTGTCCATCCTAATTGCAAAGCTTTAAGGAGACACCATTCTGATAGCTAGGAATTGAAACTGAGGATGGTAAAGGAGTCTATTTATGTTCTCCCAAGCACGGTCTGGAGAACCTGACTTGTGGGGGAGGTCCAAAGAAGGAGGTTGTTGGTCTGAGTTTGGACAAGGAAGACAAGGGGTATTTCCACTGCTCAGCTCTTTTTTTGAAATGTGGAAAAGAGTTTTCCTCCTCCAGATTCTAAAGCCCATTCATTTTTTTCTTTTTTGGTGTATATAGCTAGCCATCTCACTTAGCCTTAAACAGTCTTTAGAACTTCCACCTATTTAGCAGGAGAAGGCATCTTTTGGAATGCCTAATAACAGCATGAATCACATATTCTCTTCATCCTTGACATGCCACCCATAATAAATAGTTAATATACATAATATCGATTGGATGTATTAAAATAGATGCTGATTCATATACAGGGTTTAACATGCATAAACTATTGTGGAAATAAGGTTTCTTGACCTGTAACCTATAACTAGATATAATTATGTAAGCCCAAAGAGGTAGGTTGTAGGGGAGCACTGGAAATGTAGTCAGAAGACTTGAGTTCAAATACTGGCTCTTCTACCTGTGTGACTTTGGGTACATCACTTAATGTTCTAGGTTTCACTTTTCATATCTGTAAAATGAAAGAGTTGAATTATTTTAGTTTCAAGGTCCCTTCTGTCTCCATAAAATACTCATATCACCTTTTTGGGGAGCAAAATTTGTACCATATATTGGTTTCTTTACATCAAGGCCATTCATACAATAAATGTAACAAGACCTCTGTATTTATTGCTCGTAGATATCTATCATTATCAGGGTAATACATTTTATGTTTTGTCTAGGTGTATTTGTAGACCACAACAGTATCACAGAGGTGTCTTCCTCTATTTCCTCCTTCACCCCAACTCACATGAAGAAGTGGTTCTTCCCCTTACCAAGGCTAACTCCTCTCCATGCATAAATGATTCAGTTACATCCCTTCTTCAGCAGATTACACTAGCTATCATCCCTCCTCTCACAACTACAGTTATCCCCTATATATTGGGGGGCCAGGGATATGGTGCCCCCAGTGATATGGAAAATCTGTAAAATTTTTTGGACCTCCCTTCTACCAGAGAAGTCTGAATTTTTCCTTTTTCTTTTATGGAGTGTTTATAATACCTGGTTATAAAATTTGGGTAAAGTATTTGGTCATAGGTTCTGTGTCATTTCCTGGCTGTGTATAATCTGTGATTTTTGCAAATTTCCATTTAACTTCTTATGCCAACCTGTGATATATTGAACCCAAGATGGGGAAAGTCACCATGTAGAAGGGCTCACTGTAATCTTAAGTTTCTCCTGTCACTTGACTGCTTCCTTATGGTCCATAAATATTGTTTTATCTTCCCCATGCTCAAAAACTGGATTTATACATCTCTCCTAAGTAGCATCACATAGTTCTCCTCTCTTTTGGGACTAAACTTGAGAAGACTATCTACAATTGGCTCCTCCACTTCCTTTCCTTTCACTACCTTCTTAACTGAAATTTGGTTTCCAATTCATTATTTAAATGAAACTTTTTTTTCCAAAGGTACAAATTATTTCTTAAACACCAATGACCTATTCTTAGTCTTCATTCTTCTTGAATGTTTTTGCAGCCTTTGACTCGATTGATCACCTTTTTCTCCTTGATACTCTTTTTTTCTAAGTTCCATTCTCCCGGTTCTCTTCCTCTCTGATCATTCCTCAGTCTCCTTTGGCAGATCTTTAACTAGGTCCTACCTATTATTATTTGTGGGTTTACTGCAGTATTCTGCCCTGGATCCTCTTCTGCTTCAATACTACTTCAGTTGGTATTCTCATAAATTCTCAATTATCATCTTTATGTGGTGATTCTCAAGATCTATTTGTCCAGCTCTAACCTATATCTCCTGATTATCAATCTGGCATTTCCCATTTCCTGTTGGACATCTCTTTTGGGTTAATATAGTTTTATTAATTTTCATGAAATATTTCCCAGTTACATGTGAAAAATTGTAACATTCATTTAAAAAAAGTTCTTGAACTCCAAATTCTTTCCCTCCCTCCCACCCTTCCCCATCCATTGAGCAGTTAAGCAATATGATATCGATTATACATGTGAAGTCAAACAAACTATATTTCAATATTAGCCATATTGGAAAGGAAAATATACACAAAAATAAGGGGAAAAGGAAAAGTAAAGCATTATTCTGCAGCCTGAATGCAGAGTTTTTCAGTTTTCTTTCTGGAGGTAGAGAGTATTATTTTTTAATCATGGGTTCTTTGGACTTGTCTTGATCAGAGTAGCTAAGACTTTCGGTTGATCACAGCTGTTGCTGTGTACAAGGTACTTTTAGTTCTGCTCACTCAGTTCTGTATCAGTTCATCTAAATCTTCCCAGGTTTTTTTGAAACCATCCTGCTGCTCATCATATCTTATTGAACAATTGCATTCCATTACAATTATATACCAAAACTTGTTCAGCCATTCTCATTCCTAGGGAACATCTTGAACTGAATGTTCCATAGACTTCTGAAACTCAGCGTATCCAGAACTAAACTCATTATATTTTCCCCCAAACCCTCCCTTCTTCTTGACTTTCCTATTACTATTGCTAGTAATTCCCACTAGCATCCACATCCCTCTGGATGTGGAGGATGAGGCAATTCTTGATTTCTTATTCTGCCTCATCCTCCACATCCAGACTATTTCCAAGTCCTGTCAATTTTACCTTCCAAATATCTTTAGTCCCCTTTCTCTGACACTGCCATCACCTTACTGCAGACCTTTGTTATCTCATACCTAGACTATCGCAATAGCTGTTTTCTTTTTCTTTCAGATTTTTGCAAGGCAGTGGGGTTAAGTGACTTGCCCAAGGCCACACAGCTAGGTAAGTGTCTGAGGCTGGATTTGAAATCAGGTCCTCCTGACTCCAGGGCTGGTGCTCTATCCACTGTACCACCTAGCCGCCCCCCACAATAGCTTTTTGCTTGATCTCTCTACCTCAAGATTCCCCATTTCTAATTCATCTCCACACTCAGCTATCAAAGGGCTCTTCTTCAAATTCAGATCTGACCATGTCACCATGTCCCTCTACCTTATTCGGGAAACTCCAATGGTTTCCCATTTGACATCCAGGATCAAAAATACCATCCCCCCTTTTTTTTAAAAAAAAAAAAGTTCTGTATAACCTTGTCCCTTCCTACTTTTGGAGTCTTTTTATGCCTTATTCCCTTCTAAGCTCTGTGATCTAGTGACACTGGTCTCTATGCTCTTCCAGGCACAAGACTCTGATTTTAAGTATTTTCACTGACTGTCCACCATGGTTGAAATACTTGCCCTTCCCATTTTCTACCTCTTGGTTTCCATAAATCTCATGTAAAACCCCACTTTTGGGGGCAGCTAGGTGGCAGTGAATAGAGCACCTGCCCTGGAGTCAGGAGTACCTGAGTTCAAATCCAGCCTCAGGCACTTAATAAAAACCTAGCTGTGTGGCCTTGGGCAAACCACTTTAACCCTATTTGCCTTGAAAAATCCTTAAATAAATAAATAAATAAATAAATAAAATCCCACCTTTTGTAAGAAGTCTTTCTCATCCTCCTTAATGTTAGCTCTTTCCCCCTGAGATTATTCCCATTTTACCCTTTTTATATCTTGCTTGCACCTAGTTGTTTTGCCTGTTGTTTTCCCCTTTCGATTATAAATTCCTTGCAGACAGGAATTGTTTACCTTTCTCTACATCCCCAACATTTAGCACAGTGTTAGTCATTAAATGATTGTTGACTTAGGAGAAATAAATATGAGTAGACTGGTTTCCCATTTCCTTAGTTCCATAATTGCTCCATACATTGTTGGGAACTCAATTAGAGTTTCTACATGGTGGCCAGCATTTTCTTGGATTAATAAAGACAATAAATTTGGTGGTTTAAGTACATTGATTAGGAATCAGGAGACCTAATATCTTAAACTCCATAGCTACATGACCTTAGGCAAGCCATTCAACATCTCTGGGCTTCAGTTGCCTCATTTGTCAAATGAGGGGGCTAGACTAGGCAATCTCCTAGGTCTCTTCTGGTTTTTACTTTCTAGGAATCCACAAATCACTTCATAAAGGCACAGATTAACCAATCTCTAAGAGTTTACCAGCTCCATTCTAAAATCAACTGGTCATGTTTTGACTGGGTGGTTAATAATCTACAAATTCTTGTTATCTGATGACTTCCTGAATTTCCAATATTTTCTTATAGCATTACTACCAATTCTTTTTATTCTGATTGGTGGTCTCTCTGAAGAAACCACCATGGTTGAAATGCCATTTCCATCAATGGAGGAAGTATTGTAGGTGGGTGCTTGCCACATCATTGTCTATTTTGCATTTCTGCCGTGGTAGACAGGATGAATTTTTTTTTCTCTAGGATTGTCAATCCATCATCCTTCAGATTAATCAGTAGTTTAAAAAGAACACAGACACACCTGCCCACACATAAATCATAGGTTTGGTGCCTCTACTTTGAGAACCCACACATTTTGTGTGGTTAAGACACGTGCTCGGTCCAACTCATAATTTCTGTGAATTTCTGTGCTCAGAAGCTGCAATGTCTACAGATGCACTTAACCATTTTGACATATAGAAGGTACTATTATTTATTACATGTATCTCATTTTCATTTCCTTCATCACCATTATTACTGCCATGACCTTTACACCTGTCTTCCAAAAATAATGTTTCTATAGCTTACCTTTATTTTGTCCTTTATAATTAGCAAAATGTTGGATAGATAGACAAATGCAAGCTTTATTATCTTTATTCTAATCATCATATTGGACATCTATATTGTACTTTGAAATTTGCTAACCAAATATACATAATCTCATTTGATCCTCACAATGACCCTGTGAGATGTTATTTTGTTATTTCTCATTTTACAGTGAGGAAACTGAGTCTTAAAAAAGCTAAGTAATTCCCCTAGAATCACATAGGTAGTAAGCATCTGGGTCAGGATTCAAATCCAAATCTTCCTTACAAGTTCAATATTCTATCTACTATATCATATACTCAGTACATAAATTCAGTCTTTGACCTCACTAGTTCAAATTGATTCCAGTGATACAGAGAACAATCTATAGATGACAGTCTATCCTGTGAGACTCTTGGCAATGTCCTTCTATAATTTTGCCACAGGAGGGCCATCCCATGTAATAGAGGTCTTCCTCAATATCTCTTGACATTGTAAAAATACTGGTGGAACCCTGCCCTTTGGCTACCCCTCACCCTTGCCATCTTTTTTTATTCCTGTGTAATTTATTGATATCATTTACTCCTGTTCTTTGAATTTCCTCTTTGGTTATGTTGCGGTCTGCTCATGTCAGTTTTGTATCTCTCCATTGCCTTCTGCCTGCTATTCATTTTTTATTCTTTATAAACTTGTATTCCACATCTCATTTCTATATAACAACCCCAATAGAATGTTGGTATTAAAAATACAAGCATGCCTTTTTTTTTAAGGTTTTTTTGCAAGGCAAACGGGGTTGGGGTTAAGTGGCTTGCCCAAGGCCACACAGCTAGGTAATTATTAAGTGTCTGAGACCAGATTTGAACCCAGGTACTCCTGACTCCAGTGCTTTATCCACTGCGCCACCTAGCTGCCCCAAGCATGCCTTTTTTTAATTATTCTCATTTTACAGATGAGATCTCTCAAGCTCTAAGAGTTTAAGTGACTTTGCTAGGGTCACAGTGCTAACAGTTAGGACTGAAAGTGCCTTTTGACTTCAAGTATATATATACTTTTTCTCTAGAGATTGCCAAACTATGGCCCTTGGACTGACTTCTGCCCTAAGTTGTGATGGGAAACTGGCTTTGGAAGTTATTAGAGAAGAAAAGCAATATGAATTGGAATTGGAAGACTATGCCACAAGAGGACACTTGGAGTGGAAAGTCAAGGGAGTGATTAGGAAAAGGAGCCAGTGGGGGGAAATATGAAAGCTAATGATTTGATCAGAGCAGAACTGGAGAATCTGAAATAGCACAGCTCCAGGATCTAGGGAGATGAGTGAATGGAAATGAAAAAATGAAAATGTGTTTTTTTATTGTGCCTACTATGCCAATCTCTGTTATAAACACTGGTGGTATAAATACAGAAATCCGAGACAACTGCTGCCCTCTTGGAGCTTACACTTTAACAAGGAATAGGGAGTAGGCAATTAACTTAAAAATCAACTCATCCTTAACTTAAACTGAATTAGAAAAGTGAGGGTCTGGGCTGGGAATAATTTTGCCGTATTAAAAAAGTATGCAAAACTTGCAGTATATGAGGAGGTTCAGCGTGAAGAGAACAATGGAACTAGAAATGAGAGAATAATAATGGGCCACTTAGTAGCCACATGATCTTGGGCAACTCATAATCTCTCTGAGTCTCAGTTTTCCTATTTATCATTTGAGTAGTATTTTCTTTACCTCCTAGGGTTGCCGTGGAGATAAAATGAGACATTATGTGTGAAGCTTCCTTGTAAAGTATAAGGTCCACAGACTTTAAAAATAACAGCATACTTAAGATGTCTGTATTCTATTGACGATACACCATATACTCAAGTGTTACTACTTTATGAAGTTTGACAAAGAGGATGCTGTGAGATAGAAAGTGGAAATTCTGTCTAAACACACTGCAGTAATTTATATACTTAATACCTTATGACACCCTCATGAACTAAGGGAATATTGCTATCCCTCTTTTATAGTCGAGGAAATTGAGGCATAGGAAATGAGATCTTAATAGGCAAGCTGGGGGTAACTTGAATTTCTGTCTAGGTTAAGCATCTGCAACAGAAACAAAGTAGATAAGTGAGATAGTAGGGTTATAGCATCATAGATTTAGAGCGGGAGAGGATTGTTGAGGCCACCCAGGCAAGCTCCCTCATTTTTCAGATGAGAAAACCGAGGTATAGAGATTAAGTTCCTTTCTTAGGGTCACACAACTAGTATCTGAGTTGGAAGTTACAAGACTTGTGCTCTCTCCACTCCTCCATGCTATGGCCCTGGAGTGTTTTATTTTAGCCTGATTCCTAATAAAAATAATAATAGCTTAGTTAATAATAATGGTAATACATGAATACTGAAGGCTCTGAGACCTTTTCAGTGTAGGAAATCCATGGTGTGTGACAACTTTAGTCATCTATGCAATAGTAACCCACCTATGAGTTGGTAGAGATTGTTAAGAGAGTTGCATATGGTAAAGTTGACTTGCACAAATATACATAGATACTGTTGGTGGCAAAAATATTAAAAGCCTAGCAGTTTTTCCACTTTGAAATTTGGTTCATTGTAATAATAGCAATAAAAACTCATATTTACATAGCATGCTAAGGTTTGCAGAGTGCTTTCTTCACATTACAGATTTTTTTATCCCCATTTTATAGGTGAGAAAACTGAGGTTGTAAGGGTTTAAATGACTTGTCTATGAACACAGAGCTAGCAACTGTCTTGAGTCTGGTGAGAGATTAGAACTTTGGTTTCCTGATTCCAAAAGTTTTACCCCCTGTGCCATTATCAATGTTAATTATTCTATTAGGAGAGCAATCTTTGAAAGGAAAAGAAAAACTTATCACTCAATGGTTTCATCAGTTGCTCAGATTTTTTTACCCATTCTATAAAGTCCTCCCTGATTGCTCCTCACCCTCAGCCCTAGCTGGTGGTAGCTTCCCCATCCCCACCTCCAAGCATTTTCTACCTCTCTTATGCTTTTATATTATAATTTGTATTAAATGCTCTTTGTGCATGCCTTAGCTCCTCTTCAACAAGATTTTAAATTCCTTGAGGGCAGAGCAATAGTCACTAAACAATTTTTAAGTGCCAACTGTTCTACTGGAAACATAAATAAATAAAAGAAAGATGATCCCTGCCCTCCAACAGCTTATAATCTTTGGGGAAGACAGCACACAGAATAAAACTGAAATGGCGATGGGAGGGAAGAAGGTACGCAGCTCAGGGACAGACTGGAGTCCAGTTAAAGGAGTGCAGCCAGTGGGAAATGATGAGTTGTCTGCTCTCTGAGCCCTTTTTAAATGGAGGTCTTGGGAGGAGTTTTTGGCTCTCTCTTCCAGTCCTTCAACCAGAAAGACAAAAGATGTTGATTTTTGTATCTACCTTAGCACCTAGGACACTGCTGTGCACATCTAATCAATTTTTACCCATAGTTGATTAGTCTTCTCTTAAGATGAATTAACAAAACAACAGAAAGGCGGTCCATTTTGAACCTTGTGTTTGGTTTTTATCTTTTTTGTCTTTGGAGATGTGGAGTGATGGAATATAGTGAATGTAAAGGCTGTGTGGATGGATTCCTGTACATATGCATATACTGTATAAAGTTTGTCAAATTTTTTGAAGTGAAAGGCGCTGCAGTATGAATATGTGAGATTTTAATTTATGGGTTTTAAATGAATATGCCAGTCAGCATGCAGGGCACACGTGCAAGAAGCCAAGACTGAAGTGCCATTTTCAAAAGAAAAAGCTCTTTTGAATTCATGTGTTTCTGTATAATAAGTATGAAGCAAAAATGGGCTGACATTGGATGCCTCTTTTGGTTTGTCTATTCTTGCTTGCTCTGCAGTGGAAATCTCTTTAGGATGTATATACCTTGCATATTGTTTATTCAGATGCTTTTAGAGAAAGTAAGGGATCAGCTTAAGTCATTAAAGTAACTAAATTTTATGTTTGTCTTGATATGTTTTGTAAAACCATTAGCCCAAGGATGAGTAGATATGCTATGGAAATCATAGGGGAAATGAAGAAGACTTACCAAGAGTGATCTGTTTTTGGATGACAGAATCAAGATTCAAAAGATCCTGACAGGCAAGAAAGAGGCAATGAATATAAAGTTCTTTGCTCAGGTTCAGAAGATCAACTATATAAATATGGGATTGAGTGACATATGGTGCTTACCTTACTATTATATAAAATGAGAAAGTTGCTCTGTGTGGTCTCTAAATCCTCTTCCAGCTCAGATTTCAGTGATCTTGTGAAGAATCATTCATATGGAAAAAGATCTCAGGGCTTTTATTGGATTGCAGACTCAATATGAGATCATAAGGAAATGTATTTATTAAAAAAAAAGCTAATGGGAACTTAATAGTAAGTGTAGGGTACCAAACAGGGAAGGTAACAGTATCATCCCAATCTTCAGTAATTCTATCACATATGGAATATGTTGATTAAGTTCAGGTTGTCATATTTTAAGAGAAACATTGAGCTGGAGTATACCCACAGGAAAGCAATCAGAATGATGAGGGGGGGGTCTGGAAACCATGCCATATGAGGAAAAGCTGAAGAAAATGGTGATACCTCACTGAAAGAAGAGATGATTTAAGAAGCCCATATTGACTGTCTTCAACATTTTTCAAGAATTGTCAAGTGGAAGAAAGATTAGATTTTTCTCTATGTGACTTTAGAGGGTAAAACTAAAACCAGTGGGTAGAAATGAAAAGGAGACAGAAGTTGGTTTATTAAAAGGAAACTTTTCTAACAAGGAGTTCTCTGAAAATAGACTAGGTTTCCTTATGAGATAGTGAGTTTCTTGTCACTAAAAGGGTGATGATATAAAAGAGCTAAATGGCCACCTGGCAAAATTTCTTAGCGTATGTGTTCCTATGGCAGACTGGGCTAGGTGAGTGGCCTTTAGGTGAGTAGCCCCTTTTATAGTATTCACAATTTTTCAAAACATCAAGGAAAGGACAAGGAAATGGGCAAAACAGTCAATACCACACACATTTCTTTATCTATACAATGTCTTATAGACAATAAATAAATACTTTCTAAATTGATTATAGTACCTGAGCTACTTTTGTAGGTTTCTGTGTCTGAAATTTGAATGAAAATGGGGAAAGGAGAAAAATGAACTGATGAGGAGTTCACTACTTATGTTTTCCTTCACCTCTATAGCACCCTTCCTTTCAAATGTAATTTCTTTTGAAATTGTATAGAATTTGTCAGGTACTTTTCTCCTTGATTACTAACCCTTAGGTGATAGATTTTGGTACCCAAGAGTAAATCTTCTTACCAGATCCTGTTAACATGTCCATAGCTACAGCAAGAATAGCAGTCCAAATTTTCTAGCTTTCTTGGCAAATCACTGGCTGTCTTTGAACTTGAGTCTCCTTATCTGGGGAGTCCAATACCAAAGACTTATTCAGACCTTAAATATGAGCCCATTCAAGAATTCAGTGGGTCATCTGTAGAAACTCCCTGTAATGTTTCTTCCCCTTAGTTTTCTGCCTTCTATGGCCACACAGAGAAAATCTAATCTTTCTTCTATTATATAACCCTTCAAGAAAATATCATTATTAGGCATTTGGCCATCAGGTGATGAATACCATACACTAAATCCTTGAGGGGTTGAAATCTCCATTGATGGGGGGAAGACTACACTAGTGAAATCACAGATCCTGGAAGTTTGAACTCCAAGTAAAATGACAAAAGTTTTGAAGTTACTCATATACATATGCTTACTCTCCAAAATGTTTTGAAGTATCTTATATGACAAAACTCTGATTTTATGCTTTTTTTTCTTTCTCCCAAGTGCCTTAAAATTTCACATATGTTATCTTGTTTAGCCTCACACAATCACATCTAGGAAAGAGAGGCACAGTTATAGTGTCCATAAAATTAGGATCAGGATTTTATCTCCAGAAGACAATTTAGAAAGTATTTATTTATTGTCTATAAGACATTGTATAGACAAAGAAATGTGTGTGGTATTTGCTGTTTTGACCATTTCCTTGTCCTGTCCTTAATGTTTTAAAAAACTGTGAAGAATTTGTTCAGTTTTTTTGATTGAAAATTCAAAATGCTACCCAGGCAGAAGGTCAAGGAAATGGGCATTCTTAGTTTTTCCCAAGAAAATCCAACCACCTTTCCTCTGGAACAATAAATAAACAAGGTGAATTCTACCATTGATTTCAGATGGAAGAGGCCAAGCCATCATTTGTCTAGAAGGGACTTGCCGGGAATTTCTTTGTTGTACAACTTGCAGTGGTTTTGTTTTGGCTAATATAGACACACAGGATTTTGTGTCATCCCTGGGGGAATTGTACAGTTAATGTTTGGGGAAGGAAGCTTTGTTTGTTTAGTGTCTATAGGCTTCAGATATTCAGTGAATGGTGGAAGGGGATTGTGTGATGGCTACTTGCTGCAAGGGTGCCTAAATTAAGAGTTTATTGAATCCAAGTATGCAGTGCACGAGGGAAAACTGAAAGGAATATTGTTCTGAAAGTGATGTATTTTAATAGTGTACCTTGAAAATACAGTCTATAAATATATCTCTTTAAATATAAAAAGAGCTGTGGGCTAGATCATAGTCTGTATAATCTGTTGGGAAATCTACCCCAGTTTTTAAAAAAGAAGATTTGATTGCAAATTTCTCTATGAAGAGATCTCTTCTGCCCATTCAACTTTTCCTTTTTATTCACAAGAAGAACCGTATATTTATTTCTGAGCATTTTGCTCAGACCACTGAATATTCCACTTTCTCTTCTTCTCTAGTTCCACACTCTTAAACCTTGTTGTTTTATGTTATTTCTTATTTTGGGGCCTTATGATTTCTTTGGTTAGAGGCTAATTTTTATATACAAGAGGCACAGATTATAAACCAGCTGGTGAAGTCTATCTCTTTCATTTGCCAAGTATGCCTGCAGCTTGTGTATGAGGCCAGTAGGGGAGGAGAGCTCTGTGCCACCCCAGAATTACAGAGACATAAAATAAGAAAATTTTATGTTCATGGAGAATCACTGTATTTTTGAAATGGTAAATATGGCTACCTTAGGACTAAGGCTTTGAGAACCAGGAACATCAGACACAAAAAATGCCTATAAAAGTGATATAATTTTCATTATTAAAGATTTTTATATATATATAGTCCTCCACAAAGGCCCAAGAAAATAAAGAATAATCAGGTGATGAAAGATGACAGTTCTATATGGCTACAAATCTGCATAGTTGATAGAAAGAAGTGCTTAGGAATAAATAGCCAATTGTCAACCAGAGGAGGCGAAAAGTTGATGGAGGGATGCATAAGTCCATTGAGGGTAGTGTTATTTAATATACTTATTAACGAGCAAGAGTGGGTGGATGGTAAGGTGCCAGCTTGAATGGATACAGTTGCCAAGTCAAAATTTAAAAATCAAGTATGATGCTAGGATAAATAAATAGTTGTATTAAACTACTTATGGGTAGAAACTGTACCTTATTTTACTTCTTTTGTACTTCTCCCTCTTTTTCAAAAGAATCCCTAGCATAAAGCTGAGCATATAGTAGACTGTCAAAAAATGCTAGCTGTTTCAGGGAAGGCGTGTTTTCATTATGCTCAGCCATGGTCAGACTCTTTATCCAGTTCTGGGCTCCCTGATTGAATGGAGAATAAAGAGGAGCTTCGATATGCTCTAAGAATTAGAAAATAAGACTTCTAAGAACAGATTAGAACAACTGGAATTGTTTGACTTTACATATTTTCACATATGAAGGGATGCTAACATATATTCTGATGGATTTTTGTTCTGTCTCTAATGAGAGAGCTTGGTTTGCTCGCTGCACAAGAGTTAGAGGTTGGATAAAGAATTTACTGACTAAGAAATATTAAGCATGACTAGAGTTTTTTTTTTTAAATCTTATTTTTCTGATATAGTGGCAAATAGGTGGAGTAAGAATAGGGAGGGACAAAAGAATCCCTGTCATGGATTGTGTAAGACTTGAGTTTGAAGCTTGCCTCTGGTTCTAACCAGCTAGACAACCCTGGACAATTCACTTAATGTCTCTCAGCCTCAGTGTCCACATCTGGAAAATAGGAATAATAAAAAATTGCCATCACAGTATTGTCTTGAGGTTCAGAGGAGATCATGTAAATATATGACTAGTATTTTGTAAACCTCAACGTGCTATACACATGTTACTATTGATATCTTGATTATTGATTATTACTGATAGCACAATACATCTCTTTCCGAATATAGTTCTCTGCTCTGCTCTACCCAGTGAGTCATTCCTTATTTAAAAAAAAAGTTTTAAAAAGAAAGGAAGAAAACAGTTCAGCAATAAGAAAGCACATATTACACCTCTGATAGTATAGGTAGCATATTATCCAGTCTCCTATTTCTGGCAAGGGAAGGTGGTTCGTTTTCTCACTTCTTCTTGGGCCAAGCTTGGTCTACATAGCATTAGGTTTTTTTGGTTGCTTTTCTTTCCATTTCTGTCATTAAAGTGTGCCATTTTGTTTGACTTATTTTGCTCTGAATCATGTTTTCTCATATTCCTCTAAATTCTTCACTTCTTAAAACAATAATAATTCACTACATATTAGACCATCATTTATCTATGGTGGACACTCCACCCATGTAATCATTCTGCCAGGTGAGCCACTTGTTTGTTGTGCTTTGTTATCACAAAAAAGGGATGCTATGAATATTCAGGTATGTTGTAACCTTTCAGTCTTTGATCTCCTTGGGATAAATGCCTTGTAGTAGGATCCCTTAGTCAAAGGATATGGACATCTCGATCACTTTTTCAGTAGCAAAACTCTTTAAATTGCTTTTTGAAATGACTGAGTAAATTCCAAGTAATATTAACAACTTATTGGTGTGCCTATCTTTTTTGAATCCCCCCTTAGCATTTAATTAATTAATTAATTAATCTATCTATTTATTTATTTATTTATTATTTTAGGTTTTTGCAGGGCAATGGGGTTAAGTGGCTTGCCCAAGGCCACACAGCTTGGTAATTATTAAGTGTCCAAGGTCGGATTTGAACTCAGGTACTCCTGACTCCAGGGCCGGTGCTCTATCTACCCCTCCACCTAGCCGCCCCCGCCTTAGCATTTATTAATTCCATCTTTTGTCATTTTAGCAATTTGCTGTGTTTGAGATAAAATTTTAGAGTTATTTATAATATATATATATATATATATATATATATATATATATTTCCCTATTATCAGTGATTTGGAACAATCTTTCATATAGTTATTTCTAAGTTAATTTTTTCAGAACTGTTTATTCATATACTTTTAACCACTTTACTCATTAAAGAATGACCTTTGTTCTTATGTATCTATGTTAGTTATATATCTTGTATATCAGACTCTTATCAGGGATATTTGATAAAAAAAATTTTTTTCCCATTCGTAAGATACATTCACTTTGAAGGCTAATTCAATCCACTTCTCTGTAAACAGAGGTTAGTCTAACCCAGAAATTTGGCATCTGCCTAACAGTTTAAAGGATAGCCCTAAAATGTTTTTGGTGAGGGAGCAGAGTCCTAATTCAACCTAGGTATGCCACAGGGACTCTTGCTGAGCCCTATGAAATGTTACCTGTTTCTGGCATTACACAAGTTCATTCATTCTGCCCATTCTGACCCTGTTTGTTAGTCTATACAAAGACAGCAAGTGTGTCCCTGAATTGTAGGAAGAACTTAGATGTTTAAAAGTTTTTTCTACTTATTCTTTCTCTGAAGAAGTTTGAGAGAAAATTATTGAAACCTTTAACATCCTTAGGCTTTTAGACAACATAATAGTAGATAATTATTTCTCTCAAAGATCATTTTCATTGAGGTTGGAATGGAAGGTGTC
Source organism: Macrotis lagotis (assembly GCF_037893015.1). Classification (NCBI taxonomy): domain Eukaryota; kingdom Metazoa; phylum Chordata; class Mammalia; order Peramelemorphia; family Peramelidae; genus Macrotis; species Macrotis lagotis. The sequence goes on from NC_133662.1 coordinate 226,784,737, forward strand.
TGAAAGTATATATTCTAATCTGAATAATAAGTTCAGAGAATAGCTAGGTGGCTCTGGAGTCAGACTAATCCTTCCATGTTCAAATCTGGCCTTAGACATCTACTAGCTGTGTGACTCTGAGCAAGTCACTTAATCCCATTTGTCTTAGTTCCTCATCTGTAAAATGAACTGAAGTTTTCTCAGGTCTAATAAATAACATTATTCCATGGCTTTGTTGGAGTGAGCATTTGTGGAAGAATAATCTGATTAATATCTTCATACAGTTTTTTTTTTCTTTTGCAAGGCAATGGAGTTGTGACTTATCCAAGATCACACAGCTAAGTATTAGGTATCTGAGGGCAGATTTGAACTCAGGTCCTCTTGACTCCAAGGTGCTCTATCTGCTGTGCCACCTAGCCACCTCTTTTCTCTCTTTTTTTCTTCATACAATTTTCTATGTGAAGAGACAGCATTCCAATAAATAAGTACTCCAATAATAACCACTTACTATGTCCCAGGTACTGTGCTAAGTCCTGGGGTTACAAAGAAAGACCCTTCCCTCAAGATGATCCTAATGAGGGAGACAGTATGCAAACAAATATATACAGTTATGCCTTCCACATTGTGACTTTTTTCATCATGATTTGGATAGATTGTGGGCCAGCATAAGAATTTAAATGGGAATTCGGGGAGAGTTTTGCAAAAGCCACAGACACCCAAAGGCTGGCAAATGACACAGAGCCTATGACCAAATAATTAACTCAAATTTTATAAGGTAGTTTACCCCCAACCTTAAAAAAAATTCAGATATCCTTTCTGATATGAAGGGTGGACCAAAATTTATTTTCATTTTCAGGGGTATTTGTCCTTACCCTCTATGATGTGAATGGGATACTATATAGAGTAGCTTATATACAGGCCAAATTGGAGGTAATCTCAGAAGGAAGGCTCTCACATTAAGGGGGACAGGTGACTGAGAAAGGGTTCCTGCAGAAGATGGAATTTTGAGACTTGAAGGAACACAGAGATGAGGGAGAGAGAGAAAATTCCAGACTTGGAGGGAGAGCCAGCAGAAATACCCAGAGCAATAGGGCCAGTGACCCTGGATTGAAGAGTAGTGGAGTGGAGTGGAGTGGACTAAAAGGTAAGAAGGTTAGAAAGGTAGGAAGGGGCCGAGTTGTGAAGAGCTTTAAAGTTCTGAAGAGTGTCTACGGTGATCTTGTGAAGAAAGAGACTGTGTCAGTCTAAGGAATTTTGATGGCCACTAAGAAGCATCACCGAACTAGGATGACCCGATAGCATCACTTCATTTGCTGTGATGAACAAAGCAAAGTGTTCATTTGATGACCTAATAAGTTCTTTCCATCTCTAATATTTGTGATTCTATGAAATTTGATGTAGACAAGTGCAAGCTAATGTACACTAGAAGGAACAAAAGGAGCAGCTCATCCACACTGATGGGCTCTGAATGACTATAGTTGTAAGTGCTCAGGAAAGGATCTAGGGCTCATTGTGGATTGCTCAATGGAGACATCTGTTCAATGTGCAGTGGCAGTCAAAAGAGGGAATGAGATATAATAGGCTGTATTAACTTTAAGAATGGGATAAAGGAGAATGCAGAAAATAATATGCCGCCTATAATTTGCCATTGAATATTTCTATGTAATTATAATAAAACATTTTAATGATATACATTGATGTTATGACTTTACCTCAAAAATCAGGATTCTGCGTTGGTCCTTTCTTTTCAAAAAAAACAAAGCAGAAATATAAAAAGTCCAGGGAAGAACAACAGAAATTCTCCAAGACAGACTAGGAAATTGCCTAGAATGAAAAACTAAAAAAGACAAGGGCATTTTTCATTTACGAAAAAAAAGGAGAAATAATGACATTGTACAAATTTATTTAAAATTAATGAAAGTTTCAGAAAAATAACTCGGACTCCTGATTATCCTTGGTAATGGAGGTCAGAGAGAGGCTGGATAATTGAAATCCAGATAATCCCCCACCCTCATTTAGCTATTAGTTTCAGCATCCTACCCTACCAAAACTTTTAAAAGATTAACTAAAACATGGGTTGGCAGACTGCAGCTTGTGTTAAAGATGGCATGCCAGCTTTTATTCAGGGATTCCAGCTCCTTGACAGGCACCCACCTGGTCACTAACTCTTGGTCCTGCATCACACTTCCTGATTATTTTTCAGTCACATCCAATTCTTCATGACCTCATTTAGGGTTTTCTTGGCAGAGATACCGGAGGGGGTTTATATTTCCTTCTTCAGCTCATTTTCCAGATGAGGAAATTGAGGCAAGGCAGGGTAAAGTGACTTGTGTAGGGTCACACAGCTAGTAAATAACGATGTTGCATTTGAACTCAGGTCTTCCTGACTCCAGGTTCTATCTACTGTGCCACTTAGCTGCCCTTCCTCCCTTGCTGCCCCACAATTTTGTATGTCAGGTATACATAGAGAATATAAAGAATGGCCACTTTTTAGCAGTTGTTCTCAACCTGCCTCTCTAGGATGAGCTGAGGAGCAATAAAATCTCCCAAAGGTGTGGGAGGGTTTATCAATTCTAGGAAGCTGAGAACTATCAGAGAAATTTTAAATAATGCAATAATATTAGAAGACATTAAATTAAAATATTAAAATGTAAAACAGATATGAAGAATTGTCTTTTGTGTAGCAGCGAGGTGGATAGGGCACTGGACCTGGAACCAAGAAAACCTGAGCTCAGATCCACCCTCTAGCCACAGACATAATATCTATGTAACTTTGGGCAAGTTTCTTGACATGTCTGCCTCAGTTTCCTCATCTAGGAAATGGGAATAATAACAGGGTCCACTGCCCAGTGTTGTTTTGAGGATTAAAGGAAAAAATAATTATAAAATATCTCACAAACCTTAAAGTATTATATAAATGCTATTAAATTTTTTAGTTACCCTGTGCAGTTGACCAACATTGCAGCAACAAGCTCTGTAAAGTTTTATAAAAGATTATTATCTATACTTATATGTAGAGTCTGTTGGGAGCAGTAAGAAACAACCTTCTATTTATAGTTACATTATCAAACTGGGAAAAGTTCCTTTTGATCATCCTGCTTCTGGAGTATACTAAGTGAGGAAGAAACTACCATTCTTGATATTATGTCATATAGTTGACTACATTAGATATGATTTATGTCAAAAAATTTAGCCTCAAATAAAAAGAGTTTAGACTCAGCAAAGACATTTTATAGAAGGAGAATTAAGGGATAATAAATACAGTAGGAGAATTCTCCTTTGGGAGAAAACCAAAATATGGAACCAGGAATGTTGCTAAGGGGCTGTTTTCTTTGGAGATAATGTCCATATGACCAAAGGGAATGAGATGTTTACAGACACCAGAGTATAAACAATCCTTTATCAGCTACCCTCATTTAATTTCCCACAAATTCTCCAACTAGGTGATCAGTATGTTACTAGATCCTTCAGAGAATTTCTGAATTTCTTTAGTGTGGGCATAAGTCTAAGGCAGCCTTATCCAATCCTCAAAGGTATATAACTGCCCCCAATCCCCAATTTAGCCAAAGTCCTTTGAAGAAGATAATGTGGTTCTATCACAAGCCAAAGTGATAGGCTCTTGGCCTATCTCTTGGCTCTTAAATATTTACCATTTTCTAGGAGAGCACAAAGTTCTTTCTTTTGGCCATTGCTTTCTGGAAGCCAGCTCCAAGGCCCCCCCCCCCCTTTTTTTTTTATTAAAATAGCTGATTCTTCTCCATCTACTGGGCAAGCTCAGATCTCACCCATTCTATGTGCCCCAGCTCTTCTCAGGCAAAGGGCAGTTCTCAAGAATCAAGAAGTGCCTCCTCTATGTTGAAGGGGCTCTGGGAAACCAGACACACTGGTGAGACCTATAATAGAGAAGTTACTAAACTATATAAAACCATTAACCCTCCCCTAGATACATACTTCAAAGAGGTCAAAGATGGAATAACATACATACATACATACATATATATATATATAATATTTATAGCAAATATTTACAAATGAGAGACCCAGAAAGGTAACTTTATTTGAGCAATTTTGAAGGGGTTAAATTATGATCAAGTATTTATATTCTAAAAGGAAAGAGGGGAAGAAATCATCCCTTCAAAACTGTGTCATATTTAAGAATCAAAAAGGGAACAAAGGAAGACAGACAGTACTTGAGTGAAATTTTGTGTTATTGTATTTGGTTTAAGAGAGTAAAGAAATGTCGGGGGGGGGCGGCTCACTAGGGAGACAATGAGGAAGGCAAAGAGAAAGACAGAGGAAGGAATTTCTCATTCCCCATAAGTAGGGAACTTCAAAGCAAGGAAAGACCAGCATAGAAGATGGGATTGGGAGAGTAGCCATCTCATAGACCTGACTCAAATCTGAATTGATCCAGGACATGATTGACTTCCTCCCCATCCTCCCAACCCAACCCAACTCCCCTCTTCCCATACAAGGTAGTGTTGGAATGTATTAAATTATTAAATACCAATAAGGAAGTCGACAAGAACAGGAAGAGAGTTTTGAGGTAGAATTGAGACTGGAAGAGTTAGTCAGTCAGTCAATAAGCATTTATTAAGTGCTTACTCTTTCCTAAGCTCTACTAAATGTTGGTGATCCAAATAGGAGGAAAAAGAAAGACAATCCCTGGCCTCAAGGAGCTTACATTTTAATATAGGAAGGCAACCTATAAAAGGTGGAGAAGGGTCATGGTGACTACCTGGCTTCATGTAGGCCAGAGAATGAGGAATGGCTGGTTTTAGGGCTCTTCCCCAAAATGGAGGTACCAGAAAGAACCCACCAAAAGGCTCACAGAAACATTTGAGGTATGGTGGCTAAATGTCCAGAATGAAATAAAACAACTACTGGGGATAAATGAAAATGGAGATTCAAGGAAGGAAAAGAAATGGTAATACCTAGTAATTTAGTTCTGGCCTAGGTGAAGAGAAGGTCAAAAGAATAAAATCTGATCATTTTAATTAAGTGTAACACATGTTAATCCTAAATCTATTATTTCATCCTTTCCTTTTCCTTGTAAAGGGAGAATGGGGAACAACTAAAAGAAGAAATATTATAAAAATCTAAGCTAATATTTATAATTCTCAATGTGAATGGGATAAACTCACTCATAAAACATAGAGGCACAATGCATTGAAATGTAGAATCCAATAATATGTTGTTTACAGGAAGCATATTTGAAATATAAAGATGCACATGGAGTTAAGATGAGGGACTAGAGTAGAAATCTAATGCTTTTCAGGTAAATTAGAAAAATTAGGAGTTGCAATCATCCTCTCAGACAAAGTAACAGTTCAAATAAACCTGATAAAATGAGATAAACCAGGAAACTACATTATATGTAAAGATATCCTAGATAATGAAATAGTATCAATACTGAGCTCTCATTATTAGATAGAGTAACTATGGAATCATTTAAGTGGGATTGTTTCCAGTTGTATTTATTCTGCTCAACCCCTCTGCAATCTAGTAATATGCATAGGAAAAATCTCTAGGAATTTTCTGAAGAATAATTATTAAAAGACATTTTGTAAGCATAAATGTAGCTATCTGTTCTCCCTATTTAATTGCCCAAACCTGTCATTTCTCATTTTCTCTCTTTCCTTTGTCTTCTCCATCACCCACATTTAGGTTCTTACCTATTTTCATCTCCTTTTGCCCCCCACTCCATCCTTTGTGGTCCTCCTCCCTCCAGTCTATTTATTTTTCAGTACTTCATCTGTATCCTTCTTGACTGAGTTTCCCAGTTCACCATGATGTGATTACATGATGCTTTATAGAGACACCCTCAGTGACTTCTATTGCTTACTGAATAATTAAAACTCTTGATCTTGGCATGTAAAACCCGTCACAGTCTGTTCCCAACCAGTTGACCAGCCTTATGCCATACTATTTCCCATTCTTTATTTTACATTTCAGCCATATTCTACTAATCTGTAACTCCCTGTTCTAGTCCCTGCCTCCCCCTGACCTCCACCCACATGTCTGTCCATTTACACTGCTATAGGATCATAGATTAGAATTTCAGGAACCTTTGAGATCATCTAGCGCTTAGCACAAGACCTGCCCCACAGTAGGTTCTTAATAAATGTTTATTGATGTTCAGCTCCTAATGTTTATAAATGACAAAATTGAGGTCCATTGAGTTTGTGACTTCCCTAAGGTCATACAGGTAATAAGTGAAAGATGAGAGGTTTCAACCCAGGCCTTTGACTCCAAATCCAAAATCTTTTCTACTTTACCATGTTGTTGATAGTCTTCCTTTCCCTTAAGGTCCAACTCAGATGTTATGAAACCTTCTCTTACTCTTCCACCTGAGCTGAGAGTGATTGCCACCTCCTCTTAAAATTCATACTGCATTTTGTCCAGACCTCATTGTTGTTCTGAGTTCTCTCATCTCTGCTTGCACTTCTACCTGTTAGACTGTAGTCAGTCGGGACAGAACATGTGTCTAATGGATCTTTGTCTCTGATGGTAGGTAGCATAGTACTTTGCACATAGAAGGCTTTTAATAAAGGATTGTTGAATGCAAATAAAAAGAGAAGCATTATCTCTTATCTTGAAAGAGATCCTTTAAGGGGTAGTAGAAGGTGGAGCACAAAAGCAGATAAGTGTGGTCTTCAAGGCCATCAATCTTCTACCTTTCATCATCAGTAAATTCACTTCAAAGAAATAAACTCACCAATACAATTGATTGAGGTAAACACCAGTGAACTGCTCCAGTCTTATCATAAATTTTAAAAGGGACTAGAGGAATCAAAGAATTAGGAAATGAACTCTTTTATCTCCCCCTTCCCCCTTGTAAGTAAATGATCACCCAAAATTAATTGCTTAGGGAAGTTTTACATAATTTCCCCTAGAACAAACTTGGGGATTTCAGAATTGTATTTAACATGGCTATGCAGACTTGAACTCTATGCTCTGGGTCGCTATGACTATAGTGTATAATTTTTGGCATCTCATGCATGGCTTTTACAAGACATTTATTCCTGGGAAGATAATGGGGAAACCCTTTCCACGCTTATTTGTTTCCTTGATGGGTTAAATGCCAAAATGAAGACTAGAAGTCTTCTTTTATTCCCATCTCCTCTTTATGGTTATTCATAAATTTCTCCAAAATGTTTTTTTTCGACTTTATCCCAAACATGCTTTTTTGTCTGTCTGAGCCAGATTTGAGTTCTAGAAGAAAATATTTTTACTCACCCCAAAGTCATAATAAAGTAGCATAATATTTTTGTGGCCATTTGCAGCAAAGGCCTTGGTCACATGATTGACTGACCCAGCAAATCTTACCTATGGTAGCAAATTATTGAAAGTTTTCTCTTGTGCGCTACTGCACCCATACCGACTTTTTACTGTAAACAGACACTAAGGGACTTGTTCATCCAAAGTTTGACTCCCTTCAAACTTTATATTTATTCTGGAGAATGCTGCCATTGCCCATAATATTTTTAACTCTTTGCAAGACACTACCTTCAGAGTTTATATGAAAATCTTTGATATAATCTTATTGATGGCAAATCAATGTACTTTCAAGATCTGTAGATACCTTTTCACTGAAGTCCTGATTTAATAGCTTGATTCTCCTACATTATACTCAACACATTATCCAATCTCTGCTTAAAGAACCCTACAGAAAGACACCTCACTCCCTTGTCCTCCTTTATCACCTCCATTTTCACTTTTGGACCTCTTTGATTGCTAAGAAGTTTTCCATAAGCTGACTTGAAATCTGTCATTCTTGATTTTCCATCACTGTTCTTAATTCTGCCCTCTAGGGCCAAAGCAGAACAATTCTAATCATCCTTCCTAATGACAACCTTTCAGACATCTGATGCAATGATCATTTCCCCTCTTGGACTTTCCTTTTCCTGTCTAAATCTTTCTAACTCCTTCAAGTGATCCTTGTAAGGCGTGATCTCTAGTCTCTGTTGAATTGACACCATATTGAACTCTTGTTATAGTTTATCCAATTGATGACAAATCCACCTAACCATTTTTGATCTACAGGTATTCTCCACAGGGATAGCAATGAGAGGTTTGTCAGATGTTCTGTTGAAATACAGACATACTGATAATCGCCTCCTTTTTCTAAATCTCCATTTCTTCATCTGTATAATGAGCAGAACGAAGTAGCAGTTTTCTAAGGTGCCTTACCATGTGTGTGTGTGTGTATGTGTGTGTGTATGTGTGTTTTAACATCACCATCACCATCATCACCACCACCATCATCACCATTATCATCCCACCACCACCACCACCACCATTATCATAATAATTGGCAGAAGCAGTAAACACTGAACAGAATTTTAGCATTTCTTTCAAGTAATGGAACAGCCTATGGATAATAGAGACATATAACTATCTTATTTCTTCATTCAGCATTAAGAATTATCAAGTGCCATTCTGTGTGAGGCGGCGGTGATGTGAGAAGCATTAGTACTACAAAGACAAAAACAAGTCCCTGTATTCAAGTCACTTTTAGTCCACTGGGAAAAACAGCTTGTACACAAAGAAACAAATACAAAATGTGTTCAGAATAAATACAAAGTAATTTGGAAAGGAGAGCACATTAGAGACTGAGAACATTAGAAAATATCTCTTGTAGGAGATGGCACTTAAACTAAGCTTTGGAAGAAGCCAGGGATTCTAAGAGGTGGAAGTGAGGAGGAAGTTTATTCCAATGAGTGCATTTCTGAGCAAAAACATGGAGGTGGGAATTGATTATCTTGGACTCAGAATTGAAAGCTGGTTGGTTTGTTTGTAGCAAAGTGCACATGATAGGAAAAGATGTGTAATCAGCCTGAAAAGATAGGTCAGAGCCAGATTGTAAAAGGCTTTAAAGGAGAGTTGTTTGTATTTAATTCTGGAGGGAAGAGGAGTTTCTTGAGTAGGACAATACCTGTGCTTGAGGAATATCCTTTTGGCAGCTGTGTAAAGATAGATTAGAGAGGGAGAGTCTTGAGGCACAGATACTAATTAGAGGCCATTACAATCACACAGGTAAGTGGTGAAGAGGACCTGAATTAGCCTGGTGACTGAGTAGAAAGGAGAGGACAGATGGGAGAGATGTTGTGAAGGAGAATTAACAAGCTTTTGCAAGTGATTGGCCATTCAGGTATGAGAGATTAGGGATGACTTATAGGTGGTTTACCTGGGTAACTCAAGGATGGTGGTACTCTACAGAAATAGGGAAGCTAGGAGAAAGTGGGCAGGGTGGGGTGAAGAGAGCAGGGAAGACAGTGGATTCTGTTTTGGACATGAATAACCATTTTAGCAACATAGCCAACCCACAGGTCCCATGCAGGGTGGGGATGTCATCCCAAGAGGAAGAACATGAGAGAATTCTAGTCTCACTCTGCTCTGCCTTACGAGGACCACACCAGGAGTATTATATTCTGTTTTGAAAAACTGGCAGTTTCCTCACTGGGAGCTCTCTCAATGAATGAAATCCCAGGTCCAGACCCCTACTTTCCTTTTTCCCAACAAAAAAAAAAATTCTAGAAAACTTCTATTTCCTTCTTTTATCTTCTTTTCTTTCACAGTCATTTAAAACATGAAGTACTTATCTTTAAGGGGATCTGCCAGACTCTTTTTACAAGTGGTCAGCCCCTCTTGGATGACCAAAAGGAATAAGTTCTACTTCTACTTTCCACCTTCTAGCAGATAGCTTATAACTGTCTGGGTTTATTAAGGTAATCAGGTGACTCAGTGGATAGGGTGCTGGGTCTGGAGGATTCAAAGTCACCCTCAGACAGTTAGTTGCCCTCTCTGCCTGCTCCATCTGTAAAATGGAGATAATAGCAACACTCCCCCCCACACACACATTGTTGTGAGGATCAAATGAGAGAAGAATTGTAATAATCAGTACGGGTCCTGGTAAGCGTAGTAAATAAAATAGAAATATTAGCCATTGTTGTTATTTTTAGCTGCTGCCTAGGAAAGGAGTTGGTTTACTTTGATACTTTGCATGAAGAGGAATGTATGACTTAAGACATTCCTCAAGTTCCAAAAAGAAAGTGAAAAGAGAAAGTTTGGATGTTAGACAACTTGAGTTGGAAAACCTGGCTTGGGTACTTAACAAAGTATTTACTTTTGGGGAATCATTTAACCTCTCTGAGATTAATTTTCTCATCTATAAAACAGAGAGGGCAATTAGGTGGCACAGTGGATATAGTTCTGGGCCTGGAATAACCTTAGACACGTACTATGTGACCCTGGGCAAGTCACTTCACCCTTTCTGCCTCGGTTGCTTCATTTGTAAAATGAGCTAGAAAAGGAAATGGCAAACCACTCCAGTATCTGCCAAAAAAACCCCAAATGGAGTCACAGAGAGTCAGACACCATTGCAATTATTGAACAATAATAGCATGAAAATAGAGATGATAAGTATAAGACCTACCTCCTAAACTCATTGTAAATTGTAAAGCCCTTTATTAAATGTGAGCCATTCTTATTATCCATCACCAATACTAATATTCAATGATCTATGATCTAAGACTCTCAGGGTGAAGAGGGGGATGCCAGGCTAGCATCTTATCACTTGGGGGGAGGCTAGTTTCTCAAGCTTATTACCTCAGGTGTTTATTACTAACTAGATCACATTTAGAAGCTAGGAAGAGGATTAAATTGGGCCCTGGGGGAAAGGTGGATTGGGTGGGTTTCTTTATCTCTGCAGAGGTTGAGCATGTTTGGCAGGGTGGAGGAGGATTGCTGAAGCATTTATCTTTGACAGATTGACATTGTTTGGCATATAATGGGCAGAAATATGGTTTCATATTCTTTTGTTTTTCTTCTTGTTTTCTAAAACAAAGCATAAAACTGTAACTGGAGTATGTTTTTGCTACTAATTTAGAAATACAAACACTCAGACATGGAAGGGACTTCAGAGGTCAATGACTCCAGGGACATCTGGGCAGGTGTCCTTTCTGCTATCACCTCTTGGAATATGACTGGTCCAACCTTGACTAAAAGACTTTAGTAAAGGGGAGGCTGCTGCTTCCTGCAGCAGCCCATTCATTCCACTTTTTGTACAACTCTAATTGTTAGCAAATCTTTTCTCCTATCAAGCCAAAATCTACTTCCCTGAGACTTGTAAGGAGTTCTACTGTTGGCTCTGCCTCCCAGGGCCAAATCAAACATGTCTAATACCACATGACAACCCTTCTAAGACATCAGTTGGGTTTTCCCAAGTCTTCTCTTTCGGCTAAACATAGCCAGATTTCTTCAATTGATTCTTGTTTGCATAGTTGGTAACTCCCTCTCATTATCCTGGTTAACCTCCAGATATGCTCCAGTTTGTCCATGTCCTTTTCAGAATGGGGCATTCTGAAGTGAATGTAATCTAGATGGTCTGACCAGAAAAGGGATGTAGAATAGAGCTCAAATCTGTCTCCTCCTGGAGACTGTGCTTCTATAGTAGTCAATATTTAGGAAGTACTTACCAGGAAGTCCCTATGTGCTAGACCCTGAGATAATCACAGCAGTTACAAAGAAAGACTCTTAGGTGCTCACAGTCTAATGAGGGAAGACAACATGTAAGCAGCTATGTATAAACAAGGAAGTGTGTATACCCCCACATATATTCGTATGTGTATGTATCTTGTACAACTACATTATTGAATATATTCACCAGGATAAATTTGAGATAATTGACAGAGGGAAGGCACTGCAAATAAGGGAGACCAGGAAAGTTGTCTTATATTGTTGTTGTTTGGTTGAGTTATTTCAATCATGTCTAAATCTTCATGAACCCATTTAGAATTTTCTTGACAAGGGTACTGGAGTAGTTTATCATGTCCATTATATAGATAAAGAACTGAGACAAACAGGATGAAGTGACTTGCTTAGGATCCCACAGCTAGTAAATAGCTGAGGCTGAATTTAAATTCATGAAGATGAATCTTACTGATTTATTTTGAGCTTGGAATCCATTGAAATGTGAAGTCTCTTTCACTGGAATTTTTCTCAATGTCTGCCTTACCTGTATTGTGTGATTGATATTTTTTTTGAACAGAAGTATAGCACTTTTTATACTTAGGTTTATTAAATTTCACTTAGTTTGATCTTCCTATACTCAGATTTCTTATTAGAGTCATAGAAAATTTAAGAACTGGAAAGGACTTAAGTCATTTAATCATAGGATCATAGATGTTTCCCACTGGAAGGGACCTCAGAGATCATTAAGTCAAACTCTCTGTTCTCATAGATGAGGCTGAGAGATGTGAAGTGGCATGCTCAGAATCACCAACATTTGAATAAATGTCTTCCTGATTCTGAGACTAATGGTCTATCCACTACATTATTTAACAGAGAAAGAAACAGAGGTCTACGGAAGTTGATTTGTTCGTGCCCCACAGTGCAATAGCTAGAGAGTCAAAACTAAACCCCAACTTCCTAAATTCAATGTCCAATGCCTTTTTCAGTGGTGTGGTGCCCAAGTCACTCCTATATGGTGCCCAGGTACAATTTTGCAATTGACCAAGACTGGAGGGATTATTTGTGTTGTTTAAAGGTGAATCAATGGAATGCATAGGAAGTAAGAAATCAAAGCTGAGCTCAGAACAAAATGTTTTTGGCTTCCTTACACACGATGCCATTGCAATAATGATGGTATCAGCAAGATTAGAAAACAAATTCTTCTCTGGCTACCTTTTGCAGTCATTGATAACTTTTTCAAAACTGTTCTAATTGGGCTGACAGTTCAAACACTTGGTACATGCCTAAGGGAAAATTTAAAGAGAAAAACCAAATAGAATCCATTATTTAGTTCTGAGTCAAGTGAGCAAAGGGAAAATTGTGTTTTAAAATAAAAAAAAATACTTAGCAATAAATGGTGCAGAAATCGATTTGCTATGTACATGGTGTTGGCCCTCAATGGAAAATAATGCTTTCTCTGTTGGAAAAATATCTAGGACAAAAAAGAGAACCTTGAAGACTAAAACCATAGAGTGTACTTGAAAAATTTCACCTAAATCTGTTTATGTTTTAGAGCCCTCCCCTAATCCAAGAAACCAGTGTCTCCCTTCTCTCTTAACCCTGAGATTCCTTTATTACCTATCTTAAGGATAACTTTAGAAGTGACCCAGCAGGTCTGACAGTCTATTTGTTTTTGGTCTTACCATTGGTTATTTTAGATTTTATGCTCCATTTCACTTCTAATAATCACACTTTCAAATTGCTTATCTCATGATGGGCTCAACCCTAACTGCCAGACCATGTAGAGGGGCATCATCCCAGAGACAAATGTTTGGTCCCTTGCTTTGTTGAAGGAAAGTATTCTCACACCAGGATTAAGGATGGATTGGAAATGTAACAGAGTGGACATGAGAAAACTTAAAAACAAGTTCCTTCCCTAGTTAAGAATGGTGGCAATAGAGAGAAGAGGACAGATGTAAGGGATGTTGATTTTGAAGTGACATGTCAGTGACTGGCTATGAGAGAAGAGGGAGAGGGAAGAGTTCCATAACACCTAACAGTTTCAATATTGGGGACTTGGTGAATGGAGGTATAACCTGGTGAATGATTAAAGTAAGGAAGAATAGTTTTATGTAAGAAGGAATAAGCTCAGGAATATACTCCAATGGGACACCACCCCCCCAGTGGTTTATCAAGAATGCAATATCCTATAGACAACTGGTGATTTGGTAGTACTCAGAAGAAATAGTAGCATAAGAGATAGAAATGACTAAATGAGTGCTATAAACATGACTTTTGAGTTTTGAAGAGGAAATCATTGAATGGTGTCATGTATTGTAAAGAATACAGGTTTTGGATTCAAAAGACCCAGGGTCCTGGCTTGGATTCAATTGCTAACCAGTGCCAGTATGAGATCTTGGAGAAGTTATTTTTTCCTCCTGATTTCCTTGTCCATAAAAAGAAGGGGTTACTTGAAATGTCTTATAATATCTTTTCCATTTTCACTATTCTATAATTTTGTTATGATTATAGGCAGCAAGAACAAGCATTTCAATAGTATTTTTCATGTGCCAAATACTATGCTAAACATGGGACTACAGAGAAAGACTGGCTCTGATTGCCTTCAAGGAACTCACATTTCAATATGGGAGACATGGTATCAATAACAAGGTATATGCAAGATGGTAAGGCCTTATTAGGGGGTGAGTATGGAGAAAGATTTCCTCTAGAGGATGGTATCTGAATTGAGTCCTGAAGGATGCCAGTGAAATCAAATGGTAGAGATGAGGAGGGGGACAACAAGGGCAAAGGCAGGGAGATAAAAGAAGGAATGTTACAAATTAAATGTGTGGATCATAGAGTGTGAAGAAACCTGGAAAGGGGGAGGTTGGAGTTGGGTTGTGAAGGCCTTTCAATGACAAACAGGAGACTTTATATTTGAGATATTGGGGACTTTATATGGAAGTAATAGGGAGCCACTGAAGATTGTTGAAGAAGGGGATGATGAGGGCAGATCTATGCTTTAGTAAAATCACTTTGGCAGCTTAGTGGAGGATGGATTGGAGTAGGGAGGGAAGAGGGAGACCAATTAGAAGATCATTGAAGTTAACCCTAGCAAGAGATAATAAAATTCCATATTATAGAGATGACTTAGTTATATGTGGGGTGAGTGAGGAGTTGAAGATGCCCTGAGGTTACAAATTTGGAAGGTTGGGAGGATGATCCCTTGACAGAAAGAGGAAAAATCCCATAGAGGGTAAATGTCAGAGGCAGGATTGGAACCCTGTGACTCTAGGATCACGTTCTTTCTTTTGTACTTCTTGGCCTCTGAGCTCTTCTATTTACCATTTTTATGTCTTTGGGAAGGTCACTTTACCTTTCTGGGTCTGTTCCCTCATTTGTAAGATAAGGGGGCTGATCCTCAATGAGCTCCAAAGTTCCTTACAGTTCTGAGCCCCAGTAATACTGGTTAAAAAAAATTCATGGCTACTCCTAAGCCTTTTTGTCCAAATGCATCAGTTTCCCAAAGATTTCAATTGTTAATCAAGATCAATCCAGAGATTCTTGTCCTTGCTGTCAGAGCTATCTCCTTTCACTAGTTTCTAAACCTTCCCTGATGTCTAAATTCTAACCCAAAGCACTGAACTTATTGGCCTTTCTAGTCTTGGGCTTGCTTAGTTCCCTAGACTCAGAACTCTGTCACACTCTGTTATACCCCAATAAATTTCCCATGTTGCCATCTAGGTTTCTCATCTCTAAAAGAGTGATTGGGGAGTTGGGAAATTTATTCCATTCAGCTTAGTTAGTGGCTGGATCTAACCATCATTGCTCGCTCCATTAGCTCTGATACATGTCATGATACGTGGGGCTTTGGATCAGTATGAGCCTTGATCCAGTGCTAGGAAAGATACTCAACACCAGAATTGACAACCATAGTGATACAAGGACACACTCTAGGTGTTGTCCCTGGACTTTGCTCCTCTCATCCTCAGCTGGCCTCTCTGCCCACTCCCTCTCTATATAGGGATCCCCATGCCACTGGGGATCTAGAGGCTCATCTAAGAAAAATACATCTCTCAGCTGCTTTCCCAAACATCCTGGTTAAAGTACTGGTACAGTCAACCTCCACTATATTCAGATATTCCCTGAAGCCTTAGTGCTACAGAATCTTCCCAAGAGACTCCCTTAGCTGTTGTGTGAGGTGCCACCTGAGCCCTCTTCCTCTTCTGGGACTGGCATCACACCATTCTCCCTGGAACACTGCCACACCAACTTTTATTTCTTTTCCCTCCTTTTTCTGCCACTGTCCCTTCATTGACTACTCAATTCTGACTTCTGTACCTTTTCCTTCTGCTTCCTGTCTGTCAATCAAGTGTTTTTTTTCCTGAAATTTACTTATAAGAACAAAGAATATAAGCAAATTCAGAAATTATACACCAGGGCAGAGTTATTAGAAAGGTAAGAAAACCAGCCAGTGTCTGCCTGGGTAGAACTAATCAGCCTAAGCTATTCTACCCAGCTCTAGTTTACTAAGTTAAAGGAGAGGCAGAGATATATAGCCAAGAGATCTTGGTTTTGCGGTCTTCAATCACTTATTTCCCGTGTGTTCTTTTTATTAAAAAAACTATTTATTTAAGGCAGTGGGGTTAAGGGACTTGCCCAAGGTCACACAGCTAGGTAATTATAAGTGTCTGAGGTCAGATTTGATCTCAGGTCCCCCTGACTCCAGGGCCACTGCCACCTAGCTGCCCCTTCCCATGTGTTCTTAGTTTAAATCATAGAACCTCATGGTGCTTTGAATTTTCATCTCTCAAATGAGGCATTGATGCACTAGACCTCATCACCCCCTTTCCACAAACTAGAAGAAACCATCATATCAGAAAATGAGAGACAATCAGGTCTTCCTAGGAAAAATGATGCCAAGAAGCCATAAGAACCAGGACTTCTATCTTGAGAGAGACCTAGTAATCTTGCTTCCAGACTTTTTGAGTAAGATGAGATATAGTAAAATTCTAACCAGATGGACCTTGATGTGGTGCCTAGCAGGAGAACCCCAACCTTCCAGCCTCCAGAAGACAATGCTAAAGAGAAAGATGATGAATGGAATTTTCAGGGGTCTAATAAAGCTTTTTTCTTCCTGGAACATGGAGGTTCAAAGCTCTAGAGGGTTCTACCTCATTTCAGACTAACTCCAAGCCCATGGTTTTGCCAAAAAGATAATTATGAGAGTTTATACTTTAGTCCCTCTGCCTTAGTTCTGTTTCCAAATAATGTCCTGCTGGAACTGCAAGTCAAGAAGGATTATGGATGGGTAAATTTTCTGCTTCTACATGAAGTTCTCTCAGGCTTCTGAGTGCAAGTATTTATTTTTAGTATCCATATGACTATTTCTTTTAAAATCAATATACATAAAATATTTGCTTTTGTCCTTTGGGTCAAATAAAGAAACCTGGTATTTTTCCTCAAAGTAATGCCTCAACATCCTGCTTTAATTGTGTGTGTGTGTGTGTGTGTGTGTGTGTGTGTGTGTGTGTACTGGAATTTCTTTAAGTAAATATACCATGTATATCTGTGTATAATATATATGCATATATGTATACTTGGTATATTAAATGTCACATTTATAATAAGCTTATAACACAAATACATATATGCATATACATATGTATGTATTATATATTTATGTATATTATGTATATGAATAAAATGTCACCTTGTACCTTACTTCCTTCATCTGTGACATGTGGAATTGATCTACATAGCCTCTGGAGGTTCATTCAGACTCTGAAATTATACAACGCTATCTTTCTAAAATTCACACTTTATTCCTTATATACCTCATTACTCAGGTCCTTAGCTCTTTGTCTTCTATGTCCCAATATGACATCAAGCTGTGGATCAGGAAGAAATCTTTGTAATATTGAAGCCTGTGCCAGATTTGCAGCAGAAAACTTAGTCTGCTGAGCTTGGGCTTAGCAATAGGACAACTAAACTTCTATTCACTAATCTGTTTGTAGGAATACCTCATTTCAAGATGGGTCACAAGCATTGTTTTGTCCATCCTGTCCTCTAAGTAACCATTTTACTGAACAGCACCTAATCCTGGCAGGATCTACTACTGACAGGCTCAGCTTAGACAAAAAATATTTCCATAATCTACTTCACTAGAAGGTCCAAATAATACCTGCAATCTCAGTATTGTTATTGGTTAGTAGTTTCAACAACATTTTGAACCCATTTAGGGTTGGCAAAGGTACTGGTGTGCTTTGCCATTTCTTTCTCCAACTTCTGAGGAAACTGAGGCAAACAGGGTTAAGTGACTTGCCCACCCACAGTTAGTATTTGAAAATAGATTTGGACTCAGAAAGATGTTCTTTCTGACTTCAGACACAGACATCTATCCATTGCAACACCTACCTGCCCTTGGTTGTGGTTAGAGATCTCTTTTTACATCACCATATTAGAGATTAAGAGAGGTTCTCTGATTTACTGGAAATTTGGAATTGGAGGACTAGCGCTCATGTCTTAGTACTGTTATTTACTATTTGTGTGACCTTGTGGGTCAGTCACAACTTCTTGGATCTGTTTACTTCTTTGTAAAATGAAGAGGTTAGATGAGGTGGCCTGTAAAGTCCATTTTTTCTGTAAACCTATGATTCTATGATCTATAATAATTTAACTGCAAAAGATAACAGATGTCTAATCTGATCTGAGTATTCAGGTCACTTTCATCAAAAACCCATCCTGATTTACACAGATATGTCCAGACCTCAATATTTTACTTCTACAAATAAGAAAGATTTCTAATTTATACCCCCACTCCAAAGGGACCTTGAAAGTACAGGAACTGATACTTACTGAATGGATGTTGCCAACTTTATACCAAAGTGGATCATCTTTTACAGAGAGTTATCTGGGGGACATTGAGAAGCAAGAGGGCTTGCCAAAGGTCACACAGCCACTGTGTGCCAGAATTAGAATTTGAACCCAGGTCTTCCTGGCTCCTGGGTCAATTTTCTATCCTTAAGTGGTAATCTCCTTTGATATCTGAAGTTTCTTACTTTGCTTCCCATACTGATGAAATCATAAGTCTGATTTCTAAACAATAATAGCACACTTTCTTATCACTTTTAAATTAACAAAGTATGGTCCTCCTAACAATTCTGTGAGTTATATACAATTGACATTTTTAAAATTTTATAGATAAGGAAACTGAGGCCCAATGTCAGATAGCTAATAGGTTCACCTGCCTCAGTGCATCTCCAAATACATAATAAATGCTCTTTAATAATTGATTGACATAGATTGGGTGTCGGAAGGATTGTTCTGATCACTCCATATGACAGTCTTAGAATTTTCTAAGACTGGGGATAGCTAGGTAACACAGTGGATAGAGAACCAGCCCTGAAGTCAAGGAGGATCTGAGTTCAAATTTGGCCTCAGACACTTAATAATTGCCTAGCTGTGTGACCTTGGGCAAGTCACTTAACCCCATTGCCTTAAATAAATAAATAAATAAATGAAAAAGAATTTTCTAAAATGCAGAGACTTTATAGATCATTTATTCTAATATTCTCATTTTGTAAATGACAGACTTGAGATCCAGAGATCCATCCAAGTTTACATAGATATTTAGTGGAAGATCTAGGGACACAATCTAGTTTTCTCTGCTCCTAGGCTGATAATTTGTTTCTAGTCTTAAAAGAATAGATCATCCCAAGGTCATCCAAGGCCAGGTCCTCTACTGCTGCCTTTGATCCTACCTACCCACTTCTGTCTCCTTTAGGAGTTTGCCCCTTTTGTCATTGCTCCACCCCCCTCCATTCTCTACCTTACTTCCAATCTCTCTTAACCCACTGGTTATATTTCTGCTGCCCACAAATATGCCCATATGTGCCCACCTATTGAAAACTCTTTGCCTGACCCTTGCATCCCCTCAAACTATTATCTTATTGCTCTCCTCCCTCTCATAGTCAAGCTCCTTGAATTGCCTCTACTTCCTTCCCTTGGCCCTTCCATTCTACTTTTCAACTCCTAACAATCTGGTTTCTGACCCTTCAGCCCACTCAGCTGAAATTACTTTTCTCCAAGGTCTCCAGTAATCTCTTTAAACTGCTTTTCCCAGTCCTCATCCTTCTTAACCTCCCTCTTAACTTCTGACACTCAACCATGCCCTTCTGGTTACTTTTTCCATTCTGGGTTTTCACAAGGCAGTTCTTTCCTAATTTTCTTCCTATCTGTATGACTACTACATTTCAGTCTCTTCTACAGGATAATCATTTGTGTCTTACTTCCTACATGTTGGTATATCCATAGGTTCTGTCTTGGATCCTCTTATCTCTCTCTGTACTCAGCTCCCATTGGGTTTCAACTCCCATCCCAAATATGATATGCACAAATTTGATACACATATCTAGCCATCATCTCTTTCCTGAATTCCAGTCTCACATCTTCAGCTGCCTTGTTGAATATCTCCATCTCCATGTTCCGTAGTCTGAAACTCAACAAAAGAATTCTTATTCTCATTATCCTTACCTGTAATTCCATCCTTTTTTCTGGTGAAGATGCCACCATCACTCTAGTTACCCAGGTTCACTAATTAGGAATCATCCTTGACTCTTCTCTTATCCTCAGACTACCACCCCAGATCTAATCAGTAGTCAAGTCTTCTCAGTTCTGCCTCTTCAACATCTTTTGCATCCATCCTCTTATCTCTACTCATATAACTATCATTTAATTCAGACTTTCATTTTCCTTGTCAAATTATTGCAATCAACTTATAATTGACCTCCTTAAGTTAATTCTTTCTCCTATCCAATTCCTTCATACAGCTTTGAAACTGATTTTCCTAAAGTACAGTTCTGACCATGTTACTCCCCTGCTCAAGAAGCCTCATCGATTCCCTGTGTTTGACCCTAAAAGTCTGTCACAATCTGGTTCATCCTATCTTTCCAGACTGAGTAAAAATTATTCTTCACACTCTTTTATGACCTAATCAGACTCATCTACTTGCTTTTTTTTTTTTGGTCCATGACATCCCCCTCCTACTTTTGGATCTTTACCTAATTTGGACTCCATGTGTAGAATTTTCTCCTTTTTCATCTCCACTTCCTAGAACCCCTTAAACTCACTTTAAGATTCAGTTAAAGAGCCACCTCCTACAATAGGCCTTTTCTTATTCCTCCCCATTTTAGTGCTTCCTCTTCAAACAGTGACATCATCATCATCATCAACAATAACTTTGTATTTATCTTGCAAGTGCTTTATATTTATTTATCCATGCCCATATTGTTAAGCTCTTAGAGGTAGGCATTGTTTCATTGTCTTTGGAACCCCATGGCTTAGTACATTTAGTACCTGGCTCAGGATAGACACTTCCTAAATTCTTGCAGAATTGGGTATCTTGCCATAGATGCCATCACCTTCGTTCAGAAAGGCACAGAGATAATGTTCAATACATAGGCAGGAATTAATGGTACTTGAGAAGAAAGGGAATCAATTCGAAGTCTATTTAAAGATATTTATTTAATTTAAATAAATTTATTTTAAATTTTTATTTAAATTTCATTTATTTAAATAACTTAAATTTATTATTTACACTATTTAAATATTATTTAATTAAATAAACATTATTTATTTAAATATACCTCAAAGGCAGCATCAGTTATGAAGATTTAGGAGGAATTTCAGTTTGTGCTGCTGTTGCTGTGGGTGAAGACCACCTTAGAAACAAAATGGATGATGTTGAATGGACATGATTTCTCCTGATTTTGTTTCATATGAGGGGAATCTGAGCAGGAAAACTGAGAACTGACATCTGGGACCAGAAATCCAGAGAAACGAACCTTTCATGTTCCTTGATATCAGGGAAAGATCTTTTATTTCAAATGTGAAATGCCAAATAGTCCAGGAATGATAAAATCACCCTAGTTTTTCTTGTGAACTCCTAGAAGTCATCTTTGTTGGTATAAATGAGATCATTTAGCCTAATTAGTTCCAAGCTTAATTAGCAGTAATTATCCCAACATGGGAGTAATATCCGAGCAGGAAGTGCCGAGTCCTCGATTAGATAGATCTCTAATTGGTGTTACAATATTGTAATTAAAGCGTGTTTATACGCCTCTGCCACAGTGAGCGATTTGTTTCATGTCTGATTAAACAGGGAGACCCAGAAGCCTTTAAGGAGGCCATGACTTTAGTTCTGACTCACATAACATGTTAGCCCTGTGACAAGAAAGATTTGGAGAGTCGCCTATCTCTTTCTTCTCTTTTTGGTCTCCATCAATAGTTAAGATGTGTACATGAAGGTAAGAGGATCTGAGTATTCTCTACCTGTGTCTTGGGCTCCAAGGAAGCAGGTCTCCTTAGGATTAAGGCTGTAGAGGGCCATTATTTCACCGGGTGTGTGGAAGGGAACCCATCCTACATTTTGTAATCCTGTAGAATCTCATTCTAGTTAGGTTTCATGAGGACAGTGGATGTTCGTGTAGTGCTTTTAAGGTTTGCAAAATATTTTACAAACATTGACTCATTTGATCCTCATAAATTAGTTCTGTGGTCTAAGATTATAAATACCAAACCTTTATGTAGCATCTACTGTGAGTCAAATCATTGTGCTAAAATTTACAAATATCATCTCGTCTGATGATCCTCACAACAATTCTAAGTGTTAGATAATATTTTTTTACAGATGAAGAAAGTGAGGCACTGGGAGGTTGTGACTTTCCCAAGTCACATAGTTATTCAGTGTTGAAGGTGGAATGCATTTATCTAATATTTTGAATGTTCAGGATCATTTTAGTGCTAAGAATACTTAGGAGACTCTTTTTTTCCTGTATCTTTTTTGTAGTAAAATAGGTTTGATTGTAGTGGCTGATTACATGGCCCTGTGATGCAGTGGAAAGGGGTCTGGATTTAAGTCAGAAGATGTGGATTCTAATCCTGGCCCTGCCTCTTACTACCTCTGTCACCTTGGGCAAGTCACATTATCATCTTTAGACTGCAGATTCCTCACCTCCAAAATAATGGACAAGATGTCTTCCAAGATCCTTTTCCAGTCCTAAATCTAAGGGATCTACAGTATTAGGTAAGAAATGTTATTTGGTGACAAATGTTAGCTAATACAGGGGAAATGAGGCACCAAGAATGAAATATTTTGTTTAACTTCACTCTCTGGGAAGAGATGGAGATGAAGAGAGCTCACCCCTCCAATTGGCCGCTGTACATTCCAGTTGAGTTGCTAGCAATCTTGCTTGGGGCCAGTTTTTGTGCCCTTGCTGCCAAAGGATCAGGGAGAGCTTAAAAACTTGTTGCAAGAGCTCCATGATTAGTGTTCCTCATGAGAAAGTAGGACACATGGAACATGGTTATTGTAGAAGTTTAAGTCAGGACTGGGAGATGTTGTGTAAGGAACTTAAGCCTCTTAATGTATTTGTCTTGGCTCTTGAATCTTGCAAGCAGAGACCTTAGATACATGGTTTAACCTCTCTGAACCTGGATTCTATAAAGATAGGCCTCTTTTTATAAGTGAGGAAATCAGAATGGTGAAGGACCTTGATGAGTTTATGCTTTATGAAGATCCCTTGAAATAACTGGAAATTCTTAATCAAGAATAGAGAAATCTCAGGAAGAACATATTATCTGTCTTCAACTATTTCTCATGGTGAAAGCGGATTACACATGTTTGTTTTTTTTAACTGAGACAGTAGAAATATGAACAGTGGTTCGAAGTTGAAGAGTTGCTATTTTAGGATAGATGTACAATTGACTGATGATAGAAGGAAATCTTTAAGCAAAAACAGGACAATTTTAATCCCCATAATCTCAGATGTGAGTTGCACCTGATAGATAGGTCTCTTCCAACTCTTGCCCAACCCCTTCTTCAGTTTGCAGGTGAGAAATTGAATGAAGTCCCAAACTTAAGTGACTTTCCCACAGTCACAGGGGTGGTAAAGGGAAGAGCCAAGATTAGGAATAATATTATTATTAATTAGAATTTGTTCTCAGCCCTGCTTAGGTGGCACTCTAGTGCATCTCATTGTTTCAAAGGTTGCAGCAAAATTCTCAGAGCAAAATTTAGTATAGCAAACTTTACCAGCAATTTTAAAGAAAATGTCACATAAACTATTAGACAGATGTATTCTAAGACTGATATTCTCAAGAAAGTGGGAATGATTGCTTCATTCCCCCATTTGTTCACATGTAAGCTGTTATCCTTGGTGGCATCTCAGAAACATTCATTCTTGAAGAGAATTATGACTTCAGGAAGGTGATGCCATGACTTGCAAGTGAATTAGATTTAAGTGAGGGAGAGCTGTGCAAAATCACCAATCTCGCTTTCTCTTTTGGAGCTCTTTAGGTCCAGTGGCAAGCTCACGAAGACCAAAGGTGGTCTTGATACAGTGGGAGACCTTGGCTTTTGAAAGCTAAGGTCTTTAATAAGTATCACTTTGACTTCATTGATTGTTAGGTAAGAAAACATCAAAGAATGACCTCTTCTATCTAGTCCAAAAAAATGATGAAGCATACCTCAAGAAATATTGGAGCACATCTAGAGGAGGGCGGCAAGATAATCCAAATTGGCCATCTTTTACTTGGAAGGTAGGGGACGGGATTACTATCTTTCAAATATTTTAAGGGTTCATCTTTGAAAGACGTATTCTCCATAAACTTAGAGGAAAGAACTAGGATCGATGAGTTGGAAGTGAAAGGGAGGCTCATTTGGATAAATATGAGAAGGTATTTTCTAATAACTAGAGCTGCCCTAAGATGAAAATGATCTACTTCAGGAGATGGTAGAAGGGATACTTCTGAGGTGTTTTCATTCTTTAGGTAGCCTTTAGATGTCTCAGATCCCTTCCAACTTTAAGATTCTATGAATCTATGAATGAGTAAAGGAATGAAAAGGCATTTATTAAGCTCTTGATAGAATTTAAGCACTATGCAGAAGATTATTTTCTTAGACAGTTATCATTGAACAATCAATGAATATTTAACAGTTTGGTAAACATTAAAACTTGAAATGCTTTTAGCTGAAAGAGAATTTTCTTAACTTTCAAGGCACTGATGATATCAGTTGTGAGCCCAAATCATACATGCATACATGCATATTTGCACATACTTACATGCAGTTGAGACAAAGATCCTGGGTTTGATTTCCTTGTAAAAGGATGAATATATTGCTCTATCTAATGCATACAATTCTCTTTCCCTGGCTAGTCAATCCTTGGTCTCCCTCAAGAAAGTGAGGGTGAATCTGTGAAAATCCATCATGACTGGAAGTATACTAATTCAATATTCTTGATAGTTTAATAGCCTAAGTTTCATGTTTGAAAGGCAGCATCATATTACTATGTATGGACTGAACTATTGTTGC
The DNA here is from genome assembly GCF_037893015.1 of Macrotis lagotis. Classification (NCBI taxonomy): domain Eukaryota; kingdom Metazoa; phylum Chordata; class Mammalia; order Peramelemorphia; family Peramelidae; genus Macrotis; species Macrotis lagotis. The sequence continues at coordinate 226,809,545 of NC_133662.1, forward strand.
TGGATCTACTTTATGGGTATTTCAGTGAGAGGAAGGTCCAAATTGGGAGCACCAAGGTGGCCCACAGAAGTTACATTGAGTTTTAGTATTTTTATGGTTTGAATAATCAGAAAACATCTAACTGAGCTATTAAAATCACTCTGTTTGCAGTGGGACTCATACCAGATAAATCTAGTTAGAATCATCGATGAAACATGAGAGTCCTAGGATGACTGCTGGGCATCGCAGTCAAGGTCATCCTCAGCTTACTATTTTTTAAATTTAGAATTTATTGAGCACTCTGCATGCTGGGCTCTGTAGAAAACTTAGCGCCCGCAAGCACATTGGCAGGCTTAGGTTACTCCTCATCTCATGTTGCTCACCAGGGACCCAACATTAGTTCCTGTGGAGTTCACATCCACCAGGGGCTCACCCAGGCTAGAGATAGAATCTGATGCTTCTTTTATGACCACGGAAAGGGGTCTGGGGGGTAAGCAGTGTCTGTTTCTTTTCTGGAATGTGTCTTTGGCAAACCATGTGACAAATGGAGTGAGATGATCTGAGTCCTGCTTTGGGGAGTGCCACCAAACCCTTGAGTGGCTCTGTTTTGGACCCTGTCTCTTATTTGCTTTCCTTTATCAGGATATGTTACTGACCTCCCAGCCTCAGTTTCTTCATCTGTAATATGAGCAGGCCGTCTTCAATCTCTAAGGTTCTTTTTAACTCTAAAATTGTAATTCTCCCATTTTGCTTATGGAAGATTTAGCATATGCTGTCTAATGCATAAACCAAGTACTCTTTCCCTGGCTAGTCTAACTTTGGTCTCCCCTCACAGAGCGAGGGAATCTATTATGACCAGAGGGGGAAAAACCTCACTGTCCTCTAACTATGCCTTCATAATGTCTGAAAACTGAAAAAAACCAAACAAACGATGAAATAAACAGATACTTTGTGTCTGTAGTAATCTTAATATCTCACCTTTACATAGCATTTTACAATTTCCCAAATTCTTTCATGATGATAAACCTGAAGTTGGTAGGGCAACTGTTATTATCCCAATTTTATGGATGAGAAAGCAGAGGCTTAGCAAGAAAGTGATTTGCCATACTTCATATTGGAAATTAAACTTGAACTCATGTTTTCTGATTCTATCTGTAAAATCTATAATGTTAAACCTACAATTTCTGATATTTTGGAAGACAAGTTAGAGTAATATTTCAATTTTCTTCAAGATGTTTAAAACCAAGCAGCCAGTTTAATTGAAAAGACGCTCCTCTTTGAAATCTCATGCCAGTTTGTGGGCTCCCCAACAAATCACCATGAGGATTTTGTCCTTCATCTGACTCACAGACATTCACACCATCCCAATGTTCTGCCCTCCCCTTCCCTCCCATTAATTACTTCCAGCCCTGCACCTTTCCCTTTAAAAATATCTCTTTTTTTTCTTTCTTAATTTAACAATCCTGTCTTTTTTTCTCTGGACAAACCCATTGGTCAGATCCATCCAGACCTGTCTTAAGACTGAGCCCAAAGAGCTTTCCCTGATTAACCTCAACTGACATCACTTGTGTATAAATAGTTTATTCTATGTTCACTCAATTACTTATATTGTCTGGTTTTTCTACTTTTGGGAAGTAGCCAATTGCAAGGAAACTGGGAGGCAAGAGACTTGGGTTTTTAGGTCTTCTTTTGTCCTTTAATGGCAGAGAAGCTGTTTGTGATCTGGAACATCAAACTTTCACCTGTAAAATGAGAGAAATACTGGATGATTTCTAAGGTCTCTGTGATTCTATGTTTTTGTTCTCTTCCTAAGTAGATTTTAAGCACCTCAAAGGGAGTGCTGATTCATACTTCTTCAGTATCCTCCACAGTCCTAGGATAGGGCTGAGCCCACTGATGGTGTTTTATTTTTTTCAGCCTCTAGTGAAAACTACTAAGCCAGAGAACCAGGACTCCCCTCCACTTTACTAGAGAGGCTTTGGGACTCGTTCTGGGAATGACCAAGTTATTGGCTTATGCTCAAATATCAGAGCAAATCACTACATTAAGTAAGGAAGTTAGGGCTCACACCTAGCAGCTTTGGTTTTTTAAGGAAATGTGTTTATGGTTGGTGCTGTTTTCCTCAGCAAGATCATTTCCTTGCAAATAATGAGAGCTAAGTGTGATATGGTTGAAATCCCATCACTCTGCAAAGATGGAGAACTCACGTGATGCTTCCTGGGGCCCATTATCCAAAACGATACTCGAAGGAATGCTGTCTGGCAAATATTAACTTGTGAACCACAGAAGCATTAAGGATACTGCAGTCTGCTTACTCCCAAATCTAGAACTTCTTTTGTATTTTCTGATTTGTTTATTCTTAGCTTTAATGCTTCATTGATTTTCTCCCTTCCTCCCTTCCCTTCCTTTCCCTTCCCTTCCTTTCCCTCCTCTCCCCTCCCCTTCCCTTCCCTTTCTTTGCCTTTCCTTTACTTCTCTTACTTCCTTTTCTTCTTCCCCCTTCCTTCTCCTTTCCTTCCTCTTCCTTTCCCATCCTTTTCTTGTCTCTTCTTTCTTAGAAACAGCAAAAAAAAAAAATCCATTTATTTCCAAATGGAAAAATTGGGTGTTTCTATATATCTTAAGGTGACATTTTTTTTCTCTTGGCCAAGTTCTTATATATTTATTCTTCTTCCTTATCCCCCAACTATGCAAACTGTGGGGGCATTGGAAGGACTCTGACAGCAGAGGAGGTTGGTTGTTTGATCAATTTAATGCCTTTTCTGTATAGTAAAGAAAGTATTAAGGTTTGCAGAGAAGAAAAAGATTTGAAGAGATTTTCCATATGACAAATGTGGCATATAAGATGAGGGGAAAACTAAAAAAATATCTGAATGTATGTAAAGAAAAGACTCAAACCAAAGGGAGGGGTTGTGGTTTAGAATCATGCCACAACGGAAGTGAAGGACGTTACCACTTTCCTGCCTGTGGCTAGAAGATTCTACTCTGGCTCCATCTGATAGGCTCTGGGCAGCTGATCTTCCTCTAGGAATATGTTTATTGCTCCCTCTCTTCTAGAAAAGCACCAAGCGTGGTTTGTCTGTGGTCTTGATGAGCTTAAATTTGATTTTTAAAGCACATCTACCACATTGTATACCTACATTTCCAACTTATTTCTCTCAAATTTGTTTCCCTATGAGCAAGGCAGAATGTTCAATTTACCCGAATAATTCAGATTGGGAGGGAAAGCTTTGATTTCATCACAACTTCCCTGAGACTTAGTTGACCTTCTTCAAGAGTCTCTGTGTTGGTCAACAATAGATTAACAAAACTGAGTGCTGCACTTTTCCCCCTTCTTGGCAGAGGTGGGAGGGACAATGGGTATGGAACATTTGATTTGGAACATTTCTGATTTGGCCCTTGTGTTGGTTACTTTTGTTGAACTGCTTCCTGCCCCCCCCCATCTTTTTTACATTTTGTTACAAAGAATGACTCTCTGAATTGAGGAGCAGGGGGAGAGATATTTGGAAATAAAGGTGATCTAAAAACAAATGATAACACATTTTTAAAGAGTTTCTATGTTGGGGGCAGCTAGGTGACAGTGGATAGAGTACTGGTTCTGGAGTCAGGAGGATCTGAGTTCAAATGGGGCCTCAGACACCTTAATAATTACTTAGCTGTGTGACTTTGGGCAAGTCACTTAACCCCATTGCCTTACCAAAAAAAAAATGAGTTTCTATGTTGGATAAACTCATTGCTCAGTAGTTAGCTGGGTGATGGGATTCTCCAGACTTAGCCAGGCTGATCATGTGTGTATGTATGTGTGTGTGTGTTGTATGTGTGTTTTCTGTCACTGTACAGATTTCTAGCTTGGCTGGACTTCTCACAGGTTATACTCTGTTTTTGTGCCTCCAAGAATTTAGAATTATGTCCAGCTATGATAAAACAGAAGGTGGCCTTTACTGGAGGAAGAATTCTTTTAAGTAATAGTATATCATAATTTTCTATTTTTTAAATGTTAAAATCATAAGCCTGTGATTTAATGATAATAAGATCTTACATTTATATTGTTTAACATTAGTTATCTCACCTGACTTTCACAACTCTGAGTAGGCAAGAAAATTATCATTACTCCTTATTTATATTTGAGGAAACTCAGAGGTTGAGTGATATATCCAAGATAACAAACCTAAGTAGCAGAACCAGGATTAGAAAAAATTTCAATTCTCAGCCCAGGATTCTGGCTACCCTACACCACTTCTTCCTTTACTAAAGGATCTAATTCTAAATTATGCCAAATATCACTCCAAAACGCTAAGCACTGGTTCGACTTTTAAAGGTATTTCATCCAATTCTTACATGTGGGCAGAGCTATGAAGAAGAGTTTCAGGTTTTGTTTGGATTTTTTTTTCCTGTGCTGTCCCTGCCCCATTACCTGTCCCTACCACTTTTGACTCTATCTTAGGCCTCACTCTATCCAATGGCCTCACTCCCTCCCTCCCCCACTTACAAAAACTGCTCTGAAAGCTAATTTATACTAAGTTATTACCCTTAAGTAGCTTTATGCTTATTAGATCCAAGGGTACTTGCGTTTTAAACTGAAGCCTTGAGAGGCAGCAGACCTGGGTTCAAATTCTAACTTCTTACACATATATGTGAACCTGGGTAAATCACCTAACAAGGTGAGTCTAAGGCTGCCAGTTGCAGAATAGATGCTGATCTGCCTTGAGATAATGAGTTTCTACTCTTGGAGATTCTTATGCTTGTGAAATCCCAGCAGATACAAAAATGAAACTTCAGGTCCAAAGCTGTGCGGCTTTAACTGTAGAATTAGAAGCAGCTCCAAACTTGTGGAGAAGTATTGGGATAGACTTTCCAAAGAGTCTGGGGCATGGTTTGCATCTTGATGATAAAACCCCTCTTTTGCAGAGCACAAGCACATTTCTAAACTGGTTCTCCCTTGAGGGACTAGGAGTCTGCTGAAGTCAGACTGCAGGCAGCCAGACCCATTCCACTACCTCACAGAGAAAGCCCAGCTTCTGTATCTGCAGAGCTGTAAGGTTCACGTCTTGACAGATTCAGTGTCTGTCCCAGGTCCCGGCTGCACCTGATATGATTTGTTGTTGTTGTTGCTGTTGTTGTTGCTGTTGTTGCATTTCATCTGAATTTCATTGTAGATTTTTAAGGTAGTTCATCTCCAGCTTCCATCTGATTGGCTTCTCTGCTGGTTTGTTTGGGGTTTGGGTTTTTTTTTTTCCCACTGACAATTCTGTGCAGATTTAAGATCCCAGCTGCATTATTTAACTCTCCTTTGTGTATTTTTTGGTACTCATTCCTCGTGGCTTTTAGTCATATTCCTACTGTTTGTAGCATCTTTATTTCCTTCCGCTTAAATCTTGCCCGGGTTTAGGGTCCTGGCTGTATTTAGCTATTGCTTTGTTTTACTAAGACATATTTGCTTCTTTAACGGATTTTTTATATTGCACATCATAGACTATTGTTTTCTCCCCGTTCCCTCTCATTTATTGCAGCATTTTGGAGCCTTTTGCACTCTAACTAGAGGTTTTTCCTTCAGAGTAAGGTGCTTATGAATTTCAGAGGCTGTTCTTTGTCTTGATCAGTTTTATAAAAATGCAGCCTTATCTCCCAAATGGGCACAGACATAGAAAGCAAGCCTTCCTTCTGAGCAGTTGAATGAAGGAGAGCAGGCCTCTTGAATTTGTAAAATAGTTAGTGCTCAGTCATAACCACTGCAGGTGACGATGGCCTAAGCATTTGTAAACTATGAAGTTCTCTGACCAAACGGCATCTGAGGGCATAAAAAGAGCATTTTTTTTCCTGGAAGGGGTTCCCTGAAGAGCTGTTATGTGATGCACAAACCCTAACCTTCTATTAACAGCTGACCCAGACCCTGACCTTGGTTCACCATGAAGTTATTTCATTTGCCAGGTGTGAAAATAGGATTTTACCAAGGAAGGGAGTTATTATTTCTGAGGCTTATTCCTTTAGTGAGTTGTGATGATTGTGGTGGATAATTTTTTTTAAAAAGAGATTAGCTATGCATGGAACATATCATTAAACATTTATTTAGCTGTGCTTGGTGTGAGGGGGAGCTATTTATTTGTGTTTGATGGGCTCTTTTCTCAGAAGAATTTCAGACATTCACCCCACAATTTGTACACTTTCCCTGGAACCATTCTGACCTCCCTTAGAAGTGAGACAAGGAAATGCTTGTTTAGAAGGAAAGAAGCATGTATTGAAAACCTACTATACATAGGTCATTGAGTTAAGTCCTCTCTTAATATTATCCCTTATATTTTCTACCTCCCAGTTAGGACTGTGCAGATAATGGAATCCAAATTCTTTGGAGAATGGGCGTTGTGCATTGGGGAGTTCAATTTTTCTGTGATAATTTACAAAATATATATAATCCAAACATGTTTTATAAAGGATGATTTATTAGAGTTTCAGGAGAACTTTCTCTAAGATTACCTTTGAGGTTGTAAAACAAAGTTAGGAGGAGCACAGTGAGTGATGTTCTGGATATGCAATCTGGAAGACCTGAGTTAGGATCCTGCCTCAAACACTTAATAGTTGTGCTACCCTAGGCAAGTCACTTAACTTTTCTGTGTCTCAGTTTCCTTATCTATAACATTTGGAGATTGGATTTACTAACTTCCCCTTTCTAAATCTATGGTTTAAAGCTCCAAACTGTTAGGAGATAAAACCACAGTCAGTGCCTCAACAAGTATAACTTCGCTGATTTAAATACTTTGTTTATTGTAATGTTAGAATAGGTGTCAAAACTTATTGTTTAACATTTCTGTCTTTGTTCTTCCTAAGAACTTTATAATCATTTATATAAGTTGGAGATTAGTTGATCTTCACAACATTCTCATGGAATGAGTGGGCGTTGAATTTTCTCATCATCTGTTTTATAGATTTTTCTTGTCCCCAGGTGACAAGTAGATTTATTAGAAGGGCCCTTAGACATCATTTGTCATCTAGTTCAACCCTTTCATTATACAGATGATGAAAATGAGGACCAGGAGGCTTATGTTACTCACCCAGGGTCTTACATATTGTGGCAGAACTGGGTTTGGATCATTTTCATCCTCTACCCCTTCCTGGAACTCTTATTGTACTTTATTTGAAACCCTCTTATGAACTTATATTCAGTTCTGTATTATAGATAATTTAGTTCTAAATTGTACAGATCATGTTTTGTCTCTGTCCTAGTGCATTTTTTAGTTTTATTGATGCCTTTTTAATAAGTTTTTCATTGATATCTTCTTTTTTCATTATCAGTTATCCCAAGTATCCCTCCTCCTTTTCTACTTCCCAGAGAGGTAGAAAGATTTTTTTAGAAAAGAAAAAAATAGCAAAAAAGATTAATAAATTGAAAAAAATCCAAAAACACATGCAATGTGGAACAACTGTGCATTCTCCCACTTTTATGAAAGATAGATTGGGAGTTATGCTCTCATATCTCTTCATTTGAATTTAACTTGATGCTTAGGATTTTTATTACAGTCATTTTTTATTTTTTATTTGTGGTTGTTCTTTCCATTTCCTGTTTATATTGTTTTATTGGCTCTGCTAACTTCACTCTGCATCAGTTCATAGAGATCTTTCCTGGCTTCTCTGTATTTATCACATATATAATTTTTATAGCACAATAACATTTCATTGCATCCATGTACCACAATTTGTTTAGCCATTCCCCAATTAATGGTTATCTACTTTGTTTCTAAATCTTCGTTGTGAAAGAAAATGCTATTATAAATATTTTGGTGTATATGGGACTTATTTCTTATTGATGGTTGCCTTGGTATATAAACCTAGTGATAGAGTATCCAAGGGTATGGACATTTTTATTACTTTATTTGCATAAGGTCAAATTGTTTTTAAAGATGGATGTACCATTTCATAGCTTCATCAGCAGTATATTAATGTGCCTATCATTCCACAATTCATTCGACATTGTCTATTGCCATTTATGTCATCTTTGCCAATTTATAGGGTATGAGGATTCACCTTAGGGATTTTTTGATATGTTCTTTTTCTTGTATTAATGATTTAAGCATTCTTTCATTTGGTGGTGAATAGCTGGCAGTTCTTTTGAAAACTTGTTTTTTATAATTTTGTTTTGTTTTATATGATTTGTTCATATCCTTTGACCACTTATCTATGGGGAATGGCTATTAGTTTTGTGGGGAGGGGGTTGTTTATATGTCTTCGATTCTAAACCCTTTTCAAAGAAATTTTATAGAATTTTTTCCCCATTCAACCTGTTTTCTTCTTATCCCAGGTGCATTAATTTTGTGGAACTTTTCCATTCCTAGTAATCAAAATTATCTATTTTATCTTTTGTAATTCCCCTCTATTGTTTGTTTGGTTAAGAATACATCTCTTGGGGCAGCTTGGTGGTGCAGTGGATAGAGCACCAAGCCCTGGAGTCAGGAGTACCTGAATTCAAATCTGAGCCTCAGACACTTAATTATCTAGCTGTGTGGCCCTTGGCAAGCCGCTTAACCCCATTGCCTTGCAAAAACCTAAAAAAAAAAAAATAATAATACATCCCTTAGCCTTAGTTGTGAAAGATATATGATCTGTTTCTCTTCTATTTTTTAAATTTAATATAACCAAGAATCCATTTCAAATGCATTATGGGAAATAGTCTAGACCCAACTTCTGCTTTCTAGGTTTCTCAGAAATTTTTACCAGATAAGAAGTTATTTTCCTAGGCAATTTATTTTTTCCACTAGGTTACTGAGACATCAAAAATGTTTCTGAATCTCCCCTAGTTTGTTTCATTGATCCATTGCTATGATTTTTAACTAATACTAGATGGTTTTGATGCTGCTGCTTTAAAATATAGTTTGAGATCTAGAAGTGCTATTCCCCCTTCATCTCTACTTTTCATTATGGGCAGCTAGATGGGGCAGTGGATAGAGCACTAGCCTTGAAGCCAGGAGGATGAGAATTCGAATCTAGCCTCAGACACTTGTCTCTTATTAGTTGTATAACCTTGGGCAAGTCACTTAACCCTGATTGCCTCCCATCCAGGGTCATCTCTGGTCATCCTGATTCATATCTGACCAGTGAGCCCAGAGTTCTCTGGACAAAAAAGTGAGGCTGGAGACTTAGCACAGCACCCCCTCCCTCAGCTTCCCTTGATGCCATGGTCTTCTTTGAGAAAGAAAGACAAACATCATCATCATCATCATTTTTCATTATTTCCCCTGATATTCTAGATCTTTTGTTTTTCCAAATAAAATTTTAAAAATTATTTCATCAGTTCTAGTAGGTAGTCTAATTAGTATTGTATTAAAATATAGATAATTTTGGGTAGTATCATTTTTATTAAATTGATATGTCCTAGCCATGAGCATTGAATGCTCCTCTAGCTATTTAAGTTGTTCTTTAATTCTTTAAAGAGTACTTTGTGGATCAATCTATTGTCTTTTGTGTGTTTTGTTAAATTGATACCCCTTATTCTATGCATTTTAAAAATTATTTGGAGTGGGATTTCCTTTCCTATTATTGCTTCCTGTGTTTTGTTTTTATTATATAGAAACGCTATTGATTCTTTTAGGATTTATTTTGTAGTCTCTAACTTTGCTGAAACTATTGTTTCAATAAATATCTTTGCTGATTCCCTAGAATTTTTCTAGTATGCTACCATATCAGCAAATAGGGAACATTTTATCACCTATTCACTTATATTGTCTTTGATTTCTTTTTTGTATTATTGCTGTTGCTAGCATTTTTAGAACTATATCAAATAATAGTGGGAGAAGGGAACATCCTTGCTTCACTCTCATATTTGAAGGAAACAGTTCTAGTATATATTATCTGTGATATTTGCTTACTTGCTTTAGGTCTTAGATTGATGTTTTTTATGAGATTTTTAAAAAAATCCCTCTTTGATTATACTTTGAATAGTATACAGGCTTTCCCCAAATCTATTGAGATGATCATTTGGTTTTGAATGGTTTAGTTTTTAATAAGATTAATTATTTTGCTTTTTTCAAATGTTAAATCATTCTTATTTCCATGATATAGATATAAGCATTTGATCATAATGATTTATTAGATGAATCATTGTAGTCTGACAGAATTTTGTTTAAAATTTTTAAATCAGTGTTCATGTTCATTAATGTTATTATTCACCTTTAATTTTCCTTCTGTGGTTTATATTTCTCTAGCTTAGTATTAGTACTATATTTGTTTTATAAAAGATAATGAGTTTTCTCATTTTTTGAAAATAATTTGTGAAGTATAGGGTACTAAGTATTCTTTAAAAATTTGATAAAATTCCGGGGAGGCTAGTTGGTGTAGTGGCCTTGGAGTCAGGAGTACCTGAGTTCAAATCCGGTCTCAGACACTTAATAATCACCTAGCTGTGTGGCCTTGGGCAAGCCACTTAACCCCATTTGCCTTGCAAAAACCTAAAAAAAAAAAATTGATAGAATTCTCCTGGGAATCCATTAAGACTTGGAGGTCATTTAGTAGTTTTAGTAGTTGCTTTACAGCTATATCCATTTCCTTTTCTGAGAATGGATTATTCAAGATGTTTGTCTTATCTGAGAGTTTGGGTATTTTGTAGTTTTGAAAATACATTTCTTTTGTGTTCTCAGTTTTAAGAGCATACAACAGCATAATATGTTCTAATTACCTTTTGGTGTTTTTTTTTTGTTTTTTGCTTTTTTTTAGGTTTTTGCAGGGCAAATGGGGTTAAGTGGCTTGCCCAAGGCCACACAGCTAGGTGATTATTAAGTGTCTGAGGTCGGATTTGAACTCAGGTACTCCTGAGTCTAGGGCTAGTGCTCTATTCATTGCGCCACCTAGCAACCCTTCTAATTATTTTTTATTTCTCTTTATCTTGTTCTGATTTCACCTTGCTCATTATTTTATTGACTTGATTATCTGTTCTTTTAAATCAGTTTAGCTAAGGGTAAATTAATTTGAAACAAATTTATCAACTTTTATCATTTCTAAGGATTTTTGTTTCCAATTTATCTATTTCCCCTCTAATTTTTAAAATTTTTTGTGCTTAGTTTAAGTATGCTTATTTGTTAGTCTTCTGATTTTTAAAATGTATAGTCAGTTCATTAATCTTTTTTTCTAATTTTGTAATTGTGTGTTTATAAGGACATGATTTTTGCCCCAAGGACTGCTTTAAGCTGCAGCCCATAGATTTTGGTATGTTGTTAAATCATTATAATTTTCTTTTACATAGTTATTAATTGTCTTTATGTGATCCCTGAAACAATTATTATTTTTATTGCATTGTGGTTTGTAAAGTACTATTAGTGATTTCTGCCTTTTTATATTTATTTGCAATGAAGACATTCATGGGGTGCTATAAGAAACATATATATTCTTTTTGCAGTCCCATTTAAAGATTCCATTCATCTTTTTTTTTTTTTTTGCAAGGCAATGGGGTTAAGTGACTTGCCCAAGGCCACACAGCTAGGTAATTATTAAGTGTCTGAGGCCGGATTTGAACTCACGTACTCCTGACTCCAGGGCCTGTGCTCTATCCACTGTACCACCTAGCCACCCCTTCATTCTCTTTAGTCTAATTTCTCTAGTAATTTGTTCAGTTACATATTTAAACTTCTATTTATCTTTCTGTTAGGCTTATCCAAAACTGAAAGGGGGATATTGAAACTTCTATCACTATTATGCCTCTATGGCTTCTAGATCAGAGTAGATTGGATGTTAAGGCATTTGGAGTATATAAATTTATTACCAGTATTATCTTTATTGTTGATAGTTCCTTTCAGCATAATATGGTTTCCTTGTTTATCCCTTTACTTTTTTTACTTTGCTAGCATGATTGCAACTTCAGATTTTTTTGGATTCACTTAAACTATAGCAATTTTTTTTCCAGCTCCTTTGTTTTATTTTATATATATATATCTGTGATATTTAAATGTATGTTTGGTTTTTTAAAATAAGCAACAGATTTTATGAGTTTGTTTTCTCATCTAATCTGCCATTCTTTTTCATTTTATTGGATTGTTTAATCCATTCATATTTAAAGTTATAAGAGTTGGGCTTATATTTTCTTCCATCTGTATTTTATATTAGAGTTTTTAAAAGTTATGATGTTTTACCTTCTATGTTCCTGCAGTTATTTTACCTTAACCATTTTTTAAGGTGGACCTTTTCCCTTCACCATTGATCCTCTCTTTATTTGTGAATCCCTATCCCCTAGGCATTTGCTTAATAATTCCTTTTTCTTTTCTACTTTGATCTAATTATATAATTCTTCCCCCATTTTGCCCTCTCAGTCAAGTAAATTCACCTTTTCTCCCCCCACCCTTCAAATAGTCCTATTAATTCTCTTTCTTAAATTTTATTTTTGGGCCCCTTTTCAGAAAGAATTTTTCTCTTATCTATCCTCTTTCTGTCTATTCTAGATCCTCACTTTCTCATTCAAATTCCTATAATTGTGTGATCGCTCTCTATTTTTTTTTCTATACTCCTTCTAGGTTATCCATTCTAGACTCTCTCCTCTAGATATTTCTACTACTGGATTCTGTTTTTCCATTTTGTCTCATTCCCAGAATAATGTCAATTGTTGCAGATGTCAGAAAAGATATATGGTAGGGTGTCTCCTCTATACTTTAAACAAAAATATTGGACATGGTGATGGTGTTTGACAGCATATTCATTCGTTCATTCATTCATTCATTCATTCATTCATATTAATTCATTCTTATCATATACCAAGCACTAGGGAGACATAAAGAAACAAGCCCCCAGGTAGCTTACAGATTAGTGAGAGAGACAACAAGCAAACAAATATATTCAAAGTAAACTATATACAGGATAAATAAAATAATTAAAGGGGAGAAAGCATTGGAATTAGGCAGATGCAGTATTATGCATCTGTAGTCCTGCTATACTGACAGAAGAGGAATAAGTATTTCCTCAACTTTCTTCTTGTACCAGGCTTGCTCTTTCCACTTAATTTGATTCAGCTACTCTTCTTGTCTTTGCCTTTTTTTAATAGTATCATTGTCAATGTGTATTTATTGTCCTTTTTGGTTCTGCTTTCTTCATTTTGTATCACTTTATGTGAATCTTCCCAAGTTTCTCTGAATTTCTCATAATAGTGTTTCATATATCACAATTTGTTTAGTTGTTTTCCCTGATGATGGAAGCTGGGGAAGGCAAGGGGCCTGTGCAGGGGATCAGGAAAGGGTAGAAGGGGTTGTTTCCTAAGTGTGGGCTTATTTTTATTTTTATTTTTATTTAGGGTTTTGCAGGGCAATGGGGTTAATTGGCTTGCCCAAGGCCACACAGCTAGGTAATTAGTAAGTGTCTGAGGTCACATTTGAACTCAGGTCCTCCTGATTCCCGGATTGGTACTCTATTCACTGTGCCACCTAGCTGCTCTGGGGTTTATTTTTTAATAGTTTTTTTTTATTATTTGGTTTTTGCAAGGCAGTGGGATTAAGTGACTTGCCCAAGGTCACACAACTAAGTAAATATTAAGTGTTTGAAGCCAAATTTGAACTGAGGTCCTCCTGATCCCAGGGCCAGTGTTCTATCCACTGTGCTACCTAGCTGTCCCCCTAAGTGTGGGATTCTTCAAAACTCAAAGGAAGCACCTTGAATACTAGAATTTCAGAAATGATTTTAGAAGAGAAATTTATAGAGGAGGAGCCTATCAGAACCCATCATCTATTTTGTTTACCCATGACTCTCATTCTATGCTTTTATTTCCAACAAGGGCCATGTTTCTCTTCAATTCTCATCATATTTAAAAATTTCTACTTGAAATCTCAAGATTACACAGATTGAAGGACTTCCTTCATATCAAAGTGGTGAACATCAGTTGAAGAAAAATTCAAATCCAGAAGGAGTCTCCTTGCTTGTCTGGTGGAGTCCATTATTAGTTTGCCATTAATGAAAAAGAAGGAGCCCAGGTGAGGAGGTAAAATATTCCCTGGAGGCTCACACTACCAGCTGATAGACCCCCAAACTCTTCTGGGGTTAAGGAAAGCAGATGCTGCCTTTTCTTTCATCCTATATTTTTCTGGAGCCTTTCCTTTCTTCCTGTTAGGTTTTTATTTTTTTATGTAGGAATATCTTCTCTCCTTATTGACCCTTGACCATCTTCTTTTCATCTCCTTGGTTAGCAGTTTTACCACTATAGAAAAAAAAAAAGAATTGAACTTCCATATATGAGAGGAAAGATGATTTCCAAGGCCCCTTCCATTTCTGAAGATATGGCAGTTGGTTACTCTTTAAAAAATGGTTTCTTAAACTTAACAGGTAAAGTAGGCCTAAAGACTAAAGGTTCCACCATGGTGACCCCACAGAGGTGAGCCTTCCTTATTCAATAGAGTAATCAATCAGTAAACATCTATTAAATGCCTTCTATATATCAGAAACTGTGATATGTGCTGGAATGGGGAAAACAATGCAGAAGTCACAGGTGGCATGATGAAGTTCTGCAACAGAGTGGGAAATGTTGACTGCCCTTACAAGAAGGATATAGGATGAACTCTTTGATGACTGCTCTCAACTTCTCCAGTTAAAAGAAGAGGGGTACTGAGGAGCTATAAGTTCAATTACTTTATTTGTCATTATACTAATGTCAGTTTTAAAAGAGGTAAAATTTAATCCAATAAACATTTATTAAGCATCTAAGATAATCATCTACTTGGTAATAGATGCTAAGATACAAAGACAAAAACAATTCTACTTTCAAGAAGCTTGCAGTCTTTTTATTTTTTTGGTTTTTGCAAAGCAGTGGGATCAAGTGATTTGCCCAAGGTCACACAGCTAGGTAATTATTAAGTGTCTGGGGTCAGATTTGAACTTAGATCCTCTTCACTCCAAGGCCCATGCTCTATCCACTGCATCACCTAGCTGCCCTGAGCTTTTTTGTCTAATGAAGGTCAACGAAATTGAGGAATGAGTGAGCAAGGACACTGGATTTATCAAAGTGAAAAGTAGTAACAGTGAAATGATGGACTTGGGATCTAGAATACAAGGACAAAGATGAAGGAAAGTCAGCAAACACCAAAAATTCTTTGAGACTTTATAGCTTGGATGACCTGGATGACACCACTGTCAAAAACTTGAGTTGTTGGGAAGAGATGTTGGAGGAATGACATAATGAGTTCAGTTTTAGAAATGTTGAATGAATAAATAAAATATGCCAACTCTCTCTTTACCAATAAAAATATCAGAAACATATACTGTTGATTCCCTTTGGATTCAAATAGATGGTCAAATCTTAGTTTAGTCTGGAGATTCACTTGGAATTCTTCAAAGTCACTGCTCTCTAATTGGAAGTGGAGGGGTAGAGCTGATGCTGAAAGAATGGGAGCTAATTTTAATATCAGACTAAGGCAGATATCAACTCTTGGGTTACTCCCTCGTGAGTGAACAACAACCTCCTTAGTTTCAGATTCCCTGGTTTGATTTGTTTTTTTCTTAGTCTGCATTTTTGTCATCCTCTATGTGGTACTTTAGATCATTGGCCAACTGAATCTGAGTTGGAAGGGATCCCAGTGGCCTTCATCTAAATTGTTGCTGTTCATTTGTTTTCGGTCATGTCTGACTGACTTTGACTCAAATGGCACAGATGCTGGAGTGGTTTGCCATTTCCTTTTCCAAATCATTTTACAGATGAGGAAATTGAGGTGAACCAGATTAAGTGACTTGCACACAGTCACCAGCTAGTACCTGAGGCCGGATTTGAACTCAGGAAGATGAGTCTTCCTGACTCCCAGTCTGCCATTCTATGCTGACCCTTCTTCAGCTAATACCTGCCCCTGAATCCTCTTTACAATGTACTCAGCAAACCAAATATTTAACAAGACACTCCTTCCTTCTAGATTTCCAGTTAGGGAGAACTTGCATGTCTAGAGGCATCCCATCCTACTTTGGGAAGATTCTCATTGTTAGGAAGTATTTTGATTGTTTTTTCCTTACATTCATTCTAAACTTGTTCTTTTGTTTTTTCATCTTTCATCCATGTTACTCTTAATGGCCTGCCTCAGTAACTCATTTCTTCCCTATGACAACCATTCAAATACCTGAAGAGAACTTGTATGCCAATTCAGTTTAATTCAACAAACATTCATTTCAGGTCTATTATATGTTAGACATCTTCCTAGATGCTAGGGATATAAAGTCAAAGAAAAAAAAAGAAAAGAAAAAAGGAAATAGTCCTTGTCCTCAAAGCTTTTACAGCTACTTGTTCACATGCTACTAGTTTTATAAAATGAGTACACTCACTAGTAAATACAAACTATGTGGACAGAGTTCAGTTAAATGCTGGAGTTGTTATGACCTAAGTTCAAATCCTTCCTCAGATATTAGCTGTGTGATCCTATGTAAGTCACTTTCTGTGCCTCTATTTCCGTATCTGTAAAATGAAGGGCTTAGACTCAGTGATCTCTAAGGTTCCTTCCAATTCTGAATCTATGACTGTATTATGAGGAAAGAATAATAACTGATACAGATTGGGAAAGGCCTCATGTAGAAGGTGAGATGTGAAAATTGTTTTGAAAGAAGCTGAAGAATCCTGAGAGATGGCAGTAAGGAAGTAGTGCATTCTAGACATCAAAGAGCACCTGTGCAAAGGCATGAAAGTGGGAGCCTGGATATAAACAACAGTAACAACAAAATACAATTTGGCTTGAACATAGAATGAGAGAGGGAGTAATATGAAATCAGTCTAAAGAGGAGTATGGGTGACAGATTGATAAGAGCTTTAAATGGCAAATAGAAGATCTTATCTTTTATTCTAATGTTCGTAGGGGAACATTGAACATTTTTCTAATAGGAGGTGACATGGTTAGATATGAGTTTTTGGAATATCAATTTGGTAGTTATGTGGGAAATGAATTGGAAAAAAGACAAACTGGAAGCAGGGAAACCAATTAGTAGGCTATGGCAAAATTGAGAAAATTGAGATATGGGGTGATGAGAACTTGAATTGGGGGGTAGAAGTTGTGTAAGTACAGAATAAGGAACAGATAAGAGAGATAGTATGGAAATAGAATCAAAATTGTGGCAATTTATTAGCTATGTGATGGAGGAAGAAGGAAGAGCTAAGAATGACTCCCAAGAATAATGCCATTAGTAGAAGTGAGGAAGTTTGGGAGGGGTGGGATTTGGGGATGGAGGTGGGGAATATGCATTGCACTGTTGAGTTTGAGATTGCAGGCTTGGAACTCAGAAGAGGGATAAAGGCTGGCTAGGTGGATTTGGGCATCATCTGTTTAAAGATGATAATTGAAACCCATGGGTGCAGATGAAATAACCAAGGGAGAATTGTAGAGAGAGGAAAGGGTTGAGGATAGAGCTTTGGAGGAAGAAGAAGAGAGGTTTTGAGGTATGGATTGGGAGAGGAGAGAAGAGAGAGATAGCTCATTACTAAGGACCTCTCCTAGTCAAGTAGAAGGTGGGGGTTCTCTCTTTTCTCTGTCTTGTAGAAGATGAGATCTTCTAAGAGTATGAGGTGAGGAGGTAATGTAGGAAGTCTTTGGGAGAGGATGTTGTAACTGAGTTAATCAGGGAAGACAATAAGGATTTCTTTGCCCCAGGGAGGGCCCAGTTGAGATTAGATAATAAATTTGCAGTGAACCCAGTTACTGTGAATGGGTAATTTTTTTACCTAGAAGCCTTACAATAGCACATGAATAGAAGCAGATAACACCTGTGGTGACCTAAGTTTGGGATTTAGTAAGGCAGACTGGTGAAAAAGCACAAAGAGGCAAGAAATTCAAGACTAGCTAATAAAGTATGGTTGAAATGGTCAACCATGAGTTCCAGGAGTGATAGTCTGGGAGAAGAGTGAGGAGAGGTGGGATGGGAGATCACAGCACAAAGAATAGATTTAGGAAGGGTGAGAAAGGAGGAGAGATTGGAAGATAGATGCTTATGGTAGAAAAAGGATTTTCAGAATTCTGCCTGCATCTTGGGGGAAGAACAATTATGAGTGATAGAGTAAGGTAATGGTCATCCCTGTATGTTAATGAGGTAGTGTGAAGATGCAGATAGCGAGCTTAGGAAACTGATGAGCTGGGAGGCCTGGAAGGTTGATATATCTTTAAGTCCCCAAATATGAGGAGAGGAATTGGGGTAAAAAGGAAGACTATGAACTCCTTGATACTGTGAGTTCAGTAAATTGTAGTGACAAGGAATTATAATGGATGATAAATTTGGATGGAGAAAAATTGAAAGTTAGAGAAATTAAAGGGATAGTCTATTAGTGGGAGTAAAAATCTAAAACTATACCTACTTCTCTTCCTGGATCATGTTTTGTGGGGCAAGAAAAAAAGGAGTATAGATCATTTGAGAGGGAAACCAGGATATACAGTGTCTTCTGAAAGGAGAGCCAGTTTCTGATATCCCAAGAAGACAGAAAGGTCTAAGTGAAGAGGTCTAGGGTCAAAGGAGACCTGTTTCAGATGCTCCAGGAAGTCCTATTCCAATGTCCATTCATTAGACGGAGGTGAATCTGAGTTCTCAAAGACTTTGTTATCTGTAGCAGATTTTGCCATGATTAAGGATCTGAGTAGGGTCCCTGTACCTAAATCAGCCTGTTTTCCAAGGATCAATTTTGCTAACTATGGAGAGGCATGTCTCCAATAGGCCAGCCACCTGATTTGGATTGTTATTTTATTCTGCAACTCATAAAGCAAATAAAAAGAAAAAAAATGTTCTTTAGTTTTTCATATCCCCTTTCATTTCTGTAGTGAAGGTGGCACCATGGAATAGAATAAAAGGTAATACAAATCACATAGTCTTTTGATTGGCAATAAACTTTAATCCATCTATTGATACCTAAAATGTGAAATTGTCTATTGAGCAAATGGATTATTGAAGAAGCTAAATCATTCTATCTTGACATTCTTTTGGTAAGTAAAACCAGAAGAAAACTCTTATTAAATGGAAGGATGACTTATGTATATACTCCTTGGAGAGACAAAGAAAGGAATTGGCAGAATGGGTTTTATTAGATATTCAGAGTCAATAAGAAGCATTATTTCACAAGATATTCGTAAATATTTCAAAAAAGATCACCAAACAAATAAGTATACTTTCCTACCATCATCAGTTATTTAAAATGTGGTAAAGAATTTCTAATAGAAATTAATAAGATCCTTCAAATCAAATCAATCTAGATTCTGATGGCTGTTGACTTCAATGCAAAGGTGGGAAAAGGTGAAGATTAAGGAAATATATGACAAACCCAAGGTTTGTATATTACAACAATGCTTCTTAATTGTATCATGAACATTTCTTTAAAAAAAAGGAATTGGCAGTATATGACAAGCACAATAAAGAATTAAATACATAAGGTTGTAAAAGACAGGGCTTGATGTAGAATTATCTCTGAGTCAGCTCTCTGTCCACAGTAAGACCATCATCTCATTAGAGCTAAGATCTAAATGAGTAAAAAGTAAGAGAAAGAATAATAATGAGAAAATGATGGAGTCCACAATTTGAACAACTTAACCTTAAACTATAGTGAACAATAGAAATGACATTGACATTAATTGCAATAATTTTATACAAAAGTTTAACCAAAGTAAATTAATTGCCACAACAAGAAGACCAAAAGAATTCAGAAAATACCTTAGTCAGCAAACATCTGACTTATTTACCAAATGGAGACAGATGGCTAGCAAAGGCATCACCAGATTATAAAATAAACTTGTTTTTAAAATCTTAACAAAGAGGGATAATGGACAAGCATGAGTAGGTTGATCTCATAAATGAAGAAAATCAGTGGATGTTAAAACTAGTTTAAAGGAAGCTTGACACACTGTCCAAATACACAGAATCCTCTAAAGGACATTCATGGATGAAAATGACTATAAACAGAAGAAAAATGATTAACAAATTATTTTTCTCTGTCAAGGACAGTGGAAACACCACAGACTTTTATGGGTGAGCTTTTGCCTTAACTTGATTGGATTTAGGCTTCCATGTCATTTCTAAACCACTCAGCCATATGTGCACTATCCTCTTCCCGTTTTTTAGCTTCCCTTTATGTGTAGGCCTTACTTAATAGGTTGTAAAGCTCTTTTTTTTTCCTAAATCAATAAATATTTAGCAGTTGCCTGGCCTAGGTGTTTATAGTGCTAGGAATACTAAAAGAGGCACAAGGAAGTCCTTGCCCTCAAGGAGTTTATAATCTAGTGGTGGGGGGAGACAAAATGAAAACATACACAGAGCAGGCTAATTACAAGAGGGCTGGGAAAGGCTGCCTTTAGAAGATGGGACTTAAAGAAAGCCAGGGAGATGAGGAGTCAGAGAGTAGGAGGGTCAGGTTTGGGGGACTGTCAGAGAGAATGTCAAGTGATGGAGGGTTTGATTCATGGAATAGCCAGGAAGCCAGGGTCATTGAATTGAAGAGTATGATTGGGGAATAAAGTATGAGAAGCCTGGGAAGGTGGGAAGAATAGATTATGAAGGACTTTGAATGCAGAACAAAAGCATTTTGCATTTGTTCGTGGAGGCAATAGGAAACCTTTGGAGTTTATTGAGTAGGAACTAACATGCCCAGATCTGTGCCTTTAAGAAAATCACTCTAGTGGCTGAATGGAGGATGGATTGAAATAGGGAGAGACTTGAGGCAGGCAGACCAGGCAATAATTAAGACATGACATGATGAGGACCTGTAACAGAGTTGTGGCAGAAGGGGAGTAGTAGATAGATAATGCCGAAGGCAAAACTTGAAGGGCCTTTGCAAAGCAACAACTTTGATATGGGGGTGAGGAGGGCAGGCAGAAGAGAAGGTGAGGAATCTAGGATGACTTCTGGATCATGAGCCTGAGAAACAGAGGGATGGGGAAGGTAGGGACTGTCTTTCCTCACTATTTTTTACCTCAAGCCCATTTAGTAAATACTTTATCATTCTTCATACATGAATATTCCTACTTTTGAGAACATGATGGCTGAGGAAGAATCAGGTGGTGATTAGATCCCAGGGTCCTGGGTTGAATTCATCCTCTACATCCATTCCGGACCCATCCCAAGATGAGAAGGGATGAGATGCTTCCAAAAGAGATCCTACAAGGAGCAAAGCATTCAGAGTTGAATCTCTGATTCCTCAGAGGTATAAGCCCTCATTGTATTTTGAGGGAACACTATTAAACTTCTCTTGTTCAGACTTAACATCCCCAAGTTCCTTTGACTAATGGTCAATTGATCTAGACCATTCTGAATGGCTTCCTCTGAACTTCTCAGTGTCTTTCCCCAAAAGTAGCATTTAGAATTGAACTGACTATAAGGCTCCAGACATATGGAGCATTGTACAGGTGATGATTTTGTCTCCTTCTTTTTAAAATATTCTAAGAGCATGTTAGGTTTCCTGGCTGCCATAGCCCACACCAGGCTTAGATTGATCTTGCAGTCCGCTAAAACCCCCAGATCTTTTTCAGATAAAAATCCTGTCAAGCTATGCCTATCCTATCTTGTACTTATGAAACTGAGTTTTGGAAGTGAAGTAAAAGACTTGTCACTTATCCCTCTGTACATTTTATCTAATGTTCCAGCTTATCGAGATCCTTTTAAATCCTGATTCTGCCATCCAGTGCGTCAGCTATCCCTCCCAGCTTTGTGTCATCGGTAAATTTGATAACCAGGCCTTTTATGCCTTTATCCTAGTCATTGATAAAAATTGTTAAACACAAGAGGCCAGAGTTCTTTGATGTACTCTGCTACAGACTTCCTTCCAAATTGATATTGGACCATTGGGTATAACCCTTGAACCAAATCTGAATACAGCTAAAAGCACTGTCACCTCTCCCATATCTTTGCCTTTTTTAGGTAATAACAGCATGAGATATATTTTATCAAGTGCTTTACCAACATCAAAGTAAGCAATACTGCAGTATTCCCCTGGGAAGGTAGATAGCATGGCAGATAGAGCACTGGGCAAGTCACTTAACCCTACTTGACTCAGTTTCTTACTCTGTCAAATGAGTTGGACAAGAAAATGGCAATCTACTCCATTATCTTTGCCAAGAAAACTGGAAATGGGATGATAAAGAGTCAGACACCATTGAAAAAAATGACTTTACAATAAATAGCATGATCTAATAGGTCAGTAATTCTGTCAATAAAGGTAATATAGTTCTTGATGAATCCATTCAGACTCTTTGAGATCAATGCTTCCTTTTTGAGATATTCATTAATCATCTCAATATAAATATATCTTAAAATTTTTCTAGGAATCAAAGAAAAAACTCATTGGTCTACAATTTGCATACTCCAATCTCTTTCCTCTTTTGAAAATCAAGGAAACATTTGCTTTCCTTTAATCTTGTTGTATACCTCTGTTTCTGTGATCTTTAAAAGTTCACTGATCATGGTTTGGTCATATTTTAATGCCTCAAATGACCTGAAGACTTGAACTATCTCCCTTCTTATCATGAATGTCAACTTCTTAACAGCAATAGGATGTGTTCTGTTCTTTACAGTCTGAAGAAAAAAAAATCTAATAAACCTTCACTCAGTTATCTATTATCATTGTTCTGTTTGCTCTGAATGGTCCTAACTGTTCTGTGGGCTTCTTGTTTTTCTCCATTGCAACTAGCAGATCAGAAAATGCTTCTAAATGGGAGGTGGTTCCCCCAAGCTGAGTTCTGACTATAGCTAAGGGTTCTAATGGGCAAAAGTCAGGAAAAAGGATGTCCTAGAAGAGATTGTGCAAAGGTAGGAGGTAGGAAATTCAATGGGAAGTTCAGGTTGCTGCAAGGAGGCAGTTTGGCAGGAATGTAGATTGTAGGAAGGAAAAGAGCATGAAATAAGCTTTGAAGGTCAAACAGAGGATCTGATATTTGATCTTGGAGTTAATAATGAGCCACTGGAGTTTACTGAATGGAGAGAGATGACATGGTCAGACCTGTGCTTTAGGAAGATTTATTCAACAGCTGAGTGGAGATGGACTGAAGTGGGGAGAACCTTGTGACAGGGAGGATCACCCCTGATTGAATCAGCTAGCAGGGACAATGGATGGAGTGCTAGGTCTGGAGTCAGGAAGATCTCATGTTCAAATCCAGCCTTGGACATTTGCTGGTTGTATGACCCTGGGCAAGTCACTTAGTCTCTTTTTGCCCCAGTTTCCTCTTCTGTAAAATGGGAGAAAATAACAATACCTACTCTGTGTTGTTGTAAGGGTTAAGTGAGAAAACTGCAAAGCACTTGGTATAGTGTCTGCCACACGTTTATGATCATCATCATTATTGTTGTTATTATTTATTATTTTTACAATAGTCCAGGCTCATGAGATGCAAAGACTCTACAGTGGAGTAATGGCAATGTTCCAGAAGAGAGAGAAGCATCGATTAGAGGTGTTGGGAAAGTAAACTTGACAGTATTTAACAACTGACTGGATAGAGGGGGCTGAGAGTGAAGAGTTAAGGATGATGCCTAGGCCACCTAGAAGAATGACAATGTCCTTCATGGTAATAAGAAACATAGGAAGAGGGAAGGGATCGAGAGGAAAGACAATGAGTCACTTTGAACATTTTAGAGTTTAAGATTTCTATAGGATATCCAGGTAGAAGTGTCTAAGAGTTGGAGATGAGAGCCTGGAGGTTAAGAGAGAGGTGGAAGCTGGATAAATCGAAGCTGGAGAATCAACAGAGAGATGATAATTAAATCCACAAGTGCTGATGTGATCCCCAAGTGAAATAGTAGAGCTTGAAAGGAGAAGGTTGAAGGCACAGCCTTGGGGGACATTAACTAGGGAACTTGGCCTGGATGAAGACCTAGCAAAGAAGCTAAGAAAGAGTGGTCAGCTAGGGAACTTGGCCTGGATGAAGACCTAGCAAAGAAGCTAGGAGAGAGTGGTCAGCCAAGCAGAGGAAACCTGACTAGAGTACTCACAGAAACCCAGAGAGAAGAGAATATCCAGGAAAACAGTGTCAGAGTCTGCAAGGAGGTCAAGAAGGATGAGGATTGAAAAAAAAAAAAGACAATTAAGGCAATTAAGAGATCATTGGCAATTTTGGAGAGGGCAGTTTCAATGGGATGTTGAGATCAGAAGTCAGATTATAGAGAATTAAAAGAGGAAGAGAAAAGGAAGTAGAGGCACTGACTAGAGACAATCTGAATGTTTCAAGTAGCTTAGCCACAAAAGGAATAAAAAGATGATAGATTCCACCTGGTGGGGATGGAAGGCTGGGAGAGATGTGAGCATGATTGTAGGCAGTAGGGAAGAAGTCAATAGACAGACATTGGAACCATGTAATGAAAGGCATTCAATGCCAGACTAAAGAGTTTTCATTTTCTATTAAAGGCTGTAGAGAGTCACTGAAGATTTTTGCACAGGAAAATGACATGGCCAGACTCATGATTTAGGAAGATGATTTTGACATCTGAGCTTTATTTACTCAGTTGAATTAGAAGAGGAGAAAGGAGAGAAAAAAAAAACAATTAGGAAACCATGTTGCTTTATCTACCTTCGCTCCCCAACCCTATCCTAATTATATTCTTGTTCTCTCAGTGACTTCATTTGATCTGATTATTAGGGAAAGAAGGGATCTGATAAAGCAATTTGTCCTGAGGGGATAACTACACATGATAATAGTTTCATATGTTACCTATAGTCTCTAAATGCTTACATCTAGAGAAATTTAGGGTTTAAAAGTACAAGATGAGAGATGATCTTGATTCAAAGGGATGAATCATTAATGATTAAATTTTAGGACAGGCTTTTTTAATATTTAAATTTTCTTTTTTGGTTATGAACTTAATCACCAACAATAAACAGCAACATTTAAGCATACAAAGAACAAAAAAAAGAGAATTGTATATGAAACCATAAAGTTCTGTTAGGTACAATTTTTTCAGAGTGCCCATTAAATTTAGAGAGACATCGTGGAGTAGTGGATAGGCAGCTGGCCTGAGAACTCTAACAGCCTGGGTTCAAGTCTCACCTATAATGTAAACAAGCTGGATAACCATGGGCAAGCCATTTAAACCTCTTGTGCTCAAACAGCAAACTGAGCCAAGACCTGAATGAGTTTAAAATATAATTGAGAAATATTTAACAAAATAAATGAAAATACACTAGATAGTGTTAATACTTAGATAATATAGTACACAGATTATGTTACTATGTGGTTTTCTAAATCAATATGTATCCTGAGGGGATCCCTAAGAACAGTTTAGTGGTCCTATTTCTGTTTGAGTCAACAGCACTTCTCTGGGCGGCTCTCACAGTCTATATAAACCAAGAGAAGGTGCTGACTTGTAAAAGGGAAAAAATTCCCTCACCCAAGGAATCACAAATCTTATTCTGGTCATAGACTGGATAGCCAAGAGTTGACTGAACAATAGGCAGAAGTGGGAGCCCTTGGCCTGAATAAATTCTACCCTCTCCCTTAAATTAAATCCCATTTTACATAACTGAAGGAAAACAAAGATTAAGATGGTTTTGATAACCTAATATAGTTCATTTATCTTTAGTCATTCTATGTATGTGAGCTATCTGTTATTATTAACCTTATCTATTGTTATCCACATTAAGTTTTTGTTGTTATTATTCTACCACCATGATTTTCTTTTTATGTAAAGAAGTTCCATTGTGAAAATTCCATCCACCAGAGCCAGGCAGCAACTCATCTATAACTTAAAGTTTTAGAGAATTTGGGGGAAAGTACTCAGTATTTAAGTGACTTGCCCATATAACCAATAGGGCAGTATTTAAATCTATATTTTCTGACTTTCTATTATACCATATTGCTATTATTTATTAATAATAATAAACACCAGGGTTATCATTGTTATAATGAGCAATGGTATTAATATCAACAGAAATAGCACAAGCAGGTTAACCTAATGGAAAGAGACTTGAAATTGGAACCCTAAGACACTGGGTCCAGATCTCAGCTGTATTATTTAAATATGACTTCAGACAAATCATTTCTTTCAGAGATTCCTTTTTCTCATTTGTAAAATGAAGGGGATTAGATGAGATGACATTTAAAGTCCCTTCTAGCTTCAAGTTCCACAAACTTCAATGAAGAAACACTTATTGAGTGCCCTCTTTCGTAGGCAGTGCTGGAAATAGAATTTGTTAGCTATTGTCCCTGCAATTAAGTGGTTTTGAGGTTATTGAATATACATCGTAAAAAGAAGCAGAGTAACACTCAGATTTAAACAAGACAGTATTGGGGTGGGGGGTTTCCTCATGGACTCCTTTGGAAGTCTAGTGAAACCTACAGATCCCTTCTCAGAATTATGTTTTTATTATTTTTATTTTTGGAAGCAATTGAGGAAGTCTAATGGAAATCTGCAGACCCCTTCTTAGAGTTATGCTTTTATTATTTTATTTTTGTTTGCTTTTATTTTTTGAGGCAATTGCCTAACTCAAGAGTCAGTGCTCTATCTATGGCACCACCTTGCTGTCCCCAGAATTATGTTTTTTTAAATTCATAAAAACAAAGTACAAAAATATTATACAGGAAACCAGTAATATTGAAATATAATTAATATGTTTAGTAAAACAAGTTCACAGGACCCCCCTCCCCCCCAGACTTTTACTATATGGTATAAAATGATTAATATATTTTAGTGCATGGAACCTTACTACAACCCTTTGAGGTCAGTAGTATATTATCATTTCTATTTTGCAGATGATGAACCTGAGGCTCAGAGTTCAAATGCCAGGGATAGAACTTGAACCAGGTCTTTTGGCTACTTGTTCAATACTCTTTCCATTGCATTGTATTATGCCATAGTACTAAGTGCCAAATGAGTAGTATCCAGAATGATTGCTATAATGAAAGATACCTATGGTCTCTGCCAGTTGGGGAAGGTGGATTCTGAATTAATTACTGAAGAACTGGTAAAATTTACTGGAAACTGAGGAGGGATGTGAGGAGGGATCCAAGTAAGAACTGGGAGGATCACTGGAATATACTGGAAAGTATATTGGGAAACTAAAGACCTGCATTCTGGTCCATGTATCTTCCCAGCTGTGTGACCCAGGTCAGCCAACTGAATCACTTGTGTACTTGGTTTTTTTATTTCTGAAAGAAGGGAGGTTGTATTTGAGTATATTTAAGGACCCTCAGAGCCCCAAAATTCTAAGTAAGAGTGCACAAGCTATATTTTATAGCAAGTAGTATCTTTGAGAAAATGTGATACATGCAAAGTTATGATTTTAAAAAGTCATCTTTATGGCCACCATGTTTGGAATGGTCAACAAGACTGAATTGAATCTGATTCTACATAAGATACTCCACTGAAGACGGACAGGTATCTGATTAGGAGGTAACTGAAGTAATGCAACCTTGAGATGATGAAGATCCAAGAAGAGGAGTGTGCTGGAAGTGGGATGGAAAGGAGGGGAGAAATCCAGGAAAAAATCAGTAGCATTTGTTGAGTTAAATAGGCATGGGAAGAAAGGGAGAGGAAACAATGAAGGATGATTGTAAGGATTAAGATTCAGTGCCTAGGAAGATGACAGAGACAAATATTGGCAGGAATAGAAACTGATTTTGAGGAAAAGATACTGAGTTTAGTCATAGATGTGTTGAATTTGGATTTATATCAAGACAGCTAGATTGAAATGCAGAACTAAAGATACAGAACTAAAAACCTCAACAGAGAGGCCAGGGATGGAAATGTTGATTTGGGAATTGTTTGTGTAGAGATAATAAGGAAAGTCCCAAGAGTAAGATTAATTCTCCGAAGAGAGAGAGAGAGAGAGAGAGAGAGGGAGGGAGGGAGAGAGAGAGAGAGAGAGAGAGAGAGAGAGAGAGAGAGAGAGAGAGAGAGAGAGAGAGAGAGAGAGAGATCATATTGAGAAAAGAGCGGGGGACCAAGAACTGAGTCTTGAACTCAGAATTGTCCACATTTAGGAGATAGAAGAGGACAGAGGAATGGAGGAACAAGATATGGGTGAAAAGGTACAGCAAGAAGCAGAACAGTGGAACATTATGAAATTGAAGACAAGAAAGAAATCAAGAAGCCTTGGGTGTTTAGCTATACTGAAAACTTCAGAGCAGCACAAGAAAAGGAGGACCAAGGAAAACAGCCATTGGATTGGAGATCAGATCACTAACAATCTTGGAGAAATTTCAGTAGGAGCTAGAGCAAACCACAAGGAGTTAGAAAGGGAGAGAGAGATGAGGAATTGAAAGTATTGAGTAAAAAATATTAAAGGTGAAAAGAAGATGAGAAGTAGAATAATAATGTGAAGACAGTAGGGTTTAAGGAATGTTTTAATATTGGAGTTGATTTTTAACGAACATTTTTAGGCAGAGGGATAAGAACCCAGTAAAAGAGAGATTGAAGATTTAAAAGAGAAGAGAATAATTGATGCAGCAAGATCCTAGAGGAGAAAGGAAAAGGACAGCATCAGAAGCACTGGTGGAGGGTTTGCTTTAGAAATGGAGGACCACCTTTCCACTGTGCAGGAAGGAAAGAGAGTGGAATAGTAAAGAGTGGGAGAAGAGAAGGGGAAATGAGGAGCTCATCCTTGATGTTCTTTGACCTTTTCTTAAAGGGATGATGATGTTTGTTTTCATTCTCAAAGAAGACCATAATATTGGGGGGGGGGGGCTGTGCTAAGTCACCAGCCTTACTTTCTCCTCCAAAACCATCTGGGGTCAGTGGCCGGATTTGAATCAGGACAACTGGAAATGGTCCTAGATCAGAGGCAATCAAGGTTAAAATGACTTGCCCAAGGTCATCACCCTTAAAGTAGAAAGCTAGGAAGGAGGAGGGGTGTGAATTTGGAAGTCTGAGAAATGAAGGAAAGATTTGAAATAATCAACATGAAAATGATTTAGGGAGTCAATAATGAATGATGAAGTACTGCCAAGCAATAGTGAGGGCTCAGAAGAGGTCAGATAGCAAGAGTCAGCCCTTATCAGAATAATTTTGTGATTTTATCCTGTAATACTTGGCAGATCATGAAAGGAACTGAGACAGATCACTTCTGTGACTGACAGATTTGGGGGAAATGGGAATGGTAAGGTAGTAGAAGATCAAGAGTATCTGTCTGGGCAACCTTTAAGTCAAAGGGGTGAGGGGGTCTGGGGGGCTAGAGAATTTAGTGTTGATGCAACTAAGCAAGGTGTTCAAGTTGGATAGATGAGGGGCACAGAGAAAGCAACAGAAAAGATACAGAGAAGGTGTATATCAGCAGCAAGAAAGGAGATAGTAAAAACAGTAGAAACAGAAGAAGTAGTAGATTTAGTCAGTTGTCATTTTTTAAGCGCCTACTGGGGGTCAGGCATTGTAGAACCCAAGGTGATTGGTAAGGAAGAGTTTAATAATAGAAAATGATAATGAGGCAGTAAGATACGGTGCAGACCATTCCAAAGTGTGGAAGGAGCAATGTTCAAAGCAATGTTCAAAATAGTTGGATATGTTCTATTGCCATTTCTATATAAATAAATCCATTTTTTCAATAAAACAAATTTAAATCAAAATTAACAAAAAATGAGCATTGATTATTTAGTACAATATGTAAAAAGACATCCCATTTGAGCTGATATATTTTCCATGTGGGCCTGATCTATCATTTTCAGTCCAAACTGGCTCATGACCCAAAGAAGTTGGGCTATCATGTTGTTCAATGCATTGGGACATGATCTATACAAATTGAAAGTATTTAGTCTTTGAATGGGAGTTAAAAGTACTATTATACTATGTTAAAGGTCTCTATGCCATTTACTTTGGGAAGTGCAAGATAATAAGTTGGTCCCCCTCTCCAAAAAAAATCCAACAACTTTGAAATATTTTAAAAATTGAAATAATCCAATAATGATACTCATTTGAAATTTTCAATAATTAAATTTATCTTAATTTTATTGTGACTTTTTAAAAATCATTGGCATTGCTATGTACAGTTTTGAAACCATTGGAATGATGAAAAGAACACTAGATTTGGAGAAAAAAAAGACCCTGATTTGAACCCATTCCCTGAGAAAAGGGACCCTGATTTGAACCCTTTGACACTTTGGATGTGCTGATTTACATTTGAGGTCCTTTTTCTATACCTGTATAATTAAGGGTGGGCAGCTCAGTAGTGGAGAGAGTACTTAGCCTGAAGTCAAGGAGACCTGAGTTCAAATTTGGCTTCAGACATTTATTAGCTTTGTAGCCTTAAGCAAGTCACCTAACCCTGCTTTCCTCAGTTTCCTCATCTGTCAAATGAGCTGGAGAAGAAAAAGACCAACCCCTCCAGTATATCTTCCCAGGGGTTTTCTGAAAGAGTGAACAACAACAAAAATGAGAATTAAGGGGTCAAATGAGACTCTAGCTCCTGGTCCTCTGAGGTCTGTTCCATCCCTCTCTCTATAGTTGTTTAGTGCTGTGGCCTAGATAAATTCTAAACTTCTTTCTAGACACAAAAATAAAATCTATTTAAGGGGAGAAAAAGGTATACAGAAGCAAGGTAAGAAAGGTGGAGACACAAGGAGGTCTATGAAGAACCAGAATACTTAGGGTATGAGACTTAAGAGGTATACAGTGAGAACCTCTGGGGCAGAATCGTGGAATTTCAGAGTCAGAATCTCATCTATCCTTAGTTAGCAGTTAACCAAAGAGTTTCCCCATAACACACCTATACAAGTGGTCACACACAAAAACACACTTTCTCCCCTACAAGCATGGTTAGCTTGCAATCTGAATAAATAGGAAGGGTCAGCATTCAGGGGTTCTTAAAAAATAGCATGTCTTATGGTAGCGTTTTTTAGAGGGCAGAACACTGAAGAGAAGAAGTCAGGCCATGAGGTTAGTACAATATAACTGGCTTTGCATGGGCAAAGAAACAAGGAACATTTGCTCTGCCCCCATCTTAGTGTCACATTACGGTTTGGTTGATGCCACCCAGAACAGGTCTTTCTGGATGACTCCTAGATTGTGGTAGGAGGAAGATGGTGGTAGCAGGACCTACGGGTCAAGATTCCCTTCTGAGTGCCAGTGACCTCAGGTGAAGCTACTGAAGGGAAAGACGTGGAAATATTGATTTCTGCCTTACAAAAGAGACAATTACCCCTTAATTTTCCCGGCAGGGATGGAGCTGTGGGGCTCCCATTGACTTTAATGGACTGGTGAGAGCTATGATAGGAAGATTTGTTTCTCCTTCACGTGCAATCTAAAGAAGAAATAATTTCCTGGCTATTTTATTACAGTGTCAGGCCAGCAGTGCTATAGTTAAAGCTGAGAGATGCCATTCCAGTCTAACCTCCTATCTTCAGTCATTAATGACTCTCTTGGTGGTATTCCTTTGGGGTTGAAATGGTTCCTTTTGGACTATAGGAAAGTAGATGAATTAACATGAAGCATGGTAGAACCTAATGGATAGAGTGCCAGACTATCAGGAACCTCCTGGCTCTAGCTTTGGTTAAATTCATCACTTAAATTTTGTTATGTAGTTTCTTCATATATAAAGCAGGGAAAATAAAATTTACTATTTAGTACTATTTAGTTATGAATGGCAAAACTATATCGCATTCTTTTGGTAGATAGCAAATGGCAAAACTATGTCACATTCTATTGGGTGGGTTAAAAATATGATGAAGGAAAAAAATAATAGGGCAAGGAACTAGAAAATCTGGCTTTTTTCCTCAGCTTTGCCACTAGCTAACTTGCCTGTGTGACCTAAGGAGAGTCGTGTAATCTTTTTCTATTCCTCAACTTGATGTAGTCATAGAATTTTTGAGATCAGATAGTCCAATCTCATTTTTAAAGATGAAAAAACTGAAGGCCAGAGTGGAGATGTGACACTGGTCACAATCACACTACTGGTTAGTGGCAGGACCAGGATTAAAACTGAGCTCTTCTGTATTCTTATTGAGCAATCAATAAACATTTAATAAGTGCCTACTATATACGGATGATACAAGAGGCAAACATAGTACCTGCCCTCAAGGAGTTAACATAATAGGAGAGACAAGGAAACATATGTAGAGACAAACTATATATTGAATAAATTAGAATTAAGAGGGATTGGAAAAAGTTTCATGTAGGAAGTGGGCCTTTAGTTGAGACTTGAAGGAAACTAGGGTAACTAGGAAGTAAAGATGAGGGAGGGAAAGCATTCCAGCCATTGAAAATACTCGAGTCAGGAGATGGAGTGTCTTGAGGAACAGCCAGAAGACCCTGACACTGGTTCAGAGTATGTGTTGGGGAGTAAGAGGTAAATAGAGGTTAGATTATGGAGGACTTTGAATACCTAATTTGTATTTAATTGATTTGGCATTGATAGAGAGCCAATGGAGTTTATTGAATGGGGGGAGGTGATATATTGAGACCTGAGCTTTATGAATATCACTTTGGGAACTGAATAAAGGATGGACGGGATTGGAGAGAGACTTGGGGCAGCAGAACCCCCAGCAGGTTATTTTAATAATCCAGACTGGGCTGACCAGAACTGTACTTGTTCTTGTTTGGCCTTTGTTCTTGAGGAGGTATGACATCAGAGAGGTGATGATATGAAAGTGAATTAGATTTAAATGGGGGGGGGGGCTCTGCAAAATCCCCAGCTTCACTTTCTTCTGCAGAGCCATCTGGGTCCAGTGGCCAGATATGGATTAGGAGACTGGAGATGGCCCTGGATGCAGTGGACAACCTTGGTCTTTTTGAGCTAAGGTCTTTAACAGGTCTTAGTCTAACTAAAACAACACCCATTCAATGATTAAGGCTAGGTAAGAAAGAGAAGAGGCAAAGAATGACCACTTTTACCTAGTCTACTCTTTGCTATATTTCTTTCTTACTTACCTACTTTAATCACTGAGAAACTGAAAATTTTGACCTCCTAGTTTGATTTATATGTATATATATATATATATGTATTAGATATCTTCATATTCATATATATATATATGTATGTATGTATGTATGTATTCAGTTGAAAAATCACACCTCCATTTTGGGTAAGGATTCCCATTTACTCATTAGGAATTCTACAATACAGAAAACACTTGCACAAGGTTGATAAAAATTTAAGAATAGATAGTTCCAAGAATCTTGTAGGTTTACAAAGGAGATTTTTAAAGTGTCTTGTCTTTGTACAATTACCAGTATTCTTTTTTTTTAAAAAATGCCTACAGAAATACTTGATCAAAACAGTAGCTCCAAATAACTCAATTAACAATCTCATAATTTTCAAAAGTGTTAGCCAAATAATTTTTTTTTTTGCAAGGCATTGGGGTTAAGTGACTTGCTCAAGGTCACAGATCTAGGCAATTAATTAAGTATCTGAGGTCGAATTTGAACTCAGGTCTTCCTGACTCCAGGGCTGGTGCTCTATCCACTACACCATCTAGCTGCTGCATAGTTAATAATTTTAAGTGAACTTCCTTTAAAATATAAGCGAAACTTGGAATTTTATAATTTCTTACGTTACTTCAAAGTATTACAACTTAGGTCTTCAGGATTGACAGAATGGCTTCCCAACTCACTTATTTAATCCAACCATATCTAAATTATAAGAGAAACTGATTTTCTAACATATCTGATACAATTGTTTGCCAAATTACACAATAAAAATTTAGAAACATAATACCTTAAGTAATATTATGTATTTAAAACTTGAAATAAAATCAATTGTTTGATTGACAGGTGGCCTTAACTAGAGAGGTGGCCTTGTCAAAGGAGAGAAGGGGACAAATTGGACAGATGTAAAGATGAAATTGATAGGTCTTGGCAACAAATTAAATATGAAAGGTGAGAAATGGTGAGAAATTGAGGCTCTGAACTCAAGCAACTGAGAAGATGAGAGTACTGTCCATTTGGACGTGGAAGGTAAGGTGAGAGGGAGAAGGTTTTAGTGGAGGTGGTAAAAAAGATAAAGTACCAGGTCTGGAGTGAAGGAAAACTCATCCTCCTGAGTTCAAATGTGACTTCAGATCCTTATCAGCTGTGTGACCCTGGGCAAGTCACTTAACCCTGTTTGCCTCAGTTTTCTCATCTGTAAAATGAGGTGGAGAAAGAAATAGCAAACTACTCCAGTCTCTCTGCCAAGAAAATCCTAAATGAGGTCACAAACAGTCAGATACGATTGAACATTACCATAATAAATTCCATTTTGGATAAACTGAGTTTAAACTATCTTTTGGACATCTAATTTGAGATGTCTAAAAGGGAGCTGGAGATGTGAGATTGAAGGTTAGCAGAGAGACTGGGGCAGGAAAAGTAAATCTGAGAATCAAAGATAGTAATTAAATCCATGGGAACTGATGATGTCAACAAGTGAAGTTGTATAGAGGGAGAATTGAAGAGAATATGGAGTGTTCCAAGTAAAAAATAAAATAGTCCAGTTTATCACAGGAGAGTGATTCCCCCTCCCCCCCACCTCTCTCTCTCTCTCTCTCTCTCTCTCTCTCTCTCTCTCACACACACACACACACACACACACACACACACACACACTTTCTCCATTTTTATGTGTATATATATATATACATATATATACAAATGTATGTATATATACATACATTTGTATACTTTAAAACATATACAAGACAAATAGATAGGCACTGGGAATCCAGAGATAAAAATGAAATGCTCTCAAGGAGTTCACATTTTTTTTTCTCTTTTTTGGTTTTTGCAAGACAGTGGGGTTTAGGCGACTTGCCCAACGTCACACAGACTGGATTTGAGCTCAGGTCCTTCTAACTCCAGGGCAGGTGCTCCATCCACTGTGACCCCAAGCTGCTCCCAAGGAGCTTACATTCTAATTGGGGAGACAACAGGAGAGAACAAGGTACATATACATATAAAGCAAAAAGGACCAGGGAGGGGGCAGGAAAGACTTCATGCAGAAGGGGATTCTTGAGCTGAAATTTGAAGGAAAACAAAGATTCCAGAGTTGAATGTATGTAGTACAGCTAATATAAAGGTTCATTGATGGGAAACAGAAAAGCAAGAAGGTTAGTGTGGCTAGACCAAAGACTTATGGAAAAGAATGATATGGAAGGCTGGGGTTAGATTGTGAAGAGATTTAAATGCCAAACAGATGATAGAAATAAATAGAGAGCTGTTGTAGTCCATGCAGTAGGACCAGGACACAGAACTGTGCTTTAGAAAAATCCTTTTGGTGGCTCTGTGGTGTTTGGATTGGGGTAGGGATAGATTTGAAGAAAGAAAGCCATTAAGGAGGTTATTTCAGTATTCTGGTTGAGGGGTAGGTCTGCATTAGGATGGCTAATTTGTAGGTGGAAAGATGGGATTATATGTGTGTATATGACATATTGGAGAAGGAAATGGTGAACCACTCTGACATCTTTGCCAAGAAAACATCAGATCGGATCACAAAGAATAAAATATGATTGAAACAACTGAATAACAACGCACACACACATATACATATGTATGGATATTGACATTGCAGAACGAGATTTGGCTCCTAATTTGATATGGGAAGAAATGGAAAAGTTCAGGCCCAAAGGATCACCTCAAGGTTGCAAATTGGGTGATAGGAAGGCTGGTGATGCCCTCAATAGAAAGAGACATTTGGGACTAGGTTGGGTGTTTTGTTTTTTGAGAGAGATATTAACTTCCTTTTTTGAACGTGTTAAGTTTGAGATGACAAAGGTTGTCCACTTTATAATATCTTAGGACAATTGCTGATGGAGTTCAGTAGAGAGTCTGTGTCTAGATATACATATACACAGATAAACATCACATATGTACACACGAGTTATCTTGGAGTTCACTGAATTAAGATGATCATTTAGTTGATGAGGTGTGTTTAGTGAGAGAGGATAGAGAAAAATGTGACATGGGCCCAGGACAGAGCAAGAACATCCACCTTCAATTAAGGGATATGGTAATGAATGATGACCTAGCATAGAAGGTGCAATTAGAGAGGAAGAGAACTAAGAGACATATGCTTACCAAATTTGTGTTTATCACAAAGCTAGGAGGAAAGCTAATAAGTTGGATGCCAAGTTGGTATTCAAAACAATTTCAACAAGCTAGAATCCAATAAAAGCCAAATCTAATAAGATGCAATGTAATAGGAATAAATATAAAGTCTTCCACATGAGTTAAAAAAAAACAGCTCCATAAGTAGAGTCTGAGAGGAATGTGACAACAATTTGTATGAGAAAAATACCCCAGAGTTTTAGTGCAGTGCAAGCTCAATATGAGTCAACAGTGTGATATGGCAGCCCCAAGCCCCCAGTGTGTTCACAGAAGCAGAGTATTCAGAACAATGAAAGTAATAATTGTGCTGTACTCTTTCCTGTTAGAGGCGTTGGATTGGGGTCTGGGCTCCACATTTTAGAAAGGATATTGAAAAGCTGGAACTCATTTAGAAGACATCCAGGAGAGACTCAGGGCCTGCCTTCTGAATTCTGGTTGAAGGAGCCAAGATGAGGAGACTGGCACGGGGTTGGGGTAGGAGTGCCATCACAACCCTAGTCATCAGATGTTTGAAGGGATGTCTTGATGATTAGTTTGATTAGACTTAGGGAACAGTAGGTGGAAGTTTTCGAGAGGCAGCTCGATAGAAAGGAAAACATCTTAATAATTAGAACATCCAAAACTGGAATAGGTGAAGCTTCCGGATTTAAAGGGCATCCTGGCAAACACCTGACCAAACGTCAGCCTCCTAGAAACAGCAGGGGTTAGTAGCTAGTTACCAAGATTCATTAGTTAAAATAGGAAGTTGTCCAACAACACCCTCACATCCCATGTGATTTCCTTTCTGGTTTTTGCTTCTCTGCCCAGAAATCTAGTTGCCAAAATTGCTAAGCATGACTCTGTCATAGGGTAATAAGTGAGTTCCGAGACATTAAGATTACTTGTTAATGATGGGTTTTG
Organism: Macrotis lagotis; assembly: GCF_037893015.1. Classification (NCBI taxonomy): domain Eukaryota; kingdom Metazoa; phylum Chordata; class Mammalia; order Peramelemorphia; family Peramelidae; genus Macrotis; species Macrotis lagotis. The sequence continues at coordinate 226,846,298 of NC_133662.1, forward strand.
GGGGGGGGGGATTTGGATGATTTTTAAAGAGTTTTTTTCTGACTCTGACTTAAATTTTTAGGCTCTAGGTTAGATAAGTATTTTCAAGAATTGAGGGGACAGGGCAATCTTGGAGAAGTGGAGATGGTAGTTTATAACAATCCTATTCCAAATTTATATGGTGCTTTAAAGTTTGCAACTCACCTAATCATATTAGAAGGTAGTCATACAGAGTTTTTAAAGAGTAAAGAAGTTTCTACAGGCATGAACTTCAGTAATCCCCTGACTTCCTGGGCAAGAAACATTATAATAATAATAATAATAATAATAATAATAATAATAAAAATTTTGAAGAAATTGAGTTTCTGTTATCCATGCATCATCACTCTCAGCCCATACTATTATGATGAACAAATTTGGGGAAATAATACTCAAACATCCACCTCCTAAAATAAAAGACCTATTACCCCCTTTCAGTTTCTTTTTGTGTGTTGTCTTCCCTTATTAGATTGTAAGCTCCTTGAGGGCAAAACTCTTTTTTAGAATGTGTATTTTCATCCTCATTGCTTAGTAGAGGAAGAGCTTAATAAATGTGTATTGATTATTTTAAAGTACTATTTAACAGCATACCATTTAGGTTTGTTTCGGTTTTTTTTTTTTAAGAGATAATAAAGTGGTTTGCCATGTCCTTCTCCAGTTCATTATATAGAGGAAGAAACTGAGGCAAACAGGGTTAAGGGACTTTCCCAAGGTCACTCAGCACGTGTCTTAGGCTGAATTTGAATTCAGATCTTCCTGACTCCCGGCCTGACACTCTTATTCCAAAGTTAAATGAGGGAATGAACACTTTTGGGTGTGATTTGAAAACTGGAGGAATCAGTCTCCTGATGATGCTTTAGAATCATATAAGAGACACCCCAGAAAGGCCTAGGAAGAAAGGCCTAATGTTCTACTGTCTGCTGACTACATTGTCTAGATCTGCTGCCTCTCAAGTTGATGGCACAGTGGATAGAGCACTGGCCTTGGAATCAGGAGGACCGGAGTTTGAATCCAGCCTCTGAATCTACTAGCTATGTGACCTTGGGCAAGTAACTCAACCCTATTGTCTTCTTAAATAAATAAAATTTGAAAAGAAAATGAAAGACAAATAGTATTATTTTAAGACTAATATTCTTATCTTTATATATATATATATATATATGTATATATATATATATATATACTATATATGTAGAAACTACTTGACAGTCAGGTCTTTCTTAATATATTTTTAGTGAGTTCAGTGTTGTTTTTTATGATTTAATGTTTTTATGTTCACATGTTCTAGGCACTATATACTAGAAAACAGATAATATTTTGGCCTTCATTTTCAAAGTCCATGACATCAGGGAGATGTCACAAGCATGTGAATTGGATTTCAGAGAGGGGAATAACTGTGCTAAGTCACCAGCCTCACTTTCTTCTCCAGAGCCATCTCCAGATATGAATCAGGATGATTGGAGATGACCCTGCATGGGAGGCAGTCAAAATTAAGTGACTTGCCCAAGATCATGCAGCCAGATTCGAACTCCTGTCCTCCAGAGTCCAAGGCCAGTGCTCTATCCCCTGCACGAGCTAGCTGCCTAGAGTACAGACCCTCCAGTTTGACTGAGGACATAGAAATGTAACAATCCAGAGATGAGAAGCTAATGAAAATAGCAAGGCCATTTAATAGAGAATATTATCATTCAAAATGCCACATCTGTTCCATGTGCCATGCAGATAAATTAGCATTGCTATGGGAACTTTAACCTTTACATTTCCTGGTCTTTTTCCATGCTTAAATTTTCAATATTATTGTTCCTCTTACCATGGTGTCATATACTTAATATTCATTTAAGTTTTCTTTCTGGTTTAGTAAATAATGCTGAACTTTGACTCATTTGGTTGAATAGAGCTTAATGTTAGGTTACAACTAGGGAGAGCATCAAGATATTTTACATAGCTATATGTTTACATATATGTTATGGTTATTATTATCATGAGTTTGTTTTTTGGCATGTGGTGCAGAGAGGAGTGTGTTAGAACACCCGAGGCCCACTGCTGCCTGGAACCTGTTTTGGCACTGACCATTTATTATGAATTCAATTTATATTCCCTTCCCTCTACCTGAAATGGCAATCCAGAATTTTTATTGCCCAGTCTTAGATTTGGTTGTCTTTTCTGCTGCTGCTACTTGACGGCTTCTCCTTGGTTACAGAGGTCCTTGGTTATACTATAATTCAATTGAACAAAAACCTTTCATTTTACTTATTTCTATTCTTGTTTACAATTTAGAATATTTCCTTTGACACTCATTCATTTAATGCTGTTTGTAAACTCCACCCCCTTTTCCTCTCTAGCCCTCATATAACCATAGTAATAAAATGAGCCAAGAAGAATGAAATCTTATTTTGTTAAGTACAAAAGATGTAGTACCATTTGTCATAGAATCAAAATGGGGGAAGACATGGTCTAGAAATTTATATGACTAGTTTTAAATGGATTTCCAGAGCAATGAATCAGCTTTATCATTTAGCATTCTTTATTTCTACAGGTTTTTTAAATAGTCTGCAGTCATTCTTTAATGTACTGATATAAGATAGTTAAGCATGATTTTTCTAATTTGCATATAAGGAAAATAATATTTGGAATTGCTAAAAAATATGCCCCAAAGCACAAGTGAATAAAGTCAGAGACGACATAAGGTTTCTTTAGGTTTTTTTTTGGTCATCTTGCACCCTCATTATCTCCATAAAGAGAATAATAAAAATTCAATTCAATTAAGTAAACATGTATTTAAACATTGTACTGGGGATACAAATAAGAAAAAGAAAAACAGTCTCTTCCCTCAAGGAGCTTATAATTTAATGATTGTAATAGTAATCTAATTAGAATTATTATGATAGTCTCTTATGTTAGGGTGTGGATATATATGTATGTATATATATACATATATATATATATTTGTGGGTATGTATATTTGTTAATTCTCATCTTATTTGGCTTTGAGATAGAAATGGCACATATTAAAACCCCCATTTTACAGATGAGGAAACTGAGGCTAACAGAGGCTCACCCTGGGGAGAGGTGGCTATTTAAGTGGGTGAGAGGGGCTTAGGAACACAGGTCTCTCTAATTTCAGGTTGGCCACTTCATTCTCCAAGCAGATCAGGCTATGTCCCAGTGAATGAGTTAGAGCATTCCATTTTGTGTGGCTGTTGTAGATGATCTAGTGTTAGAGGAAAGTATACAATAGGAGATACAAATTAGGAAGATCTGACACTAGGTCAGGCCTTGCTACGTTTTAGCTATTTGAACTTGGACAAGTCTAATTGATGATGTTTGTCCTTCCTTCTCCAAGACCACATCAGGGAGGTGATGTCATGACAAGCATATGAACTGAATTTGAGGGGGGGGGCTGTGCTAAGCCCCCAGCCTCACTTTCTCTTCTAGTCATCTGGGTCCAGTGACCAGATAGGAGTCAGGATGATTGGAGATGGCCCTGGATGCGAGGTGATCAGGGTTAAGGGAACTCACCCAAGGCCTGGCATATAGAGTACTGAACTTGGGAATCAGGAAGACCTGGGTTTATAGCAAACTCCAATAATCATTTAGACTATGAACGTATCTGTTAGCCTCCATTTTTTTTCTCCAAAAAATGGAGCTGATAATAGCTTCACCCTCCCTCCCAGGAGGATAAAATGAGTTAATATTTGTAAAGCACTTTTGAAACCGATTTAAACATGCTATTATTACAATTCGACTGTCAAAAAATATTTGCACTCTACACCCTAGAAAGGTAGTGTGAGGCTCAAATGAAAATGTAAGTTAAAATGATATAGCAATGTAGCTGCTAGGGATTTCCCTCTCCATCCTATCTTCATAGCAGGAATGAATTAATCTTATATTCAGAAGGGGGTCTGGACTCAAGGATGGGTGGACCTTAAGGAAGACCTTAGGGAAAAAAACAATTCTCAAGTCTGCTTTACTCCCTCTATCACTCCATCTCTCTCTCTGTTTCCCCTTTTCTCCATCTCTGTCTTTCCATGTCTCACTCTTTCTGTTTCTCCATCTCTCTCTCTGGGTCCCTCTATTTCTCTTTCTCTCTATCCCTCCATCTCCCCATCTTCTGTCTCTTTGTCTCTGTCTCTTTCTCTTCATCTCTCTCCATCTGTTTCTTTCCATTTCTCCCTGTCTCTCCATCTCTCATTTTTTCTCTCTTTCTGGGTCTCTCCCCCACTCTCTTTCTCTGTCTCTGTCTCACTGTCTCTCTCATCTGTCTGTCTCTCATCTTTCTCTCATCTGTCTCTGTCTCTCATCTGCCTATCTCTCTCTCATCTGTCTGTCTCTGTCTCTCATCTGCCTATCTCTCTCTCATCTGTCTGTCTCTCATCTTTCTCTCATCTGTCTCTGTCTCTCTCATCTGCCTATCTCTCTCTCATCTGTCTGTCTCTGTCTCTCATCTGTCTCTGTCTCTCTCTCATCTGTCTCTCACTGTGTCTCATCTGTCTGTCTCTCTCTCACTGTCTGTCTCTCTCACTGTCTCTGTTTCTCTCTCTGTCTCTCTGTCTCTGTCTCTCTCTGTCTGTCTCTCTTTCTCTCTGTCTCTGTCTCTCATCTCTCTCTCCCTGTCTCTCTCTCTGTCTCTCTCACTGTCTCTGTCTCTCTCTCATCTGTCTGTCTCTCTCACTGTCTTTCTCTGTTTCTCTGTCTCTCTCACTGTCTCTCTCTCTGTCTCTCTCTCACTGTCTCTGTCTCTCTCACTGTCTGTCTCTCTTTCTCTCTGTCTCTCGTCTGTCTGTCTGTCTCTGTCTCTCTCTTACTGTCTGTTTCTCTGTCAGTCTCTCTTTCTGTCTCTGTCTCACTGTCTCTCTCTGTCTCTGTCTCTCTGTCTGTCTCTGTCTCTCATTTGTCTCTCACTGTCTGTCTGTCTGTCTCTCATCTGTCTTGTCTCTCATTGTCTCTCACTGTCTCTCTCTGTTTCTCTCTCTGTTTCTCTCTCTGTCTCTCTCATCTGTCTGTCTCTCATCTCTGTTTCTGTTTCACTGTCTCTCTGTCTCTCTCTCTGTCTGTTTCTCTCTCACTGTCTCTCTCTGTCTCTCTCACTGCCTCTGTCTGTCTCTCATCTCTCTCTGTCTCTCTGTCTCTCTGTCTCTCTCTGTTTCTCATCTGTCTGTCTCTGTCTCTCATCTGTCTGTCTCTCTCTGTCTGTCTCTTTCTCATCTGTCTGTCTCTGTCTCTCTGTTTCTCTCTCTCACTGTCTCTATCTCTCTCATCTGTCTGTCTCTCATCTGTCTGTTTCACTGTCTCTGTTTCTCTCTCTCTCACTGTCTCTCTCTCTGTCTCTGTTTCTCTCTCACTGTCTCTCTCTCATCTGTCTGTCTCTCTCATCTGTCTCTCTCACTGTCTTTCATCTGTCTCTCTCACTGTCTCTCTCACTGTCTCATCTGTCTGTCTCTCATCTGTCTGTTTCACTGTCTCTGTTTCTCTCTCTCACTGTCTCTCTCTCTGTCTGTTTCTCTCTCACTGTCTCTCTCTGTTTCTCTCTCTGTTTCTCTCTCTGTCTCTCTCATCTGTCTGTCTGTCTCTCATCTCTGTTTCTGTTTCACTGTCTCTCTGTCTCTCTCTGTCTGTTTCTCTCTCACTGTCTCTCTGTCTCTCTCACTGCCTCTGTCTGTCTCTCATCTCTCTCTGTCTCTCATCTGTCTCTCTGTCTCTCTCTGTTTCTCATCTGTCTGTCTCTGTCTCTCATCTGTCTGTCTCTCTGTCTCTTTCTCATCTGTCTGTCTGTCTCTCTGTTTCTCTCTCTCACTGTATCTCTCTCATCTGTCTGTCTCTCATCTGTCTGTTTCACTGTCTCTGTTTCTCTCTCTCTCACTGTCTCTCTCTCTGTCTCTGTTTCTCTCTCACTGTCTCTCTTTCATCTGTCTGTCTCTCTCATCTGTCTCTCTCACTGTCTCTCTCACTGTCTCTCATCTGTCTCTCTCACTGTCTCTCTCACTGTCTCTCATCTGTCTGTCTCTCATCTGTCTGTTTCACTGTCTCTGTTTCTCTCTCACTGTCTCTCTCTCTGTCTCTGTTTCTCTCTCACTGTCTCTCTTTCATCTGTCTGTCTCTCTCATCTGTCTCTCTCACTCTCTCTCACTGTCTCTCATCTGTCTCTCTCACTGTCTCTCTCACTGTCTCTCATCTGTCTGTCTCTCATCTGTTTCACTGTCTCTGTTTCTCTCTCTCTCACTGTCTCTCTCTCTGTCTGTTTCTCTCTCACTGTCTCTCTCTCATCTGTCTGTCTCTCTCATCTGTCTCTCACTGTCTCTCATCTGTTTCTTTATCTCTCACTGTCTCTCTCATCTGTCTCTCACTGTCTCTCTCTGTCTGTCTCTTTCTCATCTGTTTGTCTCTCTCTGTTTCTCTCACTTTCTCATCTGTCTGTCTCTCATCTGTCTCTGTTTCACTGTCTCTCTGTTTCTCTCTCACTGTCTCTCTCATCTGTCTCTCTCACTGTCTGTCTTTCTCATCTGTTTCTTTATCTCACTGTCTCTCTCTCATCTGTCTCTCTCTGTTTCTCTCTCACTGTCTCTCTCTGTCTCTCATCTGTCTTTCTCACTGTTTGTCTGTCTCTCATCTGTCTCACTCTCTCTCTCATCTGTCTCTCTCACTCTCATCTGTCTCTCACTGTCTCTCTCTCATCTGTCTTTCTCTCTCACTGTCTCTCATCTGTCTCTCACTGTCTCTCTCTCTGTCTCTCTCACTGTCTCTGTCTCTGTTTCTCATCTGTCTGTCTCTCATGTCTCTGTCTCTCTCTCAAACCCCGACTCGCATGAGTCTCCGCCGCCCGTTGTGGCCGTGCTGCCTTCCTCCCTCCATTTAGGGGAAGGCCAAGGCCGCAGGGGGCCGAGGGGGCCGAGGGGGACCGGGGGGGCCGGGGGGGGCGGGGGGGGGGGGGGCCGGGGGGGGGCCGCAGGGGGCCGGCCCGCCCGCCGGGCAGCCCGGGGCACCAACACCCCCGTGACCGCCGGCCCGGCGCGGCCAGGACCCTGGGGGCGCCCTGTGGCGGCTCCTGCAGGGGGGCCCACCGCCTACCTGCGGGGGGGGGGGCACCTCCACAACTACCTGACGGAGGGGGAGGTTCCCGGAGGGCGCAGCCCCGGGAGCTGGCCGTCCCTGCGGGGGGGGGGGGGCACGGGGTGCGGGGCTGAGTGGAGGGGGGCCGGGGGAGCCCCTTTCCGCCGAAGATGACCCGATTCCCCGCTCCTGCCCGCCCCCTCCCCGCGGCTCCCACACCACTTCTCACTTCTCAGGCCCCACGGTCAAGTGCCTGCGGGGAAGGAGTGGGGGTGGGGAGGAGAGGGACCTCCGCCCAGACGGAGCCCCCCACCCCAGTGGGGGACCGGGCCGGAGCGGGAGGCTGGGGGGGAGTGGGTTTCACCCTGATTGGGGTGACGAACTGGGGAGGGGATCCGCTGGGCGGGGTTATGCAAATGAAGGGGATGACGCTGATGGGCGGTCCTATAGTAAAATGGTGGCGGGGAGGGGGAGGGGAGGCGGGGCGGGGCCAGGCGGGGGCGGGCACTAGGTGAAGGGGCGGGAGCGGGGGGCGGGGGGGCCGTACCACTGCGGGGCGGGGGGGGGGGGAGCGGGCCTGGGGCCGCCCCCCGGGCTGCGGGGCCGACAAGCCGGCGGGGCGCGGGGCGCGGCAGGGCGGGAGGGCCCCCTCTTCCCTTCGGCCGGCGGGGGCGGAGGGGGTAGACGCGGAGCCCCTCCTGCCCCCGGCGCCCCCCCTCCTGCCCCCCGGCGCCCCCTCCTCCGTCTTGGGCGGGGCGCGGGGAGGAGGGGCCGGGGGAGGGCGCGGGGGAGGGGGAAGGGGCGGGCCCGCACGCGGGGGAGCCGGAAAGGGGGAGGCGCCGGCGGACAATGGAGTCTATGTGTGCCTGCGGGAGTGGGACGGCGCCGCCGCCGCCGGGGGGAGACGCTGCGCCGCCGCCGCCGCCGCCGGCCCGGGCCCCGGCCCCCCGGGGCTGAGAGCGGCCGCCGCCCGCCGCCCCCCGCCCCTCCCCCCCGGCGCCGGGGTAAGTGCTGGGCCGGGGGAGGGGCGGGCAGGGGCCGGGCCCGGGCGGGGGAGGTCCGCGTGTGGGAGCCGGAGCGGAGCCGGGCGGGGGCACTGCCGGGCGGGCGCTGGGGGGCCCCGACGCCGCGGCCGGAGCCGGGCGGGGGCGGGGCGGGGGCTCCGGAATGCGGCGCGTGGGGGGAGGGCCGGGGGCGGGCCTCCCCGGGGGCTCCGCCGAGCGGCGCGTGGGGGCCCGGCCTCGGGGCGGCGGGGGAGGCGGCGGGAGCGGCCCGGCCCGGCGGGCCTGGACGGCGCGGCCCGCACACGCCGCGGCCCGGGGAGCGCGGCCCCCGCCCGGGCCCCGGGCACCGGGCACCGAGCCCGCGGGGGGCGCCGCGGCCGGGGGGCCCGGAGGGTCCGCGGGGTCCGCGCTGCCGAGCCGGGGAGGCGCCGGGGTCTGGCCTGGGAAGCCGGGCACCAACTGTTGCATGCCCCGGCCCGGCGGCAGACGGCCCGGGCCGGGCTCCGAAGCCGGGTCGGTGATGGAGACAAAGGGGCGGCGGGTGCGGGGCCGCCGAGGGTGGGCCGAGTGGCCTTGGGGGCTTGGTGCGAGAGGGGGTCCGGGGCTGAGCCCCGGGGGAGCGTCAGGGAACCCGGGCCCTTAGGCTTTTGTTAAAGGCAGACTTGCAAAGACAGAAACCGGACTCCAGGGGCTGCGTTGTCAGGTGCAAGAAGAGTGCTTGGAGGGTTTGGGGTGCGTGCTCGGTCCAGTGGAGGCCACCAGGGCCCTCGGACCCAGTGATAGGCGATCTGAGGTGCTGGTCAGCCTCCTAGGAACGGCGCCTTGTGGGCCACAGAGTGGCTCAGAAAACCACAAACTGACATTCTCTATGTTCTGTTGTAGTTTTATTTATTTTGTTAACTTTTGCCCAATTACTTTTTAATCAGGTTCTTTATGAAGCCTGTTGAGGGCTGCTAGGTGCAAAGTTTGATCCTTCTTATTCAAAAATAAATGGGGGAGGGTGGAAAAACGGAGAATACAGAATATATTCACTTGTTATTTTTTTCTTTTTTACAAACCACGGAGTCTCAGCTGAAAATGGTGAAAATAAGATCCCCATATAAAATAACATTTGCTTTATTTGAGGAATTTTTTTTCCCCTGGCTCCCGTGGAAATGGCGATTCCAGTGAAATTGAATGTAAAGGCAAATTTGTTTTCCATTTGTTGGACTGTTGTTTTTTTACTGCAAGCCACTCAGTGTGGGTTATAGAGCTTTGGACTTAGGATCAGGATATCAGCTGTGTCGTTCGTAACCAATAAATTACTTCATTGCCCAGTTTTCTATTTTTGAAATGTAACACCAATTTGCCTTCCCCTCTACGTGTCTCAATAGTGGGCAAATGATCTGAAATCTTACATCTTCTTTGAGTAAGAATTAAGATGGCCTAATCTTTTTCTCACCATTAATAATAGTAAATATCAATCGTGACACTAAACACCTAGCAGAGTTAAGCATAGTAATAATAATTAATAATAATATAAATAATAACGATAGCTGAAAATTTTGTAGCTCTTTATACAGATAATTCCATTTGAGTCCCTTGATGCCTGGGTAAGGAAGTTAGGATTCAGTTCCAAAAACTTTCTTATGAAGCTGTTTTTTGCTTGGTCCAAAGGATATAAAGACAAAAGAAATCCTTCGTCTCCATATACAGATGAGTAAAAAATAGTTGAAAAGTAATTTTTTATATGACAATTGATGGGATCATGGTGGAAGTGGCTCTTTCTTGCCCCCATTTTACAGATGAGGAAAAGGAAGGTTAGAAAGATTAAATGATTATTCCACAGCTAATAAGTTTTAGAAACAAAGATTAGAGCCAGGGTCCCCCAGACTCCAAACCCTGCATTCTTTCCAACCCACCTACCCTTCAGGGGGAAAACAGATTCAACTTTGGAGTGATTACCATGGCAAATGGGGGCAAAGAAGAAGAATGATGCTGTATACACCATGTTCAGTGAAGAGATTTGAATAATTCCCCTTAGGACCATAAAGCCATGTGGAAGCAGTGTTTGGTTTTCTATTTTTTTATTTATATATCATTTCTATATTGATTTCCCTCTACCCATTCTGTGGTAATGGCAATGTCTAGCGTAGGTGACTGTAGAGATGCTGCTCCAGGTTCTGCCGTAAATTAGAAGCAGTGTGTATTGTCCTCATGCCTATATTTCATTCATTACCTCTAAAGTGATAATGGTGGAAGAGCACACTTGTTTGAATGTTTGTGAACCCATGATGATAGGAGATACATAAATACATTCTGGTCTTCCTTATTCATGGGTTGTTTTTTAGTTTGAATTATTCAAGCACCTGACTACCCATTTTCCTCCCTCCTGTACATTTTGCTGCTAATTAGCATCAGGAGTACATAAGAGAAGGAAAGAAGAATGTTGACTTTGCTAACTATATTGAGGGGGAGTTAGAATTTTTGGAAAAGGCTTTTATATATTATCTGTATATTTTAGTTTTTGTATTCTATTTGTTCTCAGGTAGCAAAAATTTTCCAAGTGGTTATTGATAGCTTGCAGTGTTGCTATCCCTTAGTAATCCTGATTTTAGGTGGTTTCTTAATCTTTGTCTTTTATGATCCAACTGACTTATATATCCAAACGTGTTTCTTGTTCCCTTGGCCAAATACTGATTGGGTAGTCAGGTGATGGGAAGAAGGGCTGTGTTACCAACCCAGATTAGGATTTGAAATTTTGCCTTCTTTTGTTCCCTGTAGTTCTGGCCTGTTGACTTTAAAGTGTGATTAGCTGGTGTGTTTCTCATTTGACTTGCCTGGCCTCCTTTGAAGGAGGCTGAGATCATCTTGAGATCTTTGGTGTTCCAATGTGGAGCCAGAAGCAGCCTGGAAGCCATTGAAGGTAAGGCACCAGAGATGAACCTTTCAAATTGGGGCTTAGGTGGGGAAAGTGGTGGATGTGGTTGTTGTTTTTAATTTAAAAAAAAATTTTCCGTTATAGTTTCTGATGTCAATTGGTTTGGTTCACTCCACAGTGAACACACTGCTGGAGGCAAAATGCCTGCAGTATATTGAAGTAAAAAACATGTCAACAGGAATGGCCATTATACCCTTCATGCAGCCAAAATCATAGCTTTGACTGAAACTGGAAGAGATCTTAGTCCATTTTTATTTTATGGAGGAAGAAACTTGCGGGCTAGGAGGTTAGTGACTTGCCTAAGGTCACACATCTAGTATGGGACAAAAGTTGGATTTGAACTCAGGCCCTCTGACTTACATCCAACATTCTTTCCATTGCTGTTCTCTGTAAGAGAAGAATTGTAGCTATCATAGATTGATGGAGGAATATATGGGTTCCTAGAGGAAGAACAAATTAAGTTTGTATAATTGCATCTAGGTGAGGAGGAAATGTAACAGTATAATTTACTTTTTAAATTCTATACTGAACCATAATAGTTAGAATTTGTTCTGTGGAGCCCTGAAATTTTAGTTAAAATGTTAAGTCTGTTTTCTCATAAAGTATCAATATTTCACCTCCCATTTCCCCCCCTCCCCCATGAGCATAGAATATTTATTTCATTTAATATATAAGGTTTTCTGTACGTAAGTATGATACTGATTTCCCTCCCTGGTATTTGCATGCCAGTGTTGAATAAAGATTGACTCCATCCAAGTGCTCTTCAAGAGAGGAAAACCATTGGAGTTCAGAATGGTATAGAAATGGGGTCCTGAGGACTAAATTCTGGCATCCCATTCTAGGCTTTGTTAACTTCACCTTTTTACTAAAAATAGTTTGGCATGTTGGGTTGATGATGAGTGGATTATCTGAGCAGTTGACCCTGTAAGAAGAGATTGTTGGATGTGAACACAGAAACCATGTGAAAGATGTTGATTTTCTTGCTTTTGCATTTGATCAGTTGTATGAACATTGTTCCTACTGAATTGGTTACTTTGTTGAACAAGGTACAAGATTCAGTGAACTATCCTTGCTCTAAGAGGCCCGTGATTTGGAAAATTAGAAGGACATTCAAGAATTGGGTCCTAAGCGAATCTTGAGACTTTGTTCCCATTCTCATTTCCCAAACCTGTGAGATCTGGGCATGGCTCCACTTGTTCATCACCCACGCTCCCTTCAATCCCTTGCAGTCTGGCTCCCATCCCTATCATGCTACTGAAACTGTTCTCTCCAAGGTTGCCAAAGACAACCCCCTCCCAATAACCAGATTAAATGGCTATCTTCCATCCCCTCTGACTTCTCTGCAGCATTGTCAGGGATAACTGCCCCTTTCATTCAGTAAGCATTTAATTTCAGCAGTTGTCCTATATGTAAAACTTAGATATGGAATGATGAACCTTCTAAGCTCCAGGTTGATCTTTCTGGATTTCCCTGACAAGGGCACCACAGTTCTTTTAGGCTCTCCTGCTCTAAACCAAAGCCCCCTTTTTACCCTCCAGATCCCATTAGTTACCAAATCTTTTGGATTCCCAGAATAGTCACATCCCCATGATCACAACATTAATATAGGCCTTCATTCTCTTTTCCCTAGACTTTTACAATAGACTCCTAACTGATCTCCCAACCTCTTGTCTATAGAATAGACTCCTCACTGATCTCTCAGCCTCTAATTCATCCTACAGATCCAACTTTCCATTCTCAGAAATCATCCAGAGGCTCTCCATTGCCTTCTGTACAAAGGCAGAACTCTGTGTCCTGGAGCTGGAGGCTCTGCCTGACCCGGTTACTTTTCTAGTCCTAGAACACTTCCCTCCAGGTCCATTGTGCTCAGGCCAAACTGGACCCTTGTGTCCTGAATACATCCCATGCTTGATGGACTCTCTGGGTTTTGTGCTGTGTCCTGTGCCTACAAATCCTCGTCCAGTTACAGCTTGTTGGAATCCTGCCTAACTCCAATACTACCTCCTCCAGAAAATCTTGTTATTGCTCCGAGCCAGTAGTAATCTCATTTTCAACTGATCTTAATTTTACCTTCTTCATATCTAGTGGACATATTAATTAGAAAATTATGGGGTAGCTAGGAAGTGCAGCCCTGGCATCAGGAGGACCTGAGTTCAAATGTGATCTCAAGACACTTGACATGTACCAGCTGTGTGACCTTGGTCAAATCACTTAACCCTGATTGCCTCACATCAGGACCATCTCCAGTTGTGTTGATCTATACCTGGCCACTGGATCCAGATAGTTTTAGAGGAGAATGTGAGGTTGGTGACTAGCATAGCGCCCCCCCCACACACACACACACGAACTCAAATCCAATTCATGTGCATATCTTGGCACCATCTCCCTGATGTCATGATCTTTTTTGAGGACTAAGAACAAGCATCATCAACAGGTGGAGATACAGTTAGAAAATACTAGAGGGAACAGCATCACATCAGTAAAGACAAAGAGAGAAATGTAGACTATGTTCACTGGGGTTGGATCCTACTCCATCGCCCCATTATCCTCATAGTCAAAATTTCTAACAAGTAGATGAGACCCTCCATTTGAAAATAGTCCAGTGATGGGGAATTCATTCATCATAGCAGGTAGCCCACTCCAGGTTTCTAATCTTTAGAAGAAGTTTAGTTATTTGTTTTCAGTTTTTGATACCTAAAATTTACCCACTGATAATTCCCTCCTCTTGATTCCAGATTTGTCTTCCTAAGCCAAAAGAGCAAATCTAGTCTGTCATACAAATTCCAGTTAGTAGAACGTTGGCCTGTGTTCATCCCTTTTGAATTATAAGCTTCTTGAAGTTTCAGTTTTCATTTTCCTTGATTTCCCTGTCCTTTGACACCGCTGATTATGACTTCCTGGATAGGCTATAAAGACACTATAGTCTCCTGTTTCTTCTTCTGGCTCCCTGTTTCTTCTTGGCCCCTTAGGTTGGGTACTCCCCATGGTTTTGCCCTTAACTACTCTTCTTTTTGCTATCTTCATTCACTTTCATAGATTAAACCACTACCTCTGTGCACATGTGTGCCTCAGTCTCTCTGTCTTCCTTGCTTCAGAGCCATATACCCTCATTTCTGCCTGCCCATAGATGTTTTCTTAAATTGTCTGAAACCCAGCTGCTTCACTTTTCCCAGGCCTTCTCTACTTATCCCCCTCCCCAGGGAAAAAAAATCTGTTTATCTTTCTGATTTCACTGTTTTGTCAACAGTACTATTCAGCTGGTGATTCACTCTACAGTCAAAACCCTAATGCCTTAGAATAATGTCCAGTCTCTTCAACCTGGAATCTATTTCCAGCCCTAACTTACATTACTCTCTCCCTTGTACTTGATGGTCCATGCAGACTATAATCCAATCACAGTCAACATGACCTATATTTCCCTAACTCTTTATCTTTACTGCTGAGAACAAATCAATTTGCTAGGATTTTAAAAAATAGTTCTCAGTAGTATTTTGTTGAAGTCAAAGGTGGATGGTTTCTACCTATTCTGACGAGTAACTGAGTATGAACTAAAGTGACTAGAGATTCAGTGTTCTTGAGAAGTTTTCTGATGTAAATCAAGTAAATATCTTCTTGAGTTCCTCAAGGACTCTCCCCTAGTCAGAGCTGCATGAGACAGCAGGAATTCAGTCAGAAAATCCCATCTCCATAGACTTTTTTTAGAAGTTGTGCTGAATGGTCTTGTCAGCCAGACAAATTAAATTGGAATACTTATTTTGTACAAATCACTACACTGCTGGAGAGTATTAAACTAAACCTATGTCAGATAGCTGAGATAGAAGCCCAAAGAGGACCACTTCAATCAATCCTTGCTTGACAGATCATGGTGTGGAGCATTCCACCATTCCCTCCAAATTCAGTCAACTTTTAAGTACTTATTATGTGTGGAAGTTTACACTTGAATCTGAAAAAGATTTCAGTCCCATGGATATTAAGAACTTAATTTGTGACTTGTGCTATTAAACAGTAATGGAGATCCAGAATTTTTAGGTAAGGTCTCGGGCCTTCCCTCATGGAAAAGTGTTGGGGGAACTAGAGTTCACAGACTTTTTTACCCATGATTGAAAATATAATCTGAAGATTTTATTATGGGTGATTGGATAGTTAGAAGTACCATCAATCCACAGCAAAAAAGTCCTTAGGATAAGATAATTATTTTTATTTATATAGCAATTTCAGGTTTGCAAAGGACTTTGCAAACATTTTCCCATTGAGCATTAACTGAAGCTAAGGAATCAGGTGTTATCTTTGTTTTACAGATGAATTGAGGTGTTGGGACTAAGAGTGACTTGGTCAAGGTCTCATAGTTAGTTGGTGGTAGAAATGGACCTGGAACCCAGATCCTCTTGACTCTCAATTCAATCTTCTGCCAAGCAACAAATTCAGTTAGACACTTGTTTGAATCTGAGGTGCCGAGAAGACTTACAGATGAAGAAGTGGAGTAGACACCAAGAAATACAGATTTGGGTCCATTGAACAGAAGTGAATGATATTGATGGGATACAGGACCTGAGATGGTTGAGAGTATAGAAGGAAAGAAATGAGGGCAAGGGCCAAATCTTGGAGAGGATTTCATTTAAGCATTGTGAAGAAGAACAATCATCATGATGCCAAGAGGGAGCAGGGAAGGGAAACAAAGGGAAAGAAAACAAACACTCTTGAAGGTCCTACTCTGTGATTTGTAAGAATGCCTCATACCGCCCTGAGAGAGAAGAATTAGGAGAGCTCAGGAAAGTCTCCCTTAAGAAATTTTTCAACTCTGAAGTCAACTGAAAGAGAGTTCTCAACAGTTTAACATGCTGAAAAGTCAAGAAAAATGAAAACCAAAGAAAGACCATTTATTTTAGCATTGGGAAGTCATTGATCTTTGAGATAGCAGTTTAGAGTGTTAGGAGAGAAAGCCAGATTGCAAGAGGTTGAGTAGAATGGGTGGTAAGAGAGTAGAGGGAGTGGCTGTCAAATATTCTCTACAGAAGTAGGACCATGAAAGAAAAGAGAAGGTAGTTAAAGGGTATCAAGGTATAGGAAAGGACTTTTAGGAGAGGGGAAACCCTGAGGGCATTTGACCATAACTGAGTAGCTTGAGTGCAAGAGGAAGGAAGAAAACAGTAAATGTTACTCAGAATTCAGAATTAGCCAGAAGAAAATAGTATGTATAGTGGGAGCAAGAGAATGAGAGAAGGGGGAGAGCAGAAAGTCCTAATTTGAAAAGTAACTTTGAAAGGTCCAGATGATAGTGAAAAAACAAGTAGAACTGAAGTGAAGCTGAGAAGTTAGAAAATCAAGATGTTGAGGCATTGAAGCAGCTTGAGCATTAGTTTTATCTTTTAACAAGTATTTATTGAGCATCCACCGTGGCATAATAGGGTTGTGTGGAAGACTTTCTCCACTCCCAGTCCCCAGATGCTGAAGGTTTCCTTCAGTAACTGAAAACATTCCAGGGAGGAAGAGGATGGAGCAGACAAGTGGCAAGGGATGTGACTAATCCACAGAGTAGATCAACTCTCCAATAATAGGGACAATCTTCTTCAATCTCTGTCTCAAAATCAATATGATTTATTTTCTCTGGAAATGTTCAGTTACAACAATGGTGTTGTAAATAGTTTTGTTTTCCATTTGTGATTTTCCTTCTCATCCTTTCTCTTCTAGGTATGAGCATCTTTTGAGGAAAGAAGTTCTGCTCTCATGACCAGGATGAACACTGCTGTATCGTGACCCCAAGGGTTTGGGTGAGTTGTCTAAAAGAAAGATGGCCATTCAAATGGAAGGTCACCTTGTTTTATAACAAGTATGGCCGAAAGGAATTTGATTGGATTTGTCACTCAATTCCAAACATTGGCAGAGTCCAGTTACTGTTTTTTTATTGTTTTAAAAAATTATCCAAAGACCTAAGAAATAGGAAAAAGTCAAGTCAGCTAGCATTTATTAATTGCCTCCTGTGTGTGTAAGGGGAGGGACTAAGATGAAGAAGAACTGGGAAAGGCTACTTGCATAATGTAAGAATTTAACTGAGATTTGAATAAAGCCAGGGAAGTGAGAAGGCAGAAATGAGAAGGGAAAGAATTCCAGGCATGGGGACAGCCAGAGAAATTGACTGAAATCAGGAGATGAGGTGTTAAAGGCATGTGACCAGGTTAGGCCAGTGGGCATGATTGAATGGGGAAGGATAAGATTATAGGGTTAGAGTGCCCTTAGAAAGATTTATTAACTGAGACTGGGTGTCAGAAGAGAGGTTAGGGCTGGACAGTCAGATCCAAGAGTCATCAGCATACTAATCATTGAAACCATGAGAACTAATGAGATCACCAATTTTAATAGTATAGAGGAGTCTTAGGGAACCCTCCCCTCTTGATGATGTTGATGAAGATGTAGCAAAGGAAACAGAAAGAGGAGTCACAGGTAGGATGAGAACCAGGAGAGAGCAGTTTAATAAAGGAAAAGTCAAGAAGGATGAGTATTCCCAAAAGGCCAGTGGATTTGGCAATTAAAAGATTATTAGTAACTCAAGAGGTAGCATTTTGATTGAATGGTAGAGTCAAAAGCCATTCTGCAAAGAGTTAAGAAAAGAGGGAATAGAAAGACATGAAGGTACCTATTGTACGTAGGCATTGGCTCTCAAGAAGTTTAACCCAAAAGAGAGGAGAGATTTGGGGTAGGCAAAGACGGTGAAAGTGTTCTGAGCATTTTTGTAGCCAGTATAGGAGCACCCTGAAGAAAAGGAGCAATTGGAGATCAGTGAGAGATTAGGGGTGATGGAAGACAATCTGCTAGAGTGTGACAGCTGCAGCTTCACTGGTTGACTGGAAGATGATCTTTGCCATTTAAAGGAGTTAAAACACAGTTGGAAACTTTAAATTTTTAATTTACACATTTGTGGTAGAAGTAGTAAAAAGCAGAGCCTTATATTAATAGGCTCCAATGAATAAAGGACAGTGTGACATAAGGAATAAAGAACTGGCTTTCAAACCTGAAAGACCTGGTTTCAGATCCTGCCTCTGATATGCTGGCCCATGATCCTGACTAAATCCTGTCTCTAAGACTAAGTTGAAGAACAGTTAGAGATCAACATTGTTAAAAGGAGCTCACTCCCCAGGAGCTTTCTACAATAATGAAATGGCAGGTTAGGACCAAAATCTGTAACACATTATCTTAAAACCTGTTCTATCCTGGTCTAGTACTGTCCTCTGGGAAAACATTACAATAACACATAACAGCCCTAACTATCTCACTGAGGCAGGTGTTTGCTAGTGAAACAGACTTGAGCATCATCCTGCACACATCCTTCAGACTCAAGCTTCTTGAGGATTTTGAAGATCCGAAGAGTCTCATTGCTATGCTCTTTAGATGGATACATCCAAAGGATGTGTTAAGGAACATAAACATAAAAATAACCAATTTGGACCAGAAATCTAGGGTGCCCTTTGTTTGCTATTGACTTAAGATGGGTACATAAAAAAATATATATTCTCAATTTTTATCTTTGTATAACCTTGTAAAAATTATTTCACCATATTGGACTTGGATCTCCATCTTTAAATTATTGGACTAATAGAGGCCTGTCATGGATGTAACACACTTGAATTACATCAAGACATATGCAAAGTATTTCATGATATCCTTGTGAGGAAAGTACATGGTATTATAGTTGAATGGATTCTTAGCTGGTCCAGTGACTTGATTCAAGGAATAAATGGTTAATGAACTGTTGTCAATATTGACAGAAGTTTCAAGTGGAATACTACCTCTGTTATGTTCAGCATTTTTATCATTGACTTAGAACAGGTCTGTCCAACCTTTTAAAAGTTTTTATTGAAACAGTAGACAATATATTTTGATTTGCCATTTTAGTGAGAGTTCTGTAGTAGCTCACCTTTGTTTACTAAAGCATTTACACAGGGAGCCTGCAGGCTGCATTTTGGATAGCTCTGACTTAGAGAACCACATAGGTGCACTTAATCAAGAGTCAGATTTCCTAAAACTGGAGTCT
This sequence comes from Macrotis lagotis, assembly GCF_037893015.1. NCBI lineage: Eukaryota > Metazoa > Chordata > Mammalia > Peramelemorphia > Peramelidae > Macrotis > Macrotis lagotis. The sequence goes on from NC_133662.1 coordinate 226,865,313, forward strand.
AGAAATTCTGCTTGATGAGGAATGGTTGGAAGAACTAGGGAAATGTAGTCTAGAGAAGACAAGAATGGGGCATATTTTTCTTAATGTTTTTTCATTAGAATCTTAGGATCTAGAACTGAAATATATAACATGTATTTAATGACAGAACCAGGATCTAAAAAACTTTGTGCAGGTTAGATTGGGAGACTAGTTCTAATAATATGAAATATAATTAGAATAAATGTAAAGGCTTTGGATTCAGAAAACTACAAAACGAACAGTATAAGTATTGGGAGGGTGTACCTTTGACATTTTGAAAAAGATCCAGACTTTGGAGTGAACTGTAGGGTCAGTAGGAATGAGTAGTGTGCAAATAGTTCGTTTAAATTAAGAGTAACATATCTAGAAAGAAGGATACTTCTGTTTTGTTTTGTTTTTTGCCTGCAAGCTTGTATTTAGCTTAGGATGCAATATTTTTTTTTAATGGCATTGAAAAACTTGAAGCCCTCCATAAGAACAAGGATAGCAAGAAGACTAGAAACTCAGCTGGGATAGTTGGAAGTACTAGGGAGAAATGCTCTAGAGAAGAGAGAAAAGACCAAAATGGGACAGACTTCTCTTTATTTTTTTCATTAGAGTCTTAGGATTTGGAACCAAAAAGACCTTAGATGTCACTTAGTCTAGTCTTTTCCTATTACAAATGGGGAACTAAGACTCAGAGAAATGAGGAGTTTTTATACTAATGTATGCAAGTAGACTAAAATTTGTATCCCATTCCTCTGACTCCAAATCCATTGTACTTCCTACTACTTCTCCCTTTGTGAATATAAAAGAATTAAGAACAGAAGAAAGAAATCAAGAACCAGGCAGAGGGGTTGATGCAGGCCTCAAGACAAAGTAGGAGTGGTAGAAGGCATACTTGTTCACTGGGAGGTAGGGTAAAATCCCTTCTAGCTCTGGGATTCTGGAATATCTTAGTAGGAAGAGAAGTGTCTTCAGATCATTGATTGTGTCACCTGAGGCAACTTTAATGATTCAACCTCTTCTTGCTGAATTTCTCCCTCTGCCGATACCTGCCACTGGGGACATTAATAGAAGGCATATTTTAAAACTAAGCAACAGAACATGAAAGTCAAGCACACTATATTAGTGGCAATTAATAGTGGTAATCAGAAAATTTGGGCAAATTAATGTGGTGATTTCTATAAACTGCTTTTAAGTTTTCATAAAAGAAAAAAAAATGTAACCCAAATGCCAACTACTTCTTTATATGTTGCAGATACTCTTACATAAGTTATATTCATGGAGCCTCTGCCATGTGTCAAACATTGTTTAATCTCAATAGGGGATAGAAAAGAGTCCAGAGTCTCATTAGAGAGACAAAGCATAGATCCATGGCATCGAAACTGATCAGAAGGTAATAATAGACTTAGGTGTGTGATACTAACCCCAAGTGCTATAATAGAGCCAAGAGAGGGGATGGCCAACAACTCAGGTATGTAGAACAGGGAAAAGTTTCCAGAGTCCTCAGCAACTTGGGGGCCAGGACAGTCACTTTTTTCCTTGTATCCCCAGTACCTAGCCCATAAACCCAGAAATCCTCCAAAGAGGATTTATACACAGAGAAGGTACCTAATAGGTGTTTGTTGTTGTTGGTAGAACAAGCATTATTTTTCTCATTTTCTCCAGATTCCAAAGATAGTGGCCTTTTCACTATGCCAACTGTTTCTTCCGCTATTTAGCCGATAACATTTTTTGACCATCCTTTTCAGTGGATTGATCCATAACAAATTCTTTGACCGCTTCTGTTTTTATCAAGTACTCCTGTTAGTGTGAAAATAACTGAAATTGGTAGTTATGAAATTTTCTGTGACCTTAGCGATTATTTAATATTACAGATAAGGAAACTGAGGTGCAGGGAGAAACAGTGATTTACCCAAAGTTTAGAGACAGCACTGGTGTTGAAACTCAAATCATTTGATTTTAAGCCTCATGTTCTGTTTGCCACTTCACCTTTGAAGTTTAAACATGCAAAATTAGTGGTGATAGCAAGAAAATGAAAATAAAAATTAAATGTAATCAAGGCCAAAATATAGTCAGTATCCTATGGTTGCTGAGACAAAACTTATAATTAATTTATTAGTCTAATTCCTTCACCTGTCTCCAGAATGCTACTTAAATTTGTCCTAGGAAAGAAAGAGAAAACTGGGGGGATTTTTATTGACAGATGTTCCATACCCTTTGTTTATAAATCCTACATGAAATCCTACATGAGAAGGATTGTGATTTTCTGAATGGAGAAATAAATAGAAATAGACATCTCAGTGACTTACAACCACACAATAAGTTCTCATTGACTTCGACTAGAAGAAATTTTCCTGTTTCTAGTTCTGTTTTGTAGCAAGACAAGAGCAGACAGGTGGTGGCCCTCACTCTTTCTGGCTCCTGTTCCTGTAGCTGCTGTTTTCACTACCTCCTCCTTAGTTGCCCAATCAGTTAGACATAAAGAAGCGAGGTAGACCCAGCCTGGACTTCAGCTGTGCCTTGAAAACTGGATCTTGGCTTTCTAAATGAGATGTCCAGACTTCCTTGCTAACACATCAAGAGTTCATTCCTTGCACTCCTATTGTTTTGACCTTTATATTTTGAATTAGCCTTGCAGATAAGCTCAGGAAATGTTTTAGCCTTCTGAAATGTTCTTTTGCCTGCAAAAATAATGGATCTGTTTGCTCATCCATGCAGTATTGTGTTCCCTCTTCCTCTCTTTGGATAAGAGAATATATACCCCATACTTAGCATTCCTTCTAAGACAAATTCCCATTAAAATTTAATAAGGGTCATGGAAATTAGAGGTATAACTCATTCAATTTTATATTGATCCAACTCTTGATTTTTTTAGCTTCAACTGATTTTTATTCCCCCCCCCCAATTTCATGGACTAACTGTGTGGGAAGGGTTAAAATTTATCATGATAACTTGAAGTGAGGGAAGTTATCAGAGCCAAGTTTGCTCCTTTTGTGAGTATGTAGTAAGTCACCAGAGATAAAGAATTTAACTTGCCCATTGAAAGGAATTATGATTGCCACTGAGTGGGGCTAGTATATAAGAGCAGAAAAATTTTAGACAAGTGACCTTCTGAGGCACAATTCTTCCTTAGATTCCAGACACCCAAGTGAATTTGGGTGGGGAGAGAAAAGGGCTTTTTTTTTTTGCAAGTAATGGGGTAATTGACTTACCCAAGGTCACCCAGCAAAGTGTCTGAGGCTGGATTTGAACTCAGGTCCTCCTGACTCCAGGACTCCATGACATCTAGCTGCTTCAAGAGGACTATATTTTGATAGAGTTCCCTCTGGAGTACAATATCCTAAAGGTTTTGATGTCTGTAGTCTCTTCCCCCCCCCCCCTTCCTTTATTTGACCTGTGCTTTTAAACCTGTGCTGTCTTAATATCTCTCCTAAAGATGTTTTGTGTCTTCTGGGTGACTTTCTCCACAGTGGGCCCTGGAGATGCGAGATCTTTCCTTGGCAGCAGGAAGCACACACCTAGAGAATGCTGGAGCTGCAGGGAGAAAGGGCCCACTACCACAGCAGAGAAAAGCAAAAAGGAAAAAGGCCTAGGGACCGACAGCACTGAGGGGCCCCCCCGCAGCTGCACCTGCCACCCTCCCTCCCCCCTCCCCCCAGAGGAGCTTGGCGAGCCAGTCCCCGTTTGTGACTCCAAGCTCAGGATTTCAATCAATGCATTCCAGTAACCCTAAAGTGAGGAACTCTCCATCAGGAAACACACAGAGGTAAGAGTGATGACTCCCAGCGAGAAGTGGGCTAAGGGAAGAAGGGGAGGGACACACACTAGAGGGAAGTTGGGCTTCAGGAGGTTGGAACTCAGGTCTTTTTCACCTGCTGCTCTCTCCTGTCCTTCTCAAGGCTTTGGTCCTTCACCTCCCACACATTTAGGCCTAGAGGGCAGAGACTCAGCCTTCCTTCCTCAAAAACTTAGTCTCCTTTGCTGACAGGTAGCAGCCCCCTCCTTATCTCCTCTAGCATGTTTGGGAAGAGATTAAAATCCAGGGGCATTTCCCTACCCTATCTTTTATTGTGGGGTTTTCCTTGGGCTAGCTTCCTGGAGGGAATGCAGACTCTCTTCCCAGCTGAACTGTGTCCTCAGCCTGGCCTTGGGCAGCATGGTGATCTTTGTGATGACTTGTTTGTTTACCTTGAGCCTCTCTGGTGTGAGACACTTCTTTATGTACATAGAAACCGCTTGTCCTTTATTGACAGAAGCCCTAGAGATGGGGCCTCAGGGGACTGCAATTTCTGGGACCCAGTGGGTCATACTGCTCACTCCTCACTCTTAATAGCACCAATTTGGGGGAGGGGGGAGCGGGGAGGTGATGTGAAATGTGGGAAATGTGATTTATCCTTTCCCAGGTCTCTTGGATCCCACAACAGAAACTCTTGTCTTCCTGTCTTGTGCTGACAAGTGGCATCAGGAATCTGATCTCCTTCTGCTATGTCTTTGTTTCAGTAGCCCCAAATCTAAGCAGGAGGTGATGGTCCGTCCCCCCACAGTGATGTCCCCATCTGGAAACCCCCAGCTGGATTCCAAATTCTCCAATCCGGGTAAACAGGGGGGCTCAGCCAGCCAGTCCCAGCCATCCCCCTGTGACTCCAAGAGTGGGGGCCACCCCCCCAAAGCACTCCCTGGCCCAGGTGGGAGCATGGGGCTGAAGAACGGGGCTGGAAATGGTGCCAAGGGAAAGGGGAGAAGGGAGAGAAGTATTTCAGCGGACTCGTTTGATCAGAGGGACGCTGGGACGCCAAATGATGACTCTGAAATCAAAGGTATGTGGGCCAGAACATCCAGAGTCCTACGGAATCGGGGAAGGCCCTGTAGTCACCTGTGAAGGCCAGCTAGCCTTCCCCGGCTGCTTGGGTGAATCTTGGAGAAAATAAATAGATGTTCCTCATCGTTTGTCATAGAAAGAATTCTTGTTTTCCTTTACAAGCAGCTTGAGGTGTCAAGTTTGTTCTGGAATTTCTGGAAAGGAGTAGCATGCTCTTGGAGTTTCCTTCTCCTTCCGATGTTCTCCTTGGGTTTTCCTGGCATGCCTTCTTGCTGGTACAACCGCAGGAAAGCCAGTAGTTCCAGTTTGTGGATGCAAATAGCCCACGTTGGAGTAGTTACTCTGACGCACCCTCCTCTTCACCATCAGATTAATCTTCCAAGACTCATGTTTTGTGCCCTCTGGTTGCCACTTTGTCAGACTTGTAGGCACAAGAGGAAGCCTTTAATGGCCCTGGCATGAGTCCGGGCGAGTTGCAGCCGATTTCTAAGTGGTAGGAATGAACGGCTATGTGTGACAGAGGATTGGCAGGCAACCCCGGTGGAGTGAGTCAGGAGGAGAGGGGGAGGCTGAGGTTCTTGTTTGTATTCTTTGCCCCTCCCCTAATATGATAGCACCCAAGCCAATTAGCTCCTTTATTCTGGTGCTTGACCCGTGCCAACTAAAGGAATGACTTGCCAAAATGTAAAGCTCAGGTTTCAGGGCACAAGTGTGACCTTTCCCTATAAAATCAGGCCCCATCTATGTAAGCCGGAATGAGCAATTTAACCATGAGGATGATTGAATATTTCCATAAGAGTGAAATTGCTTTATCTTAGCAAGTCATTTCTGGAAATGCTTAGAGTTGGTTTGGGCTACAAAGTCATAAATTCTGGGAATGGGGAGGGGAGAAAGAGTTTTTTCTTTTTCTCTTTCCCCTTCCTGCTGCTTCTTGAAACATGCAGGCATCTCTTCTTTCTTTTAGAGTGTAATTCTGCAGATCATCTAAAGCCCCAGGATTCCCAGCACCCCGCGCACTCCATGACTCCTGCCAGTGCTTCAGCCCCGAGGTCTTCCACCCCCTCCCACGGCCAGACCACCGCGCCGGAGCCAACTGCTGCTCAGAAGACGCCATCCAAAGTGGTTTATGTATTCTCTACTGAGATGGCCAATAAGTGAGTTGTTGTCCTGGGCCCCTGGCCGCAGTTCGGGATTCTCATTTCCATCCAGGCTTGGAGCTCTCCAGCTCATCAGTCTCAGGGCAATAGTTGGGGGCAGCACCTGGCCCAGGGTGGGGGGAGTATGAATGGGGGGAACCTGGAAAGGCGAGGAACCTTGTGGAGCCCCTTCCACCATGGTGGTAGGGAAGGGAGCCTGGGAAGAGAACCCTCTTCAGACCAGAATGGCAGCTTTTCCACCCCAGCTGACACATAGGAATGGGATGACAAAAAAGGAAAACTGAATCTTTCCCCTGTGAGTGGGGCTTATGCTGCCACTGATGCCACTGTGCTAGGGAGGGCAGAGGAGGAGTGTGTCACACACCCAAAGCCTGACGGTTCCCCTCCATCGTTCCAGGGCTGCTGAAGCTGTGCTGAAGGGCCAAGCGGACACCATCGTCTCCTTCCACATCCAGAACATCTCAAATAGCAAGACAGAAAGAAGTGCTGTCCCTCTGGTATGGACATTGGGGGGCGTCAAGAGCACTTGGGAAGAGTGGTAGAGAAAAAGGCACCAGTCCTGGTCATTTGTGGTCCAATGTCAATCCATCTCCTGACTGCCCGTGTGACTTCGGGCCAGGGACTTCATCTCTTTCTGGTTTTCACTCTCTTCTCTGTAAATTGGGAGATATCTGACTTCTGTCTCTAATTTGATTCTGGTTCTAAGGGGGATTTTGATGGTTTATCATATGCCTGAGCTCCCTTCTCCCACCAAGGACACAGCAGATAGAGCACAGTCCTGACCTTAGGAAGACCTGGGTTCACATCCAATTCCACTTCACTGAACAAGTCACTTAACCTCTCTGACTCATCTGAAAAATGGGGATAATAACAGTATCTCCCTCCCAGAGTTGTGGCTAGGACGAATTAAATAAAATTTGTAAATAGTGCTCATCATAGCACCTGAATATCAGGGAACAGAGTTTGGGGAGTACAGTTTGCCACTGTTTTCTTCTTTAGATTGTGCTTGAAGCACACCAAGGTAAATCTCAAGTTATCTGCTGAGCATAGTGCAATCTCATGTCAATTGAAGGATCAGGAAAAAAAGTCACAGCAAAAAACTGCTCAGCCTCCTCTTCCTTTTCCTCCTCCTTGTTGTCATCACTAGCTTTTGTATAGCACTTGAAGGTTTATACCTTCCCTGAGCCACACCTCTAGTGTCTGGGGCTTCTATGGAGCACCATGCTGGTGCCTTGCCCCAAGAAATTTATAATCCAGTTGGAGGGACAGGACATTGGAAAAAAATCAATAATAATACATAAATGAAGTAGCAACAGGAGAGCTTGGGACAAGCAATACCACAATTAACATTTGTATTAAAAATAAATAGTGTTGGACATTGTTCATTGGGCAAACCTAAACTGGTTCATTTTTTTTTCTAGCCTTAGAAAAGGAATAATCACATAAACACACACATACTGATTTAGATAAAGGGTAGTAGTATTGCACAATCTCAGAGTTGGAAGGGATCTAAGGCCAGCTAGTCTGGGCCAGAATTCCTTTGACTCAAGCCATGAAAAGTAGTCATCTAGTCTCTTCTTGAAAACCCTGATGATGGGGCACCCACTACTTACTGGGGCAGCCCAGTTAAATCACTTCCAGGTGAAGTTTCAGGTCTGACCTCTAAGATCAGTTTTCCCTTCATCTGCCTTTCTGAAGTTTCTACCTTTTGCTCTAAGGCCTAGCAGAAAAAAGAACTTCCATAGAGCCTCTCATCCCTAAGTCTTCTCTTCTCTGTATCAAGACTCTCCAGTTCCTTCAATTGGTTCTCATGTGACACAGTTTTGAGGACCTTCACCAACTTTGTTGCCTTCCTCTGCACGCTGGCTCCTTACCAGTTTCTTTGCTATAATTTGGCAGCTCTAACTGATAACAGCATTTCACATATTGTCTAATTAAGACAAACTACAGTGGGACTCTTAGCTTCTTGTTCCAGACTTTCTGCCTCTCTGAATTTGGTCTGAGATTGCCTTAGTTGTTTCGACTGACATATCACCCTCCTGACCCAATTAGCTTGCCCAAATCTTTTTCAGATATAATTTAATCTAGCCACACTTCCCCCTAAGTATGGAATTTTATATTCATGCCTATTCAGTTACATTGTGATTCACCCAGTATTCTTGCTTTAAAAAATCTTGTTTGTGTTCTGGTCCTGCCCTCCAGAACACATACTGAAGAGAAACATTCAAAGATGTATACATGTTCACCTGGTCTCTGTGTGTGTCTATGTGTGTGTATGTATGTCTAAATTCAGGAAACAATTCATACCTGTAATCGTTGATGTGAAAGCGTTGTCACATTAAAAACTCAAAAGATTAGATGAGGAGATGAACAAAGAAGAAAGGCTGTATAGCTTAAATGGATTGGCAAAAATTGGAAAATAGATGAGTAGTGGGGAGGATAAATGTCCATCCACAAAGTAACCGGATCTAGTGACTATCTGAGAGAAGTCGTTAAACATGCTCTCTTTTTGCACTTGCAGCCTCATTTTAATTTTCTCTAGACTTGGGCTTTAGATTAACAACATACCTGAATCCACAGCCTTTTAAAGAAAATAAAGTATTCTAGTCATTTCTATAGATTGCAGGATCTCTTACCTCTGTTCATGGCCTAATCCAGTTTCAATGTTTATTAAGTGATAATGAGGCAGCAGGCCAGTGTGTAAGAACTAGTCTGCTCCTGCTCATTGGAAAGAACAGATCGACAGACACCACAAGCCAGAGCTCTGGCTGCGACTTTCTCCATGGAAGCTTCCTACTGACAGATTAGTTTACTGCAGTGGATGCAAAAATCCTTATCAAATATGGAATCAGTGATCACAAACTGAAAACAGAAACCAGGAGCTAGAAGGCCCCCTGGAAACTCAAGGAGGAACATTTAGTAGTCAACATGACTGAGGAGAAATCGAAACTGAGAGGTCTGGCTTGGCCACTGCCCCCCTGCTTTGCAAGCTCTGCACACCACAAAGTCTGTCTTCTCATTTTGTTAGAAATATGATTGACTTTTGATTGACAAGTGGCGGTCTAAACACCTAGCTGTAACTTTGAGAGAAGCGAAGGTGTTAGAATCAACCTCCCACGTCCTGGGAAACTAATCCTTCCCTGAGTCGGAAACACAGTAGTGGGAAATAAGGACATGCGATATCAAACCTGTTCCTCGAAATAGATACTCCAATGTATTTGCTCTGGCAGAACTTTAGACATCATCCAATCTAGCAGCATGCCAGTGAGGTTACTGAAGCTGCTGCTTTAACACAGGGTAAAGTGCCATTGCCTTTGACGGGGAGAGCTAAGGAAAATCAAGGGTCACTGGGTCCCCTGTAGGTTAGACACTCCGCATTTGTTGAGTCTTGGAAGTGATCACCAGCTCCCAACTCCACTTGCTCTCCTAATTGCCTTGTTATTTGATTGATTAATGATCTTTAACATGATTAATGATCTTTAAAACTCTCCTCCCCAGAGCACCCAGATCTCTACTCTTCGGAATGATCCCAAGTCACTTCCCCAGCAACCTCCAGCTTCAGCCAACCAGGACCAGAATTCTTCCCAGAATACCAAATTACAACTAACTCCACCCATTCCGGCACCAGCGCCCAAGTCCACCGCTCCTCCCTGTCCCCTGGATCAGGACAGTCCCGGAGTGGAAAATAAACTTCTTCCTTCTGCAGGGAGCCCAGCCAATTCCACGCCACTGCCCGCAGAAGGTCCTGGGCCAAACTCAACCCCCAACAACCGAGCCCTCACTCCTGTTTCCCAGGGCAGTAGCAGCTCTGCCACAGATCCCAAAGGTGCCCTGCCTCCCCCGGTCTCTGGTGGAGAGCCGCCCAGCCTGGGCGAGAACCCTGATGGGCTGTCCCAGGAGCAGCTGGAGCATCGGGAGCGCTCACTGCAGACGCTCAGAGACATCCAGCGCATGCTCTTCCCTGACGAGAAAGAGTTCTCTGGGGCCCAGAGTGGGGGCCCCCCGCAGAGCACTGGCGTGCTCGATGGCCCACAGAAGAAGCCCGAGGGGCCCATCCAGGCCATGATGGCCCAGTCCCAGAGCCTCGGCAAAGGGCCCGGGCCCAGGACTGATGTGGGAGCCCCCTTTGGCCCTCAAGGACACCGAGAGGTACCCTTTTCACCCGAGGAGATGGTGCCACCCCCCATGAACTCCCAGCCAGGGCCCATGGGCCCTGACCATCTGGATCACATGACTCCTGAGCAGATGGCCTGGCTGAAGCTGCAGCAGGAGTTTTATGAGGAGAAGAGGAGAAAGCAGGAGCAGGTGGCTGTGCAGCAGTGCTCCCTGCAGGACATGATGGTCCATCAGCACGGGCCCCGAGGAGTGGTCCGGGGCCCTCCCCCGCCCTACCAGATGGCCTCCAGTGAAGGCTGGGGGCCTGCGGGGCCAGAGCCTTTTGCCGATGGTATAAACATGCCTCATTCCCTGCCCCCGAGGGGCGTGGCTCCTCCCCCCAACATGCCAGGAAGTCAGATGCGTCTTCCTGGATTTGCAGGAATGATAAACTCTGAAATGGAGGGGCCAAATGTCCCTAACCCTGCATCCAGACCAGGCCTTTCTGGAGTTAGTTGGCCAGATGATGTGCCAAAAATTCCAGATGGCCGCAGTTTCCCTCCAGGCCAGGGGGTCTTCAGTGGCCCTGGCCGAGGGGAACGCTTCCCAAATCCTCCAAGTCTGTCCGATGAGATGTTCCCACAACAGCTGGCTGAGAAGCAGTTGGGCCTCCCCCCTGGGATGAGCATAGAAGGAATCAGGCCCAACATTGAGATGAACAGGATGATCCCTGGGTCTCAGCGACACATGGAGCCTGGCAGTAATCCCCTTTTCCCTCGCATACCAGTAGAGGGGCCCCTCAGCCCGTCCAGGGCTGACTTCCCAAAGGGAATGCCACCACAGCTTGGCCCTGGCCGGGAGCTTGAGTTTGGGATGGTTCCCAGTGGCATGAAGGGGGATGTCAGTCTGAACGTCACTATGGGTTCAAACCCACAGATGATACCTCAGAAAATGAGGGAGGCTGCGGTGAGTCCTGAGGAGATGATGAAACTGCGGCCAGGTGGCTCCGAGATGCTCCCTTCCCAACAAAAGATGGTGCCCCTGCCATTTGGTGACCACCCTCAGCAGGAGTACGGCATGGGCCCCAGGCCTTTCCTGCCCATGTCTCAGGGTCCGGGCGGCAACGGTGGTCTTCGGAATCTCAGAGACCCAGTTGGGCCTGACCAAAGGACTAACAGTCGGCTTAGTCACATGCCACCACTACCTCTCAACCCGTCCAGTAACCCTGCCAGCCTCAACACCGCTCCCCCTGTTCAGCGCAGTCTGGGACGTAAGCCTTTGGATATTTCTGTTGCCGCCAGCCAGGTGCATTCTCCAGGCATTAATCCTCTGAAGTCTCCCACCATGCGCCAGGTCCAGTCTCCCATGCTGGGCTCACCCTCGGGGAATCTCAAGTCACCCCAGACTCCATCACAGCTGGCGGGCATGCTGGCAGGTCCAGCTGCTGCTGCTTCCATTAAGTCCCCTCCTGTCTTGGGGTCTGCTGCTGCTTCACCTGTTCACCTCAAGTCTCCATCACTTCCTGCCCCTTCACCTGGATGGACCTCCTCTCCTAAACCTCCACTACAGAGCCCCGGGATCCCTCCTAACCACAAAACGTCTCTCACAATGGCTTCCCCGGCCATGATGGGAAACGTAGAGTCAGGTCAGTACACAACTGGAAAGGGAAGGTTAATGTTGTTTCTTTAGCCAGGCCAAAAAACCCTCTGTGATCAAAAGGAAATGTTGTACAGTTTGGATTTTGATAGGTGGAGGGCCCCACAATGCTTGTTCATATCAATGATGTATAGAATCGGTGCTCCTCCTTCCCCTTTTAAAGACAATTTGTATAGTGGCACAGTCCTTTCTTTTAGGAGCTCATTACCAGGGTTACAAGAGAGGAGAGGGAGGAGTATGTCTGTTCACAAAGTAATTTATATACATCAGGGGAACTATATGGAAATGAGTTGGGTTATATTTAAGACAATATCCATTTATGCCAAAATGTTATTCAACTGTGATTAAATGTGGCTTCTTTAAGACTCCAATGGTTTTAAGATACTAGTCTCTCACTGAAAATTGACACTGAGAGAAGCAAGAACCCAACCTGGACTCAGTGCAGATCAAAGGAGCTGGGCTGATTGTGTCGTTTGGTAAAGGTTGGTCACAAGACCTGCTGCCTCTAACTTCTTAGTAGCCTGTTATCTTCATGTGAAAGATTGAATTTATTGCTAATTTTTTGGAAGCACTGGCTATCACCAGTGAAGTTAGTTTTGTGTTTGGGACCAGAGCTGGTTAGTAGAAAAGGACAATTAATAATGTACTTACTAGATCTATGCTGTCTCCATTTGAGAAAGATTCAAATCAAAACAACATAGCATATTCTTCCCTCCAAGTTAAAGTTTGTCTCTTACAAGTAGGTAGCATCTCATGAGGACGGCATCCTGTCCATCTAGTAATCTTTTTTATTTCAGGAATTAAGGAAAAGATCATGGAGAGAAATTAGTGCCTAAGATGAAATTTCAGCCTAAGCTCTCTTCACACCCACAAAACAAGACAAATTTTAAACTAATTTGAAGAAGAAATATATGGGTTTTCCATAAACTGTCCTTCAGACTACACTTTGACTAACATTTCTAACATGGAAGACTATCTTGTGTGTTTATCTTCCCATTTGATTCATGCCCCTCCAAATTCCTCTTTAATTCCCTCTTCCCTCTTTATGTATGCCCAGGATTCTTTGTTGGAAACTAGCTCATTCTTGATCCTCATATTCCATATATCCTAGAAAGAAAAGCACCCTTTTTGTCATGAGGGGTGTAATTTTCAATCTTTTTTGTGTTGTTTTCTCTTCTCCCAGGTGGTCCACCACCTCCTACTGCTGGCCAGTCTGCTTCTGTGAATCTTCCCGGAAGTCTTCCCTCTAGCACCCCTTACACAATGCCTCCAGAACCAACCCTTTCCCAGAATCCTCTCTCCATCATGATGTCTCGAATGTCCAAGTTTGCAATGCCTAGTTCCACCCCACTTTACCATGATGCCATCAAGACTGTGGCCAGTTCGGACGACGACTCCCCTCCAGCTCGATCCCCCAACTTGCCATCAATGAATAACATGCCAGGTAAGAAAGCAGGGAGGAAGAAAAACTGTAGGTATGGTCCCAGCTTAAGAAAGAGGCTTCTGGGAGTATTGTCTTGGTAACTGAAGTCGTTAAAAAGTGAAAAATTAATAGGTCTACGTTAGCTCTCTAAACAGGGAGATACTGAAACGTGCCCTCAGAATGGTCTCCTTAACTGACATCAAATAAGAATTAAAATGTCTTGACTGAAGGAAGTGAAGTTTCTTTTCTAAATTCAGACTATGAAATTGGTATTCATTAGTTGGTCTGTTTGAGGATTTGACTTAAGTAGGAAACATGTAAAATAGTTCCTTATTGACCATATTGAGTTTTGTAGTATTTCTCTTGAAAGGCAGTCACAATTTCAGGCAGTGGATGGGCCTTATTTCTTATATGAACAAAGAAAATGACCCAAAATCCCACTAGGCAGCTGTGTGGTATAGTTAGATTTTCTTCTTGTTACCTTATCTGGACATTTATTCTTCAAAAATTACTGAAATCATCAGAAAAACTACCAAGAAACAATCTACATTCCCACTCTCTAATACTACCTTCACTCCTCTAAAAACGAATGAAACCATTTATAAGAGGAAATGTACTGGCTTGTGTTAGGTAAGATTTTTACCATTTAAGTCCAGAAAAGCCAAGACTGAAGTCAACATCTACTTGCATTCCAGTTGTTAGTCATGACGTTTATTTAGAGATCAGCATAAACATGTTAGGTAAGACATGCCATGTGAACATAGGAAACCTCGCCATTGGGACAGATTTCACTTCAAGGGCACCCTCGGTAGAAAAAACAAAAAATGTAAGTGATCCGGAAACTGCAGAAGTCTATATTTACAGTTATCTGTGGAGAGAAGATTTGCTAATATTACTGCTTTCTTTAAAAAAAAATGCTTTTAAAGCTCCAGACTCAGGGTGAGAATAAGCCAATTCTAAATGTGCCCATTGAAAACAATCAAATTGTGTTTAAAATTAATCATTCATTCATTCATTGGATCCCAGAGTTAATCATCTGGTCTGCTCCTTTACCTCCATATGTAACTCATTCTAGGGATATTGGTTTCTATCCTATTATTCAAGCTTTCCAGACCAAAAATTCTCTAATTTTTGGTTACATACAGCGAGAGTAAAAAAGTCTTACTTTGCTGTGTTTCTTTGAATTTCTATAGTAGTTCATAATGAATAACTTAGTTTAGCCAGGTTTTCAGCCCTCTTAACTCTCACTAAAATCTCAGCTGCCAAGTTTCCTCTCCTAATGCTTCAGCTACCACCTCTGGGTAGATGAGGTGTACACACATAAAATGTATACACACGCATAGATAAAAAAACCATACACATACACACATTCATGACTTCTCTCCCCAGTGTCAGGCCTCTACATCTTCAACCACCTCTAGAGTGACTCTACCTGCATATCCTGCCAACGCTTCAAAAACGGCATGGCCCCAACCAAGCTCATCATCTGCCTGAACCTGCTCCTCCCACCCACTCCCCAGCTTTCTATCCAGTAACGCCAGTACTGGAGTAGAGCTACTGCTTCTGGGCCTTTGCTGGTGCTAGTTGGTGCTAGTTTCCATGTCCAAAATGCTCATCCTCGGGGCGGCTAGGTGGCGCAGTGGATAGAGCACCCGTCCTGGAGTCAGGAGTACCTGAGTTCAAATCTGGTCTCAGACACTTAATGTGGCCTTGGGCAAGCCACTTAATCCCATTGCCTTGAAAAAAAAATTAAAATGCTTATCCTCCCCTTCTTTGTCCTGATGACTTTCTAGCCTTTCTTTAAAGAGTTTTCTATGATCTCTTTATAGGAAGGATAAAATCAGAAGCCTTTTCCCCTGAGTGGATAGAGCACTGACTTTGGAGTCAGGAAGACCCGAGTTCAAATCCAGCCTCAGACACTTGACAATTCTTGTATGACCTTGGGCAAGTCACTTAACCATGATTGCCTCACCTCCAGGGCCAACTTGATTTGTCTCTGGCCACTGGATCCACACAGCTTCAGAGGAGAAGGGGAGGCTGGTGACTTAGTATGGCCTCCCCCTCACTCAAATCCAGTTCATGTACTACCTGTCATGATATCATCTCCCTGATGACACGATCTTTGAGAGTGAAGGACAACCGTCATCATCCACCTTTCTCCTAAACTTCATAAACTACTTTGTTTTGTGATTCTCTAATGGATTTTTTGATAATTTTGTGTATTATATTTATTTTGTTCTGCATCTTACCTACTAGACTGTAAACTGCAGAAAGGTGGGTACTATGGCTTTGAACAACTATATCTCCTTCATCCCTCCACGCAGCCTCCTTGAACAGTGCTCTCCACATGAAGGATGCTTAATAAATAATTGTCAGATTTTTCTTAAATAGTTTACTGCTATTCCTGGGAGACAAGGCCAGTCCCCTGGCTGGGATACAAATTCCTTTAAGAGCAGGGTAAGGGTGCTTCTCATACTATTCCCTCTCGCAAGCACCAACACCCAGAGAAAAAAAAATCAACTTAATTCTTTCACTGTGGTCTCATTTTATTCCTCTCTTTCTTTCCTAGGAATGGGCATTAATCCTCAGAATCCTCGAATTTCAGGCCCAAACCCTGGGGTCCCAATGCCAACCCTTAGCCCGATGGGAATGACCCAGCCACTCTCTCACTCCAACCAGATGCCCTCTCCAAATGCTATGGGACCCAGTATACCTCCTCATGGGGTTCCCGTGGGGCCCGGTCTGATGTCACATAATCCGATGATGGGGCACGGGTCCCAAGAGCCTCCCATGGTACCTCAAGGACGAATGGGGTTCCCACAGGGGTTCCCTCCAGTACAGTCTCCTCCACAACAGGTGCCATTTCCCCACAATGGCCCCAGTGGAGGTCAAGGCAACTTTCCAGGAGGCATGGGTTTCCCTGGGGAAGGACCCCTGGGCCGTCCTAGCAACCTGCCCCAAAGTTCCACAGATCCAGCACTTTGTAAGCCTGGAGGCCCAGGGGGTCCTGACTCCTTCACCGTCCTGGGAAACAACATGCCTTCAGTTTTCACTGATCCAGACCTGCAGGAAGTGATCCGACCAGGGGCCACTGGAATACCCGAGTTTGATCTGTCCCGAATTATCCCATCAGAGAAACCCAGCCAGACGCTGCAGTATTTTCCTCGAGGGGAAGTCCCCGGCCGTAAACAGCCCCAGGGTCCTGGGCCTGGGTTCTCACATATGCAGGGGATGATGGGAGAACAGGCCCCAAGAATGGGACTAGCATTACCTGGCATGGGGGGCCCAGGTCCAGTGGGAACTCCAGATATCCCCCTTGGTACAGCTCCATCCATGCCAGGACATAACCCAATGAGACCACCTGCCTTTCTGCAGCAAGGCATGATGGGACCTCACCATCGCATGATGTCACCAGCACAATCTGCAATGCCTGGCCAGCCCACCCTGATGAGCAACCCAGCAGCTGCTGTGGGCATGCTTCCGGGCAAGGATCGGGCCCCTGCTGGACTCTACAGCCACCCAGGGCCTGTGGGCTCTCCAGGCATGATGATGTCAATGCAGGGCATGATGGGACCCCAACAGAACATCATGATTCCCCCACAGATGAGGCCTCGGGGCATGGCCGCTGACGTAGGCATGGGCGGATTTAGCCAAGGACCCGGGAACCCAGGGAACATGATGTTCTAAGCTGCTAAGACTTGATGTGCAGATCCTTGTCAAGATGAGATTCCAGGTCCTGAGAGCTGCTTGGAGGGAGCTCCAGGAAGTAGAGTTGGTCACGCAATAGGAGAACAGAGACCCGAGGGCTGCTTTGGGGGAAAACAAACACAAAAAACTCGAATGTATGAATTTACCTGAAAACAAATTATTCATTTAATCAACAGGTGTGTTTTTTTTAAGATTTATTTTTTAAAAATTATTTTTGTGGACTTGGGTATTCCATGATGGCACCTACTTTTGAGACTCCGTAGCTGTACTTTGAGAATTGCCATTGGTCATGAGTTGCACCATTCTCTGTATGTTTACGTCCTTCGGACTGGCTTCTCCCAGGACTCTTGTTTTATTTTTTCTGTTTGTTTGTTTTATTTGGGGTTTTATTTTTTTGTGTACTGTACTATATTGTAAAAGGGAATTTAGCAGAGACTTTAGTCTTTGGGGTGAGAGGAGAATGGGAATGAATGCCGGGCTGTTTACTTTAGGTGGAGAACCCATCGGCAGACCTTTGGACTGTTTTCTTTCAACTCCATTGTATAGAAAAACCAAACTACGACCTCAGAGCAGAGTATTAATGAAAAGCACAAAAAAGGAACTAAGTTCAGCAGGGGGCGGGCGGGGGGTTGGGTGGGAATGGGGCTTTCTTTTAAAGTAATAAAGTTTAGGACATTTATTTTTCTTTTCAGCTTGGGTGCTTGTTGGCACCTTCTGCCTCTTCCCTACACACAATCATGGTCATGTCATCCTCTCTTCCTTGCCCACCCTCTGTAAATTTATTCCCTTCTCATTGTCTTCTGCCTTCCTGCCCTCCTTTTCTCTTTGGCAGCTGCAATACTTGGTGTTATTTTGGGGGAAAAAAATAATCTAGCAGAGCCTTACCTTTTCTTCCATGCCTAGAATTCTCTTGGTGTCAGGAGGGAAAGACTTGTCCTTGGGATGCTCTGGTGTTTTACAGTCTTCTCTATTCTCTTCTCTGCCTCTCTTTCCCATCCTTCCATTTCCCTTCTCCCCCCTCCCCATTATTTTTTCTGTTCTTTGATTAGGAATTCCCCAAGTGATTTTTATTAATATGGGAGTGGAAAGATGCTAAAAGCTATCCAGGATTTTTATTTGTGTGTGGGGTTTTTTGTTTTGTTTTTGGGTTGGTTTTTTTTTTTAATTTGTGGTTCCTTCCCTTTCCTACCCCCTCCCAAGCGTAAAACGTTCTGTGTAACCTCCATTAAATTTGGTACAAAACCACTCGCCAGGGCTGTGGTGTCAGAAAAATAAAATATATTGTTTCTTACAAAGCTGAACTGTCTTTTTTGCCCACTTTGATGTCTCTGCTTCAGCAAAGAAGCCTAGAGTGTAGAGGCAGGTTGGTTGCTATGTGGAGTGCCACTAGCTCCAGGAAGCATCTTCTCTAGTGAAATGTTCCAGGTAGCTTGGCTTATCCTCCCAAATTGGGACCATGGGGATCCAGGGCCCCTCACTACCTTGTGTTGTAAATGAGGTGACTGAAGAGAGAGAGATTTACACCATATCCTAGAACTGGGAGCAAAACCTCAGGTTCCTGAACTATCCAGGTGTATTTCTACATCACGGAGTCACCCAAGGCCTATTCCCCTAAATTCTGCCCTGGGATTTTCTTCAAGCATATAAAAATGGACTACATGCGTTCTAATCTAATGATCATTTGAATAGTTTGTGAAATTTTAAATTTATTTCCATTGTATGTTAACTATAGGCCAAAAGTTATGGCTTCATAGTTTTGTTCCTCCCACAGGCCATTTGTTATGATGAGTACTACCTCTTTCCTACCCATTTCTACCTTCCTATTCTCTAAAATACCAAGTAAAACATCTTTACCTATCTGTCCACTTTCTACTGAAAGTTTGAATCTTTAGACACATGACTGTGGCCATATATAGCCCTACCTCCCTGTTTATTCTCATGGAGAGTTCTGTTTGGCTTACCTTTGGGCAAACCATCCCAGAAGTTATAAATCTATACTACTTGGGTAGATTTATCTGATATTGATAAAGATGGAAACCTATCCAGGCTTTTTCACCTTTATTTTAATCTGGTCCATGTTCTATAAATCCTTCATAGGGTGTTCCTACAGCATGTTTGAAACTATCCTGTAGCTCTAGACAGTGAATGACAAAATTTATTAAATGCAGGGGGCAAAAAATGAAAGCTGTATGAAAACTTTTTATATAATATCTTTGACTATATAAACATTGTCATCTAGTGACCAATGATTATTACTACTGGAGAAAATGAGTCATATAATATCAATAGTGTAAGTGAAAGGACAAGGTAGAAGCTAAATGGAAGTTTCCAGGTCTGCCTTAGAGAAGAAAAATAAAAGTTGGTGGAATTGGTTTTTTGTACTCAAAGGCAACAAGAAGCAACATTTAATGGGATGCTTGGTTATCTTAGAGTGCTAATGAGCATTTGTTACAAGGATCGCCATGAAAATAATTACATCTTTCCTACAAACATCTGTTTTAGAGAACAAAGAGGAACTGGATTTATGTTTAAAATTTAATAATATCCTCGAAGTCACAAATGCTTTAATTTTGCGTGGATTCAATGTCAAAGTAGACATAGAAAACAGTGAAAAATATGTTGGAAAAATGTTACTCAGAAGTAAGAAATTAAATCAGAAGCTGTGAAAATAGAAGCCTCACCCCAATACAACATAGAATCATAGAAAGAAACCTTAGAATATTCAGTTCAACCCATAGTTGGACAAACTTATCTCCTCTATGATATACCTAACAAGGGATCACCTAGCTTTTGCTTTAAAGACCTGCTGCCTATTCTAGGCTCTCGATATATTTGATTGAGTGGATGTTATTTCCTACTTCATCACATAAATATTTTCTCCAATAAGAACACTGGGGAACATTGAGCATAGCAAACATCCATATAATGAAGCTGATCGTGCTTTAATAGAAATAAGCAACTTGATTGCCATCTGATGGGGGAACCATTTCCAAATCCATTGTCTATACCATCAGACCATTATCTTGTGAAAAATAAAGGCCAAAATCATTAGCAAGTCAGATAGAAAAATATAAGAAGTTGTGCAATTTTAAGAGTTCTCACCTGATCTCTTTGTGCAAGCTATTCACTCAAAAAAAATTGATAAAATAAGATACTCAGTAACAAAATCCGATAAATAATTAGTTAAGTGCTTATGTACAAAGAACAATGTGTGCCAAGCTTTAGGGATGCAAAGAAAAAACGTCAAACCTGCCATTCCATCGACAGAAAACATAGACAAGTAAGTATGAATTAATAGTCCTTTTAAAGAGTGCTGAGGGGAGTTGGGGAAGAGAAGAGGATCAGGAAAGCTATCATGTAGAAGGTGACAACTTTTGAAGGAAGCATTCTATAAGGCAGAGCTCTAAAGGATGGAGTGTGATCCAGACATGTGCCACCATGGTGAGGTGGAATGTGGTAGGGAGGGAACAACTAGGTAAGAAAGCAGCTGAATGGAAGAGGGAAAGGGGGAATAACATGGAAGCTTGTGGAGGACTTTAAAAGTAAGGCTGAGGTCCTTGAATTTTATCCTTGAGGCAATAGGAAGTCATTGGAGATTTTTGAATGGGAGAGGGGGGTGATGATGTGTTCAGATCTGATTTAGGAATATCAATCTTGACAGCTTTATGGAGGATGATTGCAGAAGAGAGATAACAGAAGCAGAATCCCAATTTGAAAATTACTGCAATAGGTGGAATAAAATAGTACCTGAACTGTGATAGAAGCTGTGCGAGCAAGGAAAGAAATGGATGTTGCTGAGGCAGATCAACAAGATTTGGCAACTGATTGTACATGGAGTTTCAAGGAGAAAAAAAAGAGTCAAGGACTCCTCCAGGATTTTGAACTTGTGTGACTGGAAGGAGGATGGTGCCATCAATAGAGATGAAGAAGTTTAGAGGAAATACACTTTCCATTTTGAATGCAACATAATGAGTTTTAGATGCCTTTAAAGCATCCAGATGGAGATGTCAAGCATGCAGTTAGATGATGATGCAGGACTTGGGCTCACTAGGATAATTAGGCTTGGATGTGTAGACTGGGGAGTCATCTGCATGGAGTTGATAGAGCTAGGGAAGATTGTGGAGTCACCAAAGGGAAGATTAAAGAGAAAAGAATGGGACCCAGGAGAGCATCTTAGGCAGTTCCCAAACCTAATGACCAAGAGCAGAAGGATTTCCCATGAGGAAAGTTGAGAAGGAA
This sequence comes from Macrotis lagotis, assembly GCF_037893015.1. NCBI lineage: Eukaryota > Metazoa > Chordata > Mammalia > Peramelemorphia > Peramelidae > Macrotis > Macrotis lagotis. The sequence goes on from NC_133662.1 coordinate 226,886,413, forward strand.
GAATCAGAGGAGGCGGAGAAGCAAGAAAACAACAATACCACTGAACAAATTATAAGTATATAAATATAATGGGATCCTGGTATAACAGGAAATTATGGAAGGGATGGTTTCAGTGGAACCTGGGAAGATTTATATGAACTGATGCAAAGTAAAGGGAGTACAACAAAGGAAAAGTATATAACAACAACTAAAAACAAATGGTTGAAAACCTTCAGAACTCAGATCAATGCACTGATCTGTCATAATTGCAGAGGGATGATGATGACACATTGTACCCACCTTTTGACAGGAGTTGATACAAAATAAGTTATTTTATGAATGCCCGATGTAGGAATTTGTTTTCCTTGACTTCATAGTTTTACAAGAATTTTATTTTTTTCCAAAAAATAAGGGAGGAAGAAAAAATTAATTTTGCATACCAAAATTTTTTTAAGAAATGCAAAAAAATTATTTAGAGGAGTAGATGACTGCCAATGAAGAGTTATGTTGGATAACGAAGAGGGAGTTAAATCAAAAGGAAGGGAAATGACTGAGCATTGATGGTAAAGGGATGATCCAAAAGTGGAAGTGAAGAGTGCCAACTTCTCTTCTTGACCCAGTGCTTTGATGACTTGAGAGGATGGCTAGGGGTGTGGCATCATCTAGAAAAAAAACAGAAGGATGGAAGGAGCATAAAGTCAAAGAATCTGGGATTGAAGTGACTTTGCAGCTGGAGCTCTGGAAGAAAGCAGAGAACAATGACTTATAGAGGTATCTAGCTAAGGTACAGGGGAGAGAAGGAAATATTTCATCTCAACAGACATTGACTCTGAAGCACAAAGATAAAGGAAATGGAAACTGGGGGGTTTGCCTGCTATAGACTAGAGAAAGTCCAATTGATAGGGAACACCTACATTAAAGGGTCCTATGTTCACCTAGCATGAAGTCAGTATGAGTCCTGAGTCCCAGAGGGTCCAGATCTCTTGGAGTTCTGAGTCTCTAGTAGCTGAGGAAGAATAAGGAGATTCCTTTGAGGCAGCTTGAGCTCACATTCTGAACCCCTTCTGGAGTCTCATCCCTTGAGACGGTCAATAGACAGTTCATGTGCTCCATTGGTGCTTATGCCATGCCAAGAAATAATAACTAACGTTTATATAGTACTATTATGGATCAGGCACAATGCTAAGTGTGTTGCAAATATCTCATTTGAGTCTCACAGCAGGAGGTAGATGCTATTATTATCCTCATTTTATAGATGAGGAATCTGAGGCAAATGGAAGTTCATATATACTGAGCATTATTTATGTTTATTTCATTACAAAGAGCACCTCTGTATCCTAGTGCAGTTTTTTTTTAGGTTTTTGCAAGGCAAACAGGGTTAAGTGGCTTGCCCAAGGCCACACAGCTAGGTAATTATTAAGTGTCTGAGATCGGATTTGAACCCAGGTACTCCTGACTCTAGGGCTGGTGCTTTATCCACTATGCCACCTAGCCATCCCTATTTATGTTTATTTCAGTGTGGGCATCTTTATAGACATTTTTGATGGAGTAGGTTGGTCCCCACATACCTATTCATTAATGGATTTAGCAATCTAAGCTGGAGAAGTCAGTTGAAAAATTTGTAAAAATGTAAATGCATAGGTATCTTCTCATAAATTCTCTTATTTTAATTACAAATCAAGCTATTGGAACCATCTTGGTCCCAGAAAGGGTTACTTTAAGTACTCAGGGACTAAGTAAAGGGAGCTCTTGTGGAAAGCTTTTTCATACCTTTTTGAAAAAATTTACTTTGGGGGAAGAGTGGTTTTAAGTTGTCTACTCCTCCTCACCCTTCTTCCTCCATCCCTGATAATCTCCAGTGACTTTTTAGCTTTAGCAGTACCTAAGGATTGGGTAGCAATTCCTCAGTCTGCACAGAGGCTAGGACTAGTAGAAATCGATTAAAGAATTAACCTATTAAAGAACAGAGATTCCTCTTCATTCATCCACAGTAAAAAGCATAACTGTTTATATAGTACTTTGAGATTTGTGAAGCCCTTTTGCTATTAAAAGTTTCAAGACTTGTATTTCAAGTATCATAATGCAGTTAAGAGTGGTGGTTCCCTTGTACGCCCTAACAGCAACATAGGGGTGATGATCAACCTTAATGGACTTGCTCATTCCATCAGTGCCAACAATCAGGGACAATTTGGGACTATCTGCGATGGAGAATACCATCTGCATCCAGAGAAAAAATTGTGGAGTTTGAACAAAGACCAAAGACTATTACCTTTAATTAAAAAAAACCCATTATCTTATTATGTAATTTTGCTATCTTATACTTTTTTTTTCCTTAAGGATATGATTTCTCTCTCATCACATTCACCTTAGATCAGTGTATACCATGGAAACAATGTAAAGACTAACAGACTGCCTTCTGTGGGGAGTGGGGGGGGGGGGGAGGGAAGCAAGATTAGGGGGGAAATTGTAAAATTCAAAATAAACAAAAATTTCTTTGAAAAAAAGAGTGGTGGTTCCAAGATTGGAACTTGAAAGAAGTGGTGAGGACCCTGCTGAGGTGTTCACTCTACATTTATAGTCAGAGACAACATTAGCAATAGGAGATGACTGGGTGAAGAACTGCCATAGAGCAGATCTGTGAACCGCAGAGTGAGCAGTATTCATCACACACCTGGGGAGAGACCCATTCAATGGGGTGCTACTGGTCTGGAAGCCACCTGCTGACTACTCCCAGCAGTGCAACCAACTTGGGTTGAATTCTCAAAACAGTTTCCACCATCTGAGAAAGTAATTAAATGAGAAGGAATCAATCCTGCCACAAAGTTGTGCCTCCCTAGTTCTCCTATTAGTATATGACAATAATAGTCAATAACATGATAATATTTAAGTCCTTTTAAATTAACTGAAAAAAATGTGGTTTAGTGAGAAAAGTATTGTACCCAGAGGTGACATCAAACGTAAATGAATCTTCTGGACTAAATTCCTCCGAGTTATAAAATTATGAGATTTGGAAATTAGGTTGTATTTCATGTAGAGCCCATAGGATTTTAGAGTCATAGATCTTAAATGGGAAGAGACCCCAGAGACCATATAATTAACCCCCTTCATTTAACAGATAAGGAAATTGAGGTCCAAGAGAAGCTAAGGAACTAGCTTAATGTCCATTTATAGTAAGCATTGGTGGAGGGGTGTGAACCCAGGTCCTCTGACTTCAGAATTACTACACTCAAAAGAATTCAAATCACAATATAAATATAAAATAAAACATTTATAATTATTTAAAAATATTTAAAATTATTGAAAGGAAGGAAAGAAATAAATTTATTAAATGCCACTGTATGGTAAATATTTTTCAGATATTATTTCATTTGAGCCACCCAGCAATCCTGAAAATTAATTCAAACAAGGCAACAGATTACTTAGATTAAATTTTACAATAATTTAAATAATCTAAATACACTTGAGATTAACATGGTTCTATGATGGCACAACCACCTTCCTATCCCTACAGTCATGGAAGAAATCTCTGGGAGCAAAATAGAAAGTTTGGTTTGTCTTTGAAGAATCCTAAGATCCTCTTCTTATTTTCCTGCAGTCATGGCCTAGCTTCCCTGGTCCTATCCTAGAGAATTTTTTAAAACACCTCCTGGAGAGCAATTTGGAATGATGCCCAAAGGGCAACAACAATGTACATACTCCTTGTTCCAGCAATACCACTACTGGGTCTATACCCTGAAGAGATTATGAAAAAGAGTAAAAATATCACTTGGACAAAAATATTCACAGCATTGTGAATTTTTCCCCCAATTGTAAATCAAATGAATGTCCTTCAATTGGGGAATGGCTTTACAAACTGTGGTATATGGATGTCATGGAACACTACTTTTCTATTGGAAACCATGAGAGGTGGGAATTCAGGGAAGCCTGAAGGTATTTGCATGAACTGATGCTGAGTGAGATGAGCAGAACCAGAAAAACATTGCACACCCTAACAGAAACATGGGGTGATGATCAAACTTTATGGACTCACTCATTCCATCAGTGCAACAACCAGGGACAATTTTGGGCTATCTGCGATGGAGAATACCATCTGTATCCAGAGAAAGAGATGTGGAGTTTGAACAAAGACCAAAGACTATTAGCTTTAATTTTAAAAAATTATCTTATTATGTAATTTTGCTATCTCTTATACTTTGTTTTTCTTCCTTAAGGATATGATTTCTCTGTCATCACATTCAACTGAAATCATTGTATACCATGGAAACAATGTAAAGACTGACACACTGCCTTCTGTGGGGGGTGGGGGGAGGGAAGCAAGATTAGGGGGGAAATTGTAAAATTCAAACTAAATAAAATCTTTTAAAAAAGCAAAAAATAAAAAAAATTCAATTTGAAAAAAATAAACACCTATTTCTCTTCTATTTTCCACCCCATTCATCTACTTCCTGCCTTTCATATTTATTGCTAACTTTCCATTTTTCACCACACACACTTTCTTTCTAATCCTTTGCATTGGGTGTCTGACTCCACAGTTGTCTCATCAATGCTAATCTATCAGTAAACATGATGGATTTCTTTTTCCTTTAGGTCTTAAACCTCTTGAACTCTTTGCAGCATTTGACAGTGGGACAACTACTTCTTACTAGATATTTTCTCTTCCCCTAGCTTCAAATATATACTAATTTCTATACTTAGTTCTCCTAACCCTGGAAGTACTCAGCTAGGACCTTGTCCTGGGTCTGGAGTCAAGAGGACCTAGATTTAAATACAGCTACTTACTAACCATGGGTCCCCAGGAAAGTCACTTAACTCTGTCTGCCTCAGTTTTCTCAACTGTAAAATGAAGAATAACTCCAAGCCATAGGGCTGTCAGGAGAATCAAATGAAATAACATGTGTAAAGTACTTGGCACAGTTCCTGATATACTTAATAAATGCTTGAATTTTTTTTTCTTTCATTCTTTTCACTCTCATCCTCGACATTCTCTTTCACTTTCATAGTTGCAACCGTTACTTCTAGGCAACCGATTCTTAGAGCTACACCTCCTGCTCTTCCCTGTCGTCTGAGCTCTCGACAGGTCCATAGGTCATCTCTTCATGGATATTCTGATAGCATTTCAAATTCAACTTCTTCAAAATGGAGCTTTTTATTTAACACCTTAAACCTTCTCCCTCTGACTTCACAATTTCTGTCAATGGTACCCACCTTTTCCCAAGTATTGAGATTATTTTTTTATTTATGATTCTTTACCCTTATTTTTTATTCTTTACATTTTCACCTTTCATATCCAGTTTCTAAGTTCTGTGAATTCCACATTATATGTTTCCAGTCTTTCCTTATTATTCTCATCATCGCTATCCCCTGGATTCAAATGATGCTGAGGATTCTCAGACCTATTTATCTAGCCTTAGCCCCTCTCCTGAGGTAATCACACATCACCAACTGCTTTTTAGACATCTCAAATTAGATGTGTTCCATAAACTTAGCAAACTAGACATGTCCAAAAAAGAACTCTCTATCTTTCCCCCCAAACCTTCACTGAATTTCTCTATTACTGTCTAGTGCACCACCACCATGAGCTTAGTCATCCAGGTTCCCAACCCCTATTACTTGTTACACATATCCCATCAATTGCCAAATCTTATCATTTCTACTTTACAGTATTTCTCATGCACATACCCTTTTCTTCTTTTTTTTTTTAGTTTTTGCAAGGCAATGGGATTAAGTGACTTGCCCAAGGTCACATAGCTAGGTGTCTGAGGTCACATCTGAACTCAGGTCCTCCTGACTCCAGGGCCAGTGCTCTATCCACTGTGCCACCTAACCACCCCACACAGACCCTTTGCTTCACATTTATAGTCACAACCCTAGTTCAACCCTTAATTCATGCCTGGACTACCACAACAGCATTCTAACTGGTGTCTCAAATCTCTCTTCTTTTCCATCTATCCTCCATTCCTCTGCCAAAGCATAGGTCCCATCCTGTCACTCCACTGGTTCCTGCTTATCTCCAGGATCATATTTAACCATCTTTACTTGTCATTGTAAGGTGTTTCATAATGTGGTCTCTTCTACCTTTCCACAGATATTTTAATTCAAAATGTTCGTAATAGGACACATTATCTTTCATCTCAAGCCCTCCCCTCTTCGAAACTTCCCTATTATTAAGAATACCACCATCTTCCAAGTCCCTCAGACTTGAAATTCAGGTTAATAGGTTAGTTAGAGCATTGGGCCAGATCTAACAAGATGACATATGTGTAGTCTTACATTCAGTTTAAAAAAATCAACTTCACAATTAGAAAATAGGGGGGCATTGTTAATAGCAGTTTGTCTAAAAAGTCCCTGGGGGTCTTAGTGAACTAAAAGTTCAAAACGAATTAACTAGAAATCAATTATTGAAGCCAAGACCTGAGGCTACATCAAGAGAGGAATAGTGACTAAGACTTGGGCAGATAATTGATAGACCTAATGTCCACTCTGCCTAGGTCAAACCTCCTTTGGATTACTGTTTTCAGTTGTGGGCATCATATTTTAGTAAGGACATCAAATCAGAGAGCATGCAAGTTGAAGTAAACCAGCTTGGTGAAGGGTCTCAATCACAGGCTATATATACAACAATAGCTGGAAGGAACCAGGGACCTTTAACAGACAGAAAAGTAGGGACATGATAGCTATCTTTCAGTCTGCAAAAACCTGTATTATGAGAAAAGTAAATTACGTTTGTTCTTTGGGTTGGGGAAGGAGGAAACCCAGAGGGCAGAGGTAGAAGCAGTGGATGGAAGCAATGCAGGTACAAATTTGGGTGTGATGCAGGAAAACTTGAAGGCATCCATAAGTGGAATCATGGAATAAGCTGCATTGGTAGACTGTGCATCCCTCCCAACTGGAGGTCTTTAAGTGAGGGCCACTAAGAAAGGATTCTTGTTCAAGTCCTGTTTGGACTTTCATAGCCTCTAGGGTCCCTTCCAAGTCTGGGAATTTGAGAGTCTATGTGTAGGTCTAAGTTAACCATTGTGACTCCCCCATATCACAGTTGATGGCCAGTCCCTAGCCTTCAAAGCCCTTTCCATATTCTTGCCTCTGATAAACTTTCTGTCTTGCTGTTCCCCACATTTGACATCCCATTCCTGTTCTGTACACCCTCTTCCCTTCTGCTCTTAGAACCCTAAGCTTCCTTCAGCCTACGCGCCACCTTCTTTGGGAAGCCTTCCCTGATCCTTGGCTTGATACTTCCTCAACTTAGCTTGCACAAGCGCACACACACACACACACACACACACACACACACACACACACACACACACACACACACACCTCATTTATTTATAGAACACAGTCAATGTCCTCCAATAAAATGAAAACTAATTGGCAGAAGAGATTGTTTTGTGTTAGATCTTTGGATTCTCAGAGGCTTGCCAGTGACTTTGAACAGAGTGGTCACTTAATAAGTAAATGCTTGTAGCATTGCCTTGAAGTAGAGGTGAGTTGAATCAAATGAAACAACTTATAAGAGGCTTATCTTCAAGTATATAGAGGCTCAAGGACAGAAGTGACTTGTCCAGGTAACAAACACAATCAGAAGTGAAGAAACACAATTTTTGAATAAGAAGACAGTTAAGATTCTATCATTCCACCCATACCTAAAGTACATATTTCCTTTCCAACACCTTCAGCAAGTGGTCATTAGGGTTTCTGCTTGAATACCTATGGTGCTGGGAAACTCACTATCTCATAAGGCAACCCATTTCCTTTTGGGGCCATTCTAATTTTTAGGAAGTTTTCCTTCATAACATTCAGAAATCTGCTTCTGTAACTTCCACCTCATTTGTAGTTCTGCCTTTTGGAGTTACATGGCATTAATCCAAGTTATCTTTGCTATGACTGCCCTTCAGCCATTTGAAGAAAGCTGTCTTGTCTCCCCCTCCATCTTTGTTTCTCCAGGTTAAATATCCTAATCTAATGAGTCTTCAGGGCCCTTCACCATCCTAGTCACTCAGTAGGTGGTGGGACCATCTCCTCATAGATCAGCTAGGAGCATATGGCAACATTTTTTCCCCAAACCCTGAGAAGTAAGTATTGTTCTCTTGAAATGACATTGAAGTTTTGAAAGGGAATTAAAAAAATAATTTGCAGGACTATGGTAGAGGATAGGATGAAAGGGAAAGAGCTGAATAAAAAAAATAAGTTCTTTGTACCTATTTTATAGAAGAGATTTAAAAAAAAATTGGTCAAACATTACTTTAGACCATTCCCATTCATTCATTTCGTCATTCAATAAGTTGTTCAACTAATATTTATTAAGGACCTACTATATATGGGTCACTAGGGGATCAAAACGAAACCCCAAAGAGTTGACATTGTCTTTGCGGATACAACGTATGATCTGAATGATATCAGTGAACAGCAATAGGAGTAGAATAGAAGCATAATATTTGTAATATAGATTCACTTTTACTACCTTATTTCTTTCCAGATGCCTCCCAATTTTCCTTCCACCAACCTGGTTTTTGAGTCCCTCTATAATCTGGCCTAATGCCATTTTCCTCTACTGCTCCTTAGTAAGATTTCTCAGTTCAAGGTCTTCCCAGCCAAAGCCTACATATCTCCCACTCCTGCTTTCATTCTTCATGAGTCCCCCTTATCCTATACAGTCCCTTGCTTATATGGGGTCCACAATCTAGGCTCCGATTTTCAGCTATCCTTTAAGGAGTGATTCTCAGCTTGCTCCATTCAGAAGCAGATGGGGCCGATTCCCAGTATCCTAGCTAGAGGATGACTCACAACTGTTATGCTTGGCCAGATTGAACAAAGTCCATTTGGTTACAGGGAATCATGGATCATGGCTGTTTGCTCCAAAAAGGGTCTCCCACACTTTCATCAGGTTCTCTCGGTCTGTTGACAATCATCACTGAGCTGTAAAAGATGAATCTTCACATTTGAAATCTGTCTGTATTTTAGAACCTTTCAATACAGAGTTAAGATTCAGTCATTTTGGGGCTCTTCATGACTTACTTAGTTTCATATTTATTGTACTTTGTGAATGTAGATCCTTGATGATAATTAGTTTTTAATTAGTTATGATAAAACTCTTCTATGAGACTGGAGACAAGGACAGCAAAGCCATTTATTGTGATGGGATAGGTTGTTCCCTCCCTCTCCTGGCACCTATGTGCACTGGGGTCCCTTATCCATCCCCAGCCCACTCTGAATTTTCCCTAAGTATCAGGATTTCTGGTGAGAGCTCTGACATCTACTAACTTACATTTGGTATTATCCCTGTAAAATATAAACTGCTGGATTACTCATTGCCATGGAGAGAGGGGAAGGAAGGGAGGGTGGTAGAAAAATATGCACCTAAAGCATGCAAAAGGATGAATGCTGAAAACTGTCTTTGAATGTAATTGGTAAAAATAAAAAATAAAAACAAAATAATAAAATAAAAATATAAAAGTTGCCGAAGGGGTAGGATTATTTCATTTTTGTTTTGTTTTTTAATTCAAACTTGCATTTTTTTAAATAAAAGAAAGATTTTATTTATTTTGAGTTTTACAATTTTCTCCCTAATCTTGCTTCCCTCCCCCACCCCCCACAGAAAGCAAGTCTTAGGTTTTACATTGCTTCCATGGTATATATTGATCTAAGTTGAATGTGATGAGAGAGAAATCATTTCCTTAAGGAAGAAATGTAAAGTATAAGAGATAGCAAAATTACATAATAAGATAATGTTTTTTTTCTGGATGCAGATGGTATTCTCCATTGCAGATAGCCCAAAATGTCCCTGATTGCTGCACTGATGGAATGAGCAAATCCATCAAGGTTGATCATTGCCCCCACGTTGCTGTTAGGGTGCACAATGTTTCTCTGATTTTGCTCATCTTGCTCAGCATCAGTTCACCAGGCTTCCCTGAATTCCCATCCTTCCTGGTTTCTAATAGAACAATAGTGTTCCAGGACATACATATACCACAGTTTGCTAAGCCATTCCCCAATTGAAGGACATTCACTTAATTTCCAATTCATTGCAATAGGGCTGCTATGAATATTTTTGTACAAGGCTTTTTGCTATTTGCTCCTAGATCATTGAGTGAGAAAACATGGAATTTTCCTTGTCTAGATCATCAGGTTATATTGGTCAACTAAGAGTGAACCCCACCTTCTTCCTATTGCTTCTTCCTGGACTTTGTTATTCTCTTCATTTTGAGATTTCTCCATATACCCCTACTATCTGATCTTTCCAGTTTCTGGAAAGATCTTCGTTCTTCTATTTTCTTATACTTTGTTTCTACTTCTTGTCTCTTGGTTTGTTCCAGGATAATCTGACTGAAAATTCTACCTATTCGTTCCCCACCATGGAAAAGACATTACTGTAGAATCTGATAAGCCACATTCAGGTGTAAGCCCTAAAGCTGCCCATGCCCAGATTTTTCCACATAAATTGTTGCCTAATTTCATTAAAGGTAGATGTGCTCCAGAGCCCAAACAGCTGACATTTAACCCTGTGTGGGTTAAATCTTCAGAGATTTTCAAAAAGCTTTCCTTTTGATTCATATCCCAAGGGTTTCCCAAATCTCAGAATTTCTTTTTTTTTCCTCAAACCCAGATTTCTCCTGGGAATAAGAGAATATTTTGCTCATGTCCAGGTCTCTATGATCCAGGTGTGTATAAAAGGATTCTCTGTTCTTTTGTAAGCACTCAAGCAAAATACACATACACATATGATACAAAATATATTTTTATTTCATCCATAGATCATATAAGACACAAAGCCTACAAGAGGAGTTCATAAATAATTCAGTCAAATTTGTCTCCCTTTGGTGAGCCCTATTTTCTTCCCAGGATCCTGCTGTCCAGCTATGACTCTCCCATCACATATTTGTATAGTAGATAATTTTGAAGTCAATTATAAGATTTATGTTTATCCCTATCAAATTTCATTTTATAGGCAGATAAGTGGACTACTAGAACTGAATTCAGTTCAAATCCTACCTAAGACTGGGAACCTGGTCAAATCACTTAAGTTCTATCTGCCTTAGTTTCCTCAACTGTAAAATGGTAATGATGATAATAGCAGACTCTATTTCCCAGGGTTGGTGTGAGATTAAAGTGATAATATTTATGGGCAATTTTACAAATATTAAAAATGCAAGTTAAATGCTAGCTATTATTAATATAATTATTTTTTTGCCTGTGGAATGCTAAAGCATTTTCATATTGTGCTAAAGTGGCATTATGATCGTGGTTACTATTTTTTAAGGAAAAACACATATAAAGCTAGTTGACATTTGCAAGAAATTACAAGAATATTTACATAGGTCAATGGATCTTCTCTGAAAGAGAGAAAGTATAATTCCCCCTCCCCCCTTTTCCATGTTCCATATTGCAGGTGAGAAAAGGTGAAGAGAGTAGTGTCTTGCACATAGACCAATACTGAAGGATCAATGATTTTGTCAGCATAGAAAACTACTGTATTATAATTCTTTACACTGGTCTATCTGGGACTTAGTAGATAAGCCTCAGAAAGGGCTACAATGACTTTTCTACAGTCATATAGGTAAGTGCATAAGAAGCAAGATCTGAACTCAGGTCTTCCTAACTCCCCATCTCTATACATTATACATTGGACTTGTTTCATAAAAGCTTGAATAGGAAAGAAGTTGAAAATAACATTTATATTGTTCTCTAATGTTTGCAAAAATAGTGCCTCATTTTTTAATCTCCTAACAACCCTGAGAGGTAAGTAACTAATGTGATATCCATTTTTCAGATGTAAAAAGTGAAGCAGATAAGAAATAAATAGCTTGCTTAAGGTCACACAGCTAGTGAGTATTTGAGATTGGGTTAAATTCAAGTTTTCCTGACTCCAGGTCCAGCAGATTATTCACTGTGGTACCTGTTTACCTCTTAGGTTAAGTTACACGCTATTGAAGGAGACAACACATATGTCAATACATATATAATACAGCAAATTGAAGTAATAAATTTAGGAGGGAAGTACTAAGCTGGGATGGGGGTCAGGAAAAACTTCATGTTGAAAGTTTTATTTAAAAAGAGTTTTGAAAGAAACAAGGGTTTCTGGAAAAGAACATTGCCAGGGAATGCAAAGTAGGTGGGAAAGGCAAGATCAGAGTCACATCTTCTGCTCTCCAATACAGTGCTTTCTCCCCACACTCTATTGCCTAAGAACTGGAGACTTTGGGCAAATCATTTAAGTTCTCTCTGCCTTAGTTTCCTTATTTGTAACATGGTGATGATGTTAATAACAGCCTCTACCTCCCAGGGTTGGTGTGAGATTAAAATGATAATATTTGTCTAATTCATTTAACAGCCTTATGATAGATACTCTTCAAGTCCCTGATAAATCCATTTTTCAGACTAAACATCACCATTTTCTTCAGCTAATCCTAATTCAACATAAACTCTGAACTCCCTCCATTATCCCCAACCTTCCTACCCACTCCCCCCCCCCCTTCCCCTGTCTCACTTGCCCTTTACCCTGGCCTGTGTAAACCTTGGCTCCAGTCTGCCTGGTCCCCTTACTTTTCCTCAAAATTGCCTTTCATGTTCTTCCCTCTATTCAAATTCCTCCAGTTGTAATCAAAAGCCCTCCTCACCTTCTCTTTGTCTTTTAAATCTCCTTTTAGATCTCACTTCCTCTACGAAACTACTTCCATCTGCTCCTCTTCCCCCTGCCCCCATTGTCATCTTCCTCTAAACTCCGTCTAGAAATTACTTCTAATTTTATAGGATCAAATATTCTAGTCATTAATCCTCATTTCTTTATTCTTGGATGTAGCCTGTTTCCCAAACTAGAAAATAAGACCCTAGAAGGAAAGACTTGTGTCATATAATGATAATGATGATTAAGGTTGACCTTTCAATATGGCTTTGGGCCTGGTTTAGTGAAATGGGCAGCATTTCCACAATAATAGAACCTGCTGGGAGGAGATTTCAATTATCATCTCAAATAGCTCTAAATCTTTTGGGGGCTATGAACCCCACTGAGAGTCTGGGGAAATCTATTCCTTTTCAGAACAATGTCTGTAAAAATACACAAAACAAAATACATAGAAAACCAATTTTATGAAAATACAAATATCAAAATATTTTTTAAAAAACAAGTTCATGGACCCCAATATTGAAAATACCTGATATGGGGTATTCTCTCTGGAAGATGAGTGCTAAAGGACAGGGCAGGAATGCAGAATTATAGAGGGTATAGTTATTTCTAGAACAGCAAAGATTGATGCCAGTAACTGCTTCAGGAATAGAAGATTGTCTAAACATCCAAGGACCTCCATACACATAAAGGGAACTTCATGCGAACTCCACAAAGGGAGAAAAAACTCCCAGTAATCAGGAGTCACATGTTATTTTTTCAATTAATTCATTTCTATAACTGTAATAAAAAAAGATGATTGCACATGAAACTTCAAAGCTACATGTACAACATGCTATTTCTTCTAAGTATACAACAAAGCTATCCTGGAAATTTCTCTTTTTCTCTCCCCCTCTCTAGAGAAGGCTACCATTAGATGTCAATAGGTATACCTTCTATGTGACTTCTATATTGAACCAACTCTCCCCACAGACCCTCTGTGAAAGAGAAGGGTATGTTCCAAGCTTTGGGAGAGGTGCTTTTTGTACTGATTGTTCTCAATATATTAGCTCAATAAATGACCTTTCTAAAAGCTAACTAATTTTGACTGTTTACTGTATAACCAATGGGAGGAATCTCTATTTAGGGGCCCATAAGTAACAGTACTAGAAATGCCAAGGTTACCCCTTCAATAATGAGGAGAGCACCAGTCTCCTACCTTCTGGGGGCTGGAAGTTAGGAGAGTGAATCCAGAAGTGGTCTTATTTTCAGAAAAATGGAATTGTTATAAATAGAGAGACCAAAAACAAACTCAATAGAGAAATCAAAAAAAAAACCACACAAGGTAAAAAAACAAACAAACATGAAATTATTTCAAACAAATGCATTAGGTCTAGGTCTATGACCCTATGGCTATATTTCTCTGAAAGTTTCTACCCAGTACTCTCACCCCTCCCCATCTCACTTAGGAGGCCAGACACAACCAGTCCAACAACCTTGAAGATTTTTGATTCAATCAGATTGTTGGATTCAGTCAGATTGTTGAGTCACCCCACATTAAACTCAGCCTAAACCCCTTCCATGCACCACCACCCTCATAACTGATAGCAGACATTGATTCTACTCAGTCATACAAGGCAAAAGAAATGATGAAGTGGGATCAATGGACAGAAGACAGAGCTGCAGGCCAATCTGTGCCTCCCGCCCAAAGTTAGGGAACTGGAAACTCAATAGGAGCCAGGACTCATTGCCCACAGCAAACTCTGGGCAGGGAGCCAGACCAGCTCCAAGAGGAAGCAGAGGATGAACAGCCTTGGGTGGTTCTGCCCAGCCTGGGGTAAGGAAGAAAGGAGAGGGAGGAGGAAAAACTTGGAAAAGTTACTGGTTGAATGAATCAAAAATTCATGAAAGAAAACCTGAAAAAACCCTTGTTTATATGCAGATGAAACAATAGAGAGAATAATATAGAAAGTAGAAAGAATGACAAAAACCTCAAAGAGAAGACAGGACATCATAAATAAGTATTATATCATGAAGAAAAAATGAACTAAGTTTCCTTGCCGAAAAAAGACAATCCTAGAGACAACAGCAAAAAATTCTTGAATGATTCAGATGAGAAATAAAATGGTTAAAATAAAGTCTGATAAATGAAATTGGATCAGAAATAAGAGCTCTCTTAGCAGAATTTTAAAAATACAAATAGTAGAATTTTTTAATGAACACATAGAGGGGAAACTCTCCAAAAAAGGGAAAAGTTCTGATAAAATAATAGATTCAGTACGCAGAAATGCTCAATGGAAGAAAATTTGGTTAAAGAAAAACAAAAGACAATATTAGAAGGATATAGGAATTCTATACAATTAATGTAATTGACTTTAAAGACATAGGTACAAAGGTACTATTAATGGTGCTATGAACTGGTTCAACCATTCTGAAAAACAATCGGCAATCATGATTAAAATGAACAAACAAACCCATAACCTAATATGTCCAATGATCTTTGAGAACTGGAGGTATGAGTTGTACTCCCCACATGAAATTCCCAGAGATAGGTTCCCCTTGCAAGATCTCTGTGCAAGCCCCCTCTCTCATCTGATAGTATATTGATTTGTGGAAGAGTGTGCTCTACATTTTGAAGGAAATAGTCTATTGCAAATCTGTTCTGTCAAATACCTTTGCCTGAAGTCCTCAGACTGTGTTCTCTTTGAGGGCAAGGACGGTCTTTTGCTTCCTTTGGTATCCCCAATGCTTAGTAGGTATCTAATAAGTGCTTATTAATTAATTGATTTAAACTAATTGTGTTCAATTAGGGAGAAAGCAAGGACATCAGTGGGACTGTGGAAACTGCTTTTTTTTAAAGAGAAATCATGTGGTCTAACCCTGCCAAGGCAACTGCAGGAGGGGCTTGAAATTCAATAAATCTAGGAGTCTTTTAAGAGCGAATGAGTTAAATATTTGACCAAATATAGTAGGCTAATTTTTAAGTTTTGGTCCTTGGCAGAACAAAAGGTTCCCCATTCCTGCTACAGAGCTATTTGAACCTGAGACAACTATTCCAAGAATCTCTCCATATAGGAAAGAGTAGGAAATGATATGTTAATATTAATATTAATAATAACAATAACAAACAATAATAGTATAGTACAAGCATCTCTAGAATCTTTCCTCTGAGGGAGCTTTTAATTTCTTCTAGGAGAAATAGTAGGAGGTTGGGGCCAGAGATTTGATATTCTGCTTCCCTGGGGGGGTGGGCAGTACCAGGTTAGAATTATATCTATCTGCTCTCTTCAATATTGTTAATCTAGGAGAAATAACTTCAAGGTTCAGCTTAAACACTTGATGACTATTTATTAATAGGAAAAAGGAGGTCCAAAGATTTATAACCAAGTTTGATTCTCTTTCCACCAAATACCAAATACACATAGAAAATAGCAAATAAATTGATTTATCCAAGTTGGTAGCAAAATAGAAATCAGAGAAAGTATATATGAGAAAATATAGACAATACAGACAGAAGGGCCTATGCTCCTGGGAGTGAGATAGCTCAGTTCAATCAAGAGAAAGGCTTGGATCTCACCCAAGGGGAAAATTTCCCCAAGTTGCTAGTATAGAAAGCTTAGGATAGGGACATGATAGAAACTGTCAGTTGCTTACATGTGGGCATCTTTCCACAGAGTCATTCTCCTTTCACTGACCTGAAGAGAGGTTACATTGCAAATCTCTCTCTCTCTCTCTCTCTCTCTCTCTCTCTCTCTCTCTCTCTCTCTCTGTCTCCTCTCTCTCTGTCTCCTCTCTCTCTCTCTCTCTCTCTCTCTCTCTCTCTCTCTCTGTCTCTCTCTGTCTCCTCTCTCTGTCTCCTCTCTCTCTCTCTCTCTCTCTCTCTCTCTCTCTCTCTCTCTCTCTCTCTCTCTCTCTCTCTCCTCTCCTCTCCTGCCTTTCCAAAAGCTAAAAGAACCTGTATCTCTGTATCTCTCTTCTTCCTGTCTCTCTGTCTCTGAAGCTAAAAGATCCCATAGCTCTGGCCTTTCTCATACTCCAACTTGCCCTTCATGCAGGTGTGGGGCATTGTTCTCTATGGATGAGGAGAGAACACTACACAATTTCCTTTTCGAGCCAGTGCTACTATAGTAACTCTCAAATCCTGGACAATGGGTTCTGAAGTTAATACTGATTAGGTTAGAATGCTAGCCAGGGTGATAAAATTCCTATGAATTGGCCAATTACAAATTAAGCAATTAGTTATTTTATACAGCATTCATAGCTTGTCTCAATAAAAGAAATCTATTCACACTACAAGAAAACATATATTGGCTAAGAAGCAAAAAATATGTGCCACAAATTCCCAGAAATATGAAAAGCAATTTCATATCAATTTGGTAATTATTGAACAAGTTAGCCCAAAGCACCATAATATTGATGCATTCATAGAATGCCATCCATGTTACAATGACTCCTCAGACAATGTCAGTCTTCTGGGGAACTCCACAAATAAACTGTCCTAGTACCAAGTCATTCTCACAGACCTAACTAGAGATGCCTCAGTGTTTGGGACATGTCATTGGAGCATAAAAACATAAAAACCATGTTTTTAACAGTTGTCTCCATTACAGAGGCTTATAATCTCCAAAATACATGTAATGAGGAACTCTCAAAACACTAAACTTAGCCAGGGCAATCAGAATCATATGGGAAAAAGAGGAGGTGCAGACCATTCCCTGTTGACCTGTCTGTTTGGAGTTGTAGCCAGTGCTTTCCCTGAGTCTGCAGAGGCTAAGTCTGCATCCTAATTCTTTTGATAAACTATAAAAAGTGGCTATTTTTATCTAACCCACAAAAGGACACAGATCACTGATTTAAAAAAAATAGCAGAATAATGAGACTGTTTCTAGTTGAATTACAACAAAAAAGGATGAAAATATTGGAGGTCGGGGAAGGAATTATAGCTTTATTTTCATCAGTACTTGGTTTCCTTTTAATCCTGTGTATTTTGTTGTATACATTTAAAAACATTATTCTGAGAAGGGGTCTATAGACTTCACCAGGCTGCCAAAGCTATCCATGATATAGAAACGAGTAAGAGCCCCTGCTCCTTATGGTTCACATAGCCAGTGTCTGAGTGGAAATTGCTTATATTCCCCAACTATTTTTTATTTTCTCCCTTCAATGTGAAGGCAAAATCCTCAGAAGCAAGGAGCATATCTGCTGCTTTTGTAGCCCCACTGTGCCTAGCACACAGTAGGTATTTAAGGAATGTTTAAATTTATCATAGCACATCAGAACTAGAAGAAACCTCAGAGCTCAGTCACTCCAGCCTCCTTGATCTGCATGTCAAGAATTAAGGATTCAAAGAAGAGAAATGAATTGTTCCAAGTCACTCCAGGTCTACAGGCCACGCAATAGAGATCCAAAGAAGGGAAATG
The DNA here is from genome assembly GCF_037893015.1 of Macrotis lagotis. Taxonomy (NCBI): domain Eukaryota; kingdom Metazoa; phylum Chordata; class Mammalia; order Peramelemorphia; family Peramelidae; genus Macrotis; species Macrotis lagotis. The sequence goes on from NC_133662.1 coordinate 226,904,410, forward strand.
AATTAGTCAAAGTCACCCAGAGGAAAAGCAGAAGGTCTACATGTCAAGAAATAGATCCAAAGAAGGGAAATGAAATGTTCCAAGTAACTCCAGGTCTACATATGAAGAAACAGAGATCCAAAGAAGGGAAATGAATTAGTCAAAGTCACCCAGAGATCAGATTCCAGTTTGACTTAGTTTCCTTCCCGATGCTTTTTCCATTGACGCCATACTGCTTCCCCAGTGATGGCAGCACTATGACATGAAACAACCTGTCTGAATCTCAATCTGAGCCTTTTCGAGCTCTTCTCTCCATGTCTCCACCAAGGATGGGTGAGTGGAGTCCACCTGGCTCCTGATTTCTATTCATTTCAGTCACTCAAAGCCCCCGGGACCACAGTTTCTTCACAGAAGCCCTGCTAGTTTGACCCCATCAAGTTATACTTACCCAACTGTTATACAACCCTCCCTTTAATTACACACTCAATCAGTTCCTCCTAAGCTCAGCAATTTGTAGTTCCCAGCTCCCCCTGGGCTCCTCTGCCAGGGGGAGACTCCAAGTCTTTGCCGTGGCCCACAGAAGCCCTTGCTGGGATTTTCAGGCTAGATTGCATAGGCCCGCTGCTATTTCATACTCTATTTCCTTCCAAATGAATCCTCTGATGAATCTTGTCCTGTGGCAGTGATTCACTGCAGATTGATTTCACACATTATTCCCTCACCTTTAAGACTTCACATCTCTTTTGAAACTAGGCTGACCTCTGGGGAAAGCCCAGTCCAAGCAAGAGGGGTCCAAGTTTTCTTTGAGTATCCACAGGGCTAACCAAACAAGTTACTCATTCGTTCATTCACTCATTAAGCTGCCACTTGAATGTGGAGAGTAAGTTGCCGAGCACCAGTTCTTCTGCTCAAGTGGTCCTGGAATCTTAATAAGCCAGCGACAGGTCTAAATAAGCAAAGGGAGGGGCACGACGCAGAGCAAAAGCAAGATGGGTACATGTGAATGTTAGAAATAGTCAGTTAATTTTACTATCGAATACCAGGGCTAGAGGGGGCAGGTAGGTGGCATAGTGCAGAGAGAATCAGACCTGAAGTCAGGAAGGTCTTGAATTCAAATCCAGCCTCAGACACTTACAGGTCGTGTGACTGTAGGCAGGTGACTTCACACTATTTCCTCATCTGTAAAATGAGCTGGAAGAAGGAAATGATAAACCACTCCAATATCTTTGCCAGGGAAACCCCAGATGGGGATCATGAAGAGTTGGACATGACTGAAAACAGCCTTAGTTTCCTTATCTGTAAAAGGAGCTGGAGAAGGAAATGGTAAATGAATGCCAGGATCTTTGACAAGAATAACCCAGGGGTGATGGAGTCAGACACGACTGAACAACAGCAGCGGCGAGAGCTAGAAGGTGACATGGTAGAGAATATGGACCTTATGGTGAATCTGAGATTCAGAGGAAAGAAATGCGCCCCATGTCCCACATCTGAGGTTAGATCCCAGTCATCTCAACTGCCGAGACCAACACTCTTTGGAACACTAACACACTTCAGAGTCCTTAGCCGACAAGTTCAATTCGGGAGCTTTAATAGCCAGTCTGAGCTTTCAGTCAAGTCAACACGAATTGATTAAGTTCCTATCATGGGCAAGACACTATGCCAGGATACAATGATGGAAGGCAGGGAGGGAGGATGGAGGGAAGGGAGGGAGGGAGGAAGGGAGGGAGGAAGGAAGGAAGGAAGGAAGGAAGGAAGGAAGGAAGGAAGGAAGGAAGGAAAGAAGGAAGGAAGGAAGGAGGGAAGGGAGGGAGGGAGGGAGGAAGGAAGGAAGGAAGGAAGGAGGGAGGGAGGGAGGGAGGGAGGGAGGAAGGAAAGAAGGAAGGAAGGAAGGAAGGAAGGAAGGAGGGAAGTGAGGGAGGAAGTAAGTAAGTAAGGAGGGAGGGAGGCAGGAAGGAAGGAAAACAGGGAGGGAGGGAGGAAGGATGGTAGAAGGTAAAAAGGGAGGGAGGGAGGGAGGGAGGGAGGAAGGGAGAAAGGAAAGGAGGGAGGGAGGGAAGAAGGAAGGAAGAAAGGGAGAGAGGGAGGAAGGAAGGAAGGAGGGAGGGAGGGAGGGAGGGAGAAAGGAGGGAGGGAGGGAGGAAGGAAAGAAGGAAGGAAGGAAGGAAGGAAGGAAGGAGGGAAGTGAGGGAGGAAGTAAGTAAGTAAGGAGGGAGGGAGGCAGGAAGGAAGGAAAACAGGGAGGGAGGGAGGGAGGAAGGATGGTAGAAGGAAAAAAGGGAGGGAGGGAGGGAGGGAGAGAGGGAGGGAGAGAGGGAGGGAGGAAGGGAGAAAGGAAAGGAGGGAGGGAGGGAAGAAGGAAGGAAGAAAGGGAGAGAGGGAGGGAGGAAGGATGAAAAGAAGGAAGGAAGGAAGGAAGGAAGGAAGGAAGGAAGGAAGGAAGGAAGGAAGGAAGGAAGGAAGGAAGGAAGGAAGGGAGGGAGGGAGGGAGGGAGGGAGGGAGGGAGGGAGGGAGGGAAGAAGGAAGGAAAGAAGGAAGAATGTTCTCAAGAACTTACTTTCTTGACATAAATTAAGTCAGAAATAAGTGCAAACATTACTCCAATGGGGTTAGGCAGGGAGGGCATTAGAAGTCCGTTTCAATGGAATGTATGGGAATTAAAGGAGGTAGAAAGATCGCGGCAGAGGCTGGACTCTCATTTCAGGGTTAGGCAATGATAATTGAGCATAATGACAAAAATCCAATTATCTTTGTAGCGCTCACTGTGCTGCTCTTTCAATTTGTGTTTACCCACAGGTTGGACCCGAAGAACAATCCCTAACCTTTATAGAGTGCTTTATGTTTGCAAATCTCATTTTCTTTTCCTAATAAGAACAATCATGGCTCCAGTGTTTACTAGGTGGCAGGCACTTTACAATGATTTCATCTGATCCTCACCACAACTCTGAGTTAGATGCTCTTGTATTTTCTATTTTACAGGAAACTGAGGCAGTTAGAGATTGAGACTTTCCCAGGATTTCATAGTGGGTAAATGTCAGAGGGTATTAGTCAAAGTTGAACTTGAGTCTTTCTGACTCCTGTTTCCGTGCTCTATCCTCTGAGCTGTGGAGCTGTCTGAGTTCTCAAGAAGATGCCAACCACCTCGAGGTTCAAAGGGGGGGTACCCTTTGGGAGGGCACCCTTCTAAAGCAATAGTTCATAATGTGCTTCTCATCAATAGTTGGTAGCCACAGCTAGCTCAAAATAAAGGCATTCACTAAAATGCCTTAGAATGACAGGTTCAAAACATTTTTGCCCCATAAACGTGGTGTACACTGTGGCACAAATAGATTCTGTGGGAAGAATGGTGACAAACTTGGGTATAATGATTGTGAGGCATGCCAGGGGGGAGTTTGATCTGTGATCAGTTACTGTCTCTTGACCTCTCACACTCAGGAAGTTCACCACCAAGGCTGTCCACTTTTCAGGACCACTGATTACTGGCTTGTGCTCAGGAAAGAAAACAAAGAATGACTAAGGATTCAGATTTGTCTGGGCAAGTTTGTTTTCTCACTGCAATGTACTTGTAGCAGCCATCACCATGGCGAAGGATGAAAGAAGGGAGAGATCCCCTCCCTTCTTCACTAGAAGTCTGTGGTCCATCATCTTTGACACAACCTTCATCCCTGGTGACCAATCAAGAGTTCCCATATCAGGGGCAGCTAGGTGGTGCAATGGATAGAGCACCCGCCCTGGAGTCAGGAGTACCTGAGTTCAAATCTGGATCTCAGACACTTAATAATTACCTAGCTGTGTGGCCTTGGGCAAGCCACTTAACCCCATTACCTTGAAAAAATCTAATAAACAAAACAAAACAAGAGTTCCCATATCATCTTAACAAAGCAGTGTCCAGGGGTGGCTAGTAGGCGCAGTGGAGTCAGGAGTACGTGAGTTCAAATTTGGCCTCAGACACTTAATAATTACCTAGCTGTGTGGCCTTGGGAAAGCCACTTAACCCCATTGCTTTGCAAAAAGAAAAAAAACAAACAAACCCAAAAGCAGTGTCCTTCCAGAAGGGGCCAAAACACATATCCTACAGAAAGGGACCAAGGAAGGTGCTCAGTTTTTAGAAGGTTCTCCAGTCCAACTGAGCACCCTATTACATTTATTATAAACTTATCAAAAATAGAATCATTTACTATATACAGAATCAAAGGGGAGAAAAGATTACATATGAAACCACAAGCTTCTGTTGCATAGTTTAATAAGGTTGTAATAAAATTTTCCTGTTTCTTTGCATCCCCTTCTGAACTCTTTTATTTTCTTCTGGTTACTCTTTCATATTTTGCTGATACTCTTTCCTTTCTTTAAAATTTTTTTAGCAAACTCAGAAACTGTATGATCACAATTACAAAGCACTTCCCACACAAATAAAGTCATATCTAAGCAATTAGAAAAATGTTAATTGTTCATGGTTATGTGGAGTTAATTATAATAAAAATGACAATTCTACCGAAATTAAATTACTTAATCAGTGCCATACCCAGTCAAGCTACCAAACAGCTATTTTACTGAGCTAGAAAAAATGTCAACAAAATTCATCTGGAGTAACAAAAGTTCAAGAATATCAAGGGAACTGAAAAAAATGGAAGTGGTCTAGCTCTGCCAGATCTAAAACTATACTTTAAAACTATAGTACTATATACTATAAAAATATACCATAAACTATAAACTAGATACTATATATATATATATATATATAAAACTATAATATAGTCTTCAAAACTGCCTGGTTCTGGTTAAGAAATAGAGTAATGGATCAGTGGATTAAGTTAATTTCAAAAGAAACAGTATTAAATGACTTCAGTAATCTACTGTTCGACAAACCCAAAGACATCGGCTTCTGGTATAAGAACTCACCATTTGACAAAAATTGTTGGGAAAACTGGAAAGCAGTATGGCAAAAAGTAGGCATAGATCCACATCTCACATGCTATGCTAAAATAAGGACAAAATGGGTACAGGATTTAAGCATCAAGGGCAATACCATAAACCCATTAACAGATCAAGAACTATTCTGTCAGACCTATGAAAAGAGGAGAAATTTATGATGAAACAAGAAATAAAGTACATTATATATTGAAAAATGGATGATTTTGACTATATTAAATTGAAAAGGTTTTGCACTGATAAAATCAATGCTGCCAAAATTAGAAGGATAACAGAAAGCTGGGAAACAATTTTCACACTTAGGGGTTCTGATAAAAGTCTCATTTCTAACATATATAGAGAATTGCATCAAATTTATAAGGTTTTCAAATGAAAAATTAAAGCTATATATATATATATATTCATATGAAAAAATGCTCCAAATAGTTACTGATTAGAAAAATGCAAATTAAAACAACACACCTACCAGATTAGCTAAGGTGACATAAATAGAAAACAAAAAATGTTGGAGAAGTTGTGGGAGAATTAGGACATTAATGCATTGTTGGTAGAGCTGTGAACAGATCCAACCATTCTGGAGAGCAATGTGGAACTGTGCCCAAAGAACAATAAAAATGATCATACCGTTTGACCCAGTAATATGAATACTAGGACTATATCCAGAAGTAATCATAAAAATGGAAAAAGTCCCACATGTTCCAAAATATTCATAACAGCTCTGTTTGTAGTGGCAAAAAATAGGAAATTGAGGTGATGCTCATCATTTGGAGAATGACTGAACAAGCTATGGTATATGAATGTTATGGAGTTCTATTGTTTTATAAGAAACTTTGAATGGTTGGACTCTAGAGAAGCATGGAATGAATTACAGGATCTGATGCTGAACCAAGGGAGCAGAACCAGAAAAACATTGTACACATTAACAATGATATTGGGAGTTGATCGACTAGGATGGAAGCAACTCCTCTCAGCAGTTCAGAAAGCTAGGACAACCCTAGGAGACTGTCTACAGACAATATTCACATCCAGAGGGAGAAAAACAAAACAAAACAAATGAAAAAACCCTACAGAATCTGAATGAACATTACATACATCTTTTAAAAATTTCTCTTATGTTTTTCTTTCCTATCTCATAGTTTTCTTTCTTTTCCCTTAAACCTAATTCCTCATACAGAAAATGCTTAATATATAAACATGTTAAATATAAATGTACATGTACAATATTCACCAGACTGTTTGCCATTGAGGGGAGTGGGGTGGTAAGGGAGGGTGGAAGAAAATTATGTAACTTATAAATATGCATATGCATGTAGATGAATGTGGAAAAACTTTCAAACATGTAATTGGAAAAATAAAATATGATTTAAAAACATTTAAACCATTATTAAACTCTGTACCTCTTCCTTGAATAGAAGCCCTCTCTTGTAGGGTTCCCTTGAAACAAAGAAATAAATATAGTCAAGCAAAATAAATCAATGCCTTGGTCATCTCTGAACATAAACATCTAGTCTTGAGAGATGAGAGACAGGTTTTGTCATTGAACTTCCAATGTTATGATTAGTTGTTGCATTGATCAGGTTTACAGTTTTTTCAAAGTTGCTTCCCTAAATATCATTGTGGTCTCATGTAAATTATTTTCTGATTTCTGCTCATTTCATCCTGTATCAAGTCACTTAAGTCTTTTTTTTTAGTTTTTTTTTTTTTGCAAGGCAACCAGGGTTAAGTGGCTTGCCCAAGGCCACACAGCTAGGTAATGTACTCCTGACTCCAGGGCCAGTGCTTTATCCATTGCGCCACCTAGCTGCCCCTACTTAAGTCTTCATAGGTTTCTCTGAGTTCTACACATCTTATTTCTTAAGGCAAAAGACATTTTATTTGATGTATCACAATTTATCTGGTCATTCTCCAATCTATGGGTACCCATTTTGTTTCTGGTTATTTACTGGCATAAGAAATAAACTAGAAATATCTTTGTACAGCTTGGTCCATATGGTATTATCTGCAGGAGACAGGAAGGTTATGCTGCCCTGGGGCTGTGCTGGAGCCTGTTCATACTGAGACTTCAGAGCTGATTATTAAATTTTCAGTGTGAACAATTACACTTCAGAAATTAGCAAATGGCAAAAATCAAGGCTTGACATTGTATTACTGGTTTCTACATTTAATAAATATGATGAAGAAAATGCTCATGCACATTAAACTTAAAGTAGATTGAGCATAATTCTTTACACCCTTTACCCCATCCCCACCACCACCAGAGAGTCTATTGTTAAACATTTACCAGCATTCCCTTGGCCCATCTCCAAATAACAACTCTACCCAGGAGGTGGAGGCAGCTGGATTCACCCACTGTCTGAGGAGAAGTTACTGTCTCTGTGTATTCTTCTTTCAATCTTGAAAGTTTTCTGGGAGGGATCACGTTTTGAATCACTGGCATCTTTGGCTTGATACACACACATACATGCAATATATATATATATATATATATATATATATATATATATATATATATATATATATACACACACACACACATATAAATATACATACACATCTCTCTCATCTATTTGTCTATGTGACTATCTATTTACCTATATATACATACATACATATATATGTATGTATGTAAATATCCATCCAGTGATTCCTAAGGAGAAAATACTTTGTTAAGCCCAAGGGAAATATAGATGTAAATGTATCATCTTCCTGGACCTCAAGGGACACACAATCAAGAAGAAAACAATATGTATGTGTATGTATCTGCCTTATATATTACGTGTATAAGATAGATTGTGATAAGACTATGCTAAAACTAAATAGGGCTGAGTTCAAAGGGGTGAGTCCTTCTGATTCGATCAAGGTAGGCTTAATCACAGAATCTTAAGATGGGGAGGGAGGTTAGAAGATCCTCTGGTTCAGAGTTTCTTCCTTAATCTTCTATGCATGTCATGGCCAGCTTTGGTGAAGCCAATTGCACCTATTTTCTTTTTTTTTCTTTGTTTTTTTTTTAAAGAAAACTTTTATTTGTTTTCAGTTTGACAACCGCCCCCCCCCCATTCTTGCTCTCCCCACTCCCCACAGAAGGCATTCTGTTAGTCTTTACATTGTTTCCATGGTATTCATTGATCTCAGTTGAATATGATGACAGAAATCATATCCTTAAAGGAAGAAAAATAAAGTATGAGATAGTAAAATTATAAAATAAGATAATGGTTGTGTTTTCTAAGTTGAAGGTAATAGTCTTTGGTCTTTGTTCAAAGTCCATAATTCTTTCTCTGAATACAGATGGTATTCTCCATTGCAGAGAGCCCAAAATTGTTGCTGGCTGTTGCACTGATGGAATGAGCGCGTCCATCAAGATTGATCATCACCCCATGTTGCTGTTAGGGTGTACAGTGTTTTTCTGGTTCTGCTCATCTCACTCAGCATCAGTTCATGCAAATCCCTCCAGGCTTCCCTGAATTCCCATCCCTCCTGGTTTCTAATAGAACAATAGTGTTCCATGACATACATATATCACAGTTTGTTAAGCCATTCCCCAATTGAAGGACATTCACTTAATTTCCATTTCTTTGCCGCCACAAATAGGGCTGCTATAAATATTTTTGTCCAAGTGATGTTTTTACCCTTTTCCATCATCTCTTCAGGATATAGACCCAGTAGTGGTATTACTGTATCAAAAGGTATTTGTTGCCCTTTGGGCATAATTCCAAATTGCTCTCCAGAAAGGTTGGATGAGTTCATAGCTCCACCAACAGTGTATTAGTGTCCCAGATTTCCCACATCCCTTCCAACATTGATTATTGTCCTTTCTGGTCATATTGGCCAGTCTGAGAGGTGTGAGGTGGTATATCAGAGATGCTTTGATTTGCATTTCTCTAATAAGTAATGATTTGGAGCAATTTTTCTATGGATGACTATGGATTGCTTTGATTTCCTTAGCTGTAAATTGCCTTTGCATATCCTTTGACCATTTGTCAATTGGGGAATGTTTTTTTGAAAATTTGGCTCAGTTAGAAATGAGACCTTTGTCAGAAATACTATTTGGAAAAATTGTTTCCCAATTTGCTGCATTTCTTTTGATCTTGGTTATAGTGGTTTTGTCTGTGCAAAAGCTTTTTAATTTAATGTAATCAAAATAATCTAGTTTATTTTTAATGATATTCTCCATCTCTTCCTTGGTCATAAACTGCTTCCCTTTCCATGGATCTGACAGGTAAACTACTCCTTGATCTTATAGTTTGCTTATAGTATTGTTTTTTTATGTTTAAGTCCTGAATCCATTTGGATCTTATCTTGGTATATTGTGGGAGGTGTTGGTCTAATCTAAGTTTCTTCCATACTAACTTCCAATTTTCCCAACAATTTTTATCAAAGACAGAGTTTTTATCCCAATAGCTGACCTCTTTGGGTTTATCAAACAGCAGATTGCTACAATCATTTCCTGCCATTGCACCTAGTCTATTCCACTGGTCCACCAGTCTATTTCTTAGCCAATTCCTGACAGTTTTGATGACTGATGCTTTATTTTTTTTTAGATTTGTTTTCAAGGAAATGGGGTTAAAGTGGCTTCTCCAAGGCCACACAGCTAGGTAATCATTAAGTGTCTGAGGTCGAATTTGAACTCAGGTCCTCCTGACTCCAAGGCCAGTGCTCTATCCACTGTACCACCTAGCGGCCCCCATGACTAATGCTTTATAATATAATTTTAGATCTGGTAGGGCTAAGCCACCTTCTTTTGCACTTTTTTCTATTGAATCCCTGGAGATTCTTGACTTTTTATTTCTCCATATAAATTTACTTACAACTTTTTCTAACTCATTAAAATAATTTTTTGGAATTTTGATTAGTATGGCACTAATCAAGTAGTTTAGTTTTGGTAGAATTGTCATTTTTATTATATTGGCTCAACCCATCCATGAACAGTTGATGTTTGCCCAGGTATTTAAATCTGATTTTATTTGTATGAAAGGTGTTTTGTAATTGTTTTCAAAAAGTTTTTGAGTCTGCCTTGGCAGGTTGACTCACAGGTATTTTATTTTGTCTGAGGTTACTTTGAATGGGATTTCTCTTTCTAGCTTTCTGCTGTATCTTACTAGTTATATATATAGAAATGTTGAGGATTTATGAGGGTTTATTTTATTTCCTGCAACTTTGCTAAAGTTGCTAATTATTTCTAGTGGGGTCTTTTAGATTACTTTTTGGGATTCTCTAGATATACCATCATGTCATCTGCAAAGAGTGAGAGTTTTGTCTCTTCCTTCCCTATTCTAATTCCTTCCATTTCTTTTTCTTTTCTTATTGCTGAAGCTAACATTTTTAATATGATATTGAATATTAGTGGTGATAGTGGGCATCCTTTTTTCACCCCTGATCTTTTTGCAATTCACCCATTTTCTAAAGAATGTTTTTAGATAATTGAAGGATTCAAGGTAGAGATTAGTGAAGATAAAGTTTTGGGTTTTATTTAATCTGTTCAAAGACACTGGGTTAAAAATCATTGGTCTATTCTAACCCATTCCTGAAATAGAAATCCCTTCTCCATTATACCTGACCATAGCCATCCAGTCTTTGTTTGAATACACTCAACAATAATCAACTGCCATCCTTTGCATTGTCCCACTAGGACACAAAAACAACACATGAGAAACAAAATTCTTCACTTTCCCTCCCTTGTCAATCCAACCCCTTCATCAGGGCAGGTCAGGAGCAGAACTTGGCTTAGAATTCAGGTCCCTTGACTCCCTATCCAGTGTACTTTCCTTTACATCAACCACTTGATTTCTGACTGGAAGTAGGAGGTAAGGAATAGGGACAATCAAAGAAGACCCTGAGATTTCAAACCTGAGAGCCTGGGAGATGATAGTGCTGTCTACAGAAACAGTGACAGAGGAAGGGGCAGGTTTGACAAGGCAAGGAAAGTGATGAACATAGATGAGGAATTCAATTCTGGACATGTTAATTTTGAGGCGTTAGTAGAATAAAAATAAAAAGATGCCCAGCTCTATGGCATTTGACACCTTCTCTTTTTTCTTTGCATTTTTGTGGTATTATTCTCCCTGGGTCTCCCATCTACTTTTCCTTTGCTGTATCATCATCTATATCCTGTTTTCTGGTTATGTACCACAAGGTTCTGTCCTGGGCAGGCCCTTGCCTCTTCCTCAGTACCTTCTGTTGGTGGCCTCATCTGCTTCCGTTGATTGAAAGATTGTCTTTGTGTTGATGACTCCTATATATCTATCATTCTCCATCTCCATCTCCATCTCTGTCTCTATATCTAATCTATATCTATATCTATCTATATTATCTATAGATTTATATCCAGTTCTAGCCTTTCTCCTGAACTCCAGTCCTATAGCACACTCAAATGATCATTGCAAATTTTGAACTGGATGTCCTAAAGGCATCATCAACTCAACCTATTTGAAATAGAAATCATTATTTTTACCCCCAAACCACCTTACATCTGAATATTCCTATTTTTTTTGTCTATCCTTCTGCTTTCCCTCCAGTCCCCCAGGTTTGTAACCCAAGTGTTATCCTCAGATCACTGCCCTCCCTCAACCCAGTGATGCAATTGCTTCCCAATTCATATCATTTCTGTCCCTATAATCTCTCCCTCATTTTTTTGTTTTCTCTCCACAAACACACACAGCTGCCACCATAGATAGGGTCTTCATCATAGCTTACTGGGACTATTGCAATAGTTTCCCAATCACCCTCTCTTGCCCCATGTCAATCCACCTTTCACACCAGAGCCAAAAACATTTCTTATAGCAGTTGGTCAACAGTTTATTATGTACCAGGCTAAGTTGTTGGTTGTCCTTCATTTTCAAGGAAGACTATGACGTTCACGATGTCATGGCAATCATGTGAATTGGATTTGAGTGGGGGGGTGCTGTGCTAAGTCACCAGCCTCACTTTCTCCTCTAGAGTTATCTGGGTCCAGTGGTCAGATATGGATCAGGGCTGGAGATGGCCCTGGATGTGAGGTGATTGGGATTACGTGATTTACCCAATGAAACACAGTAAATGTAAAGTGTTTGAGACTGGGTTTGAACTCAGGTCTTCCTAATTCCAGGGCTGGGGTTCTACCCACTGTACTACCTAACTTACCAGGTAAAATAAAAGGAATGGAAAAGGCAAGCCCTACTCTTAAGGAGCTCCCAGTATAATGAGAGAGACAACAGGCAATTATGCACAAATACCCAACAGAGGAGAGGCGCTGTCATTAAGGGCCATCAGCCAAGGCTTCTTGTAGAAACTGAGATTTTAACTGGCATTTGAAGGAAACCAGGGAAGCCAGGAGGTGAGTTTGGGGGGGGGGGAGAATATCCCAGGCATGGGGAGCTGCCAGAGAAAATGACTCCAGCATATCTTGTATGGAGACTTTAGTCTGGAGAACAGTAAGGAGGTCGGTGTCACTGAATTGTGGGATACTTGAGGGACAGGGGATGTAATGTGCAAGAAGACTGGAAAGAATTTTTAAAAATGTCTTTTATGTTTTTTTTCTTTCTTTCTCATTTTTTTCCCCTTAGTTTTAATTCTTCTTTCACAAGATGACTAATATGGGAATATGTTAAACACGATTGTACATGTATGATCTATATCAGATTGTTCCCTGCCATAGGGAGGGAAGGGAAAGTGGTAGAAAAATGTGGAACTCAAAAGCTTACAAAAAGATGAATATTGAAAACTATCGGCATGTAATTGAAAAAATTAAATTAAAAAAAGACTGGAAAAATGGATTGGGGCCAGATGGTTATGGTTTTGGAATGCTAAGAGGATTTTGTATTTGGTCCTAGAGGTGATAGGGAGTCATTGGAATTTACAGAATATAGGGGGACATGGTCAGATTTGTTCTTTTGGAAGATTCATATGACAGCTGAGTTGAGGGCTGCACTGGAGTGGAGAGACTTGAAGCAGCAGGTCAACCAGGAGGCTTTCCAACAGTTCAGGCAAGAGGTGAGGAGGAGGGAGTGCTGAGGTGGATACAGTCAGTGGAGAGATGATGTGACAAAGGTAAATTCTACAGGACCTGGCAATAGATTGAATTTGGGGGATGAGAGAGAGTCAAGGATGATCCCAGGTGGTGGGGCTCTTGACAGCACTAAACAAGTTTAAGAGGGGGATGGGTTGGGAAGAAAGATAAAGAGTCCAGTCTTGGCTGTGCTGAGATGAAGATCTCTGTGGGACATCAATGGAACTGCTTCCGCATCATGAGGTCTACAATAATATTAAAAAATAAAAAGCATTTTGAGGGATAGCTGGGTGGATAAAGTGGATAAAGCATGACTCTGAAGCAAGGAGGACCTGCTTAGCAGCTGTGTGGACCTTGGACAAGTCAAAACCCCAATTACCTCTAAAAATGTATTTTGTTAACTCTTTCAATATCATTCATTTCCTTGTATTTTTTTGTATTTTATTTTTTGAATTTAAAAATATTTTTCCATTAAAAGGTCCATATATATTTTGCTAGATTTACAAAGGGGTTCAGGACCAAAAAATAAAAGGACTTGTACTCTAAGTCTTTTCCAGGTTGAGCACAAGCTACTACTACTACTATGGCTACTACTACTACTACTGCTACACTGCCACTATACTATACTATACTACTACTACTACTACTACTGCTGCTGCTGCTGCTGCTGCTACTGTTACTACACTACTATTAGCTACTTCATAGATGAGATATTATTTGAGCCAGACATTGGGGAGTGGGGATAGTTTCAACAGATAGAAAGAGTGTCAATGATGGGGGTGGTATTATAAATATTGAGTCATGTAGGAGCCAAGGCAGAGAGGTAGATAGTGGTGGAAGTGCTTGGAAATTGGTAAACAATCCAATTTGGGTGAAAGCAGGATTTAAGAAAGGAAGGGCTACGAAGGGCAATCAAACTGCAATACCCCCTAGTCTAATCTAATACCACTACTAGGTCTATGGCCCAAAGAGATCATCAAAAAGGGTAAAAGACCCACCCATATAAAAATAGTTGTAGCAGCTCTTTTTGTAGTGGCAAAAATATTGGCAATTCAGGGGATGCTCATCAATAGGGGAATGGCTGAACAAATTGTGGTTTATCAAGGTGATGGAGTACTATTGTTCTGTAAGAAACCATGAATGGGTAGATGTCAGAAAAGCCTGGAAAGACTTATATGAACTGATACTAAGTGAAGTGAATAGAACCAGAACACTGAATGCATTAATAGCAACACTGTATGATGATCAATTGTGATAGATTTAGTTCTCCTCAGCAGTACAATGATCAAAGACAATTCCAAAGGATTTATAAAGGAAAATACCATCCACATCCAGAGAAAAAATTATGGTGTCTGAATGCAGACTAAAGTGTACAATTTTCCATTAAAAATTTTTATTTTATACTTTGTTTTTTTCCCTATCATAGATTTTCCCCTTTTGTTCTGATTCTTCTTTCACAATATAACTAATTATAATTATATATAATTATATAGTTATAATTTATACATGTATAATCTATATCAGATTATATACTATTGAGAATAGGGGGGAGGGAAGGAAGGGAGAGAGAAAAATGTGGAACTCAAAATCTTACCAAAAAAATGAATGTTGAAAACTATGTAGATAGTTGGAAAAATAAATAAATTTATATGAAAAAAAGGCAATAGATGTTATCTCACTGAAATGGCCCAGCATCCTCAGCTGTTTAGAGATAAGAGGTCTCCAAAATAAGGAGAAAGCAAAAGGTACAGCAGGAGGAAGGAAACAGGAGAATGAACAGGAACTTTTTTTTTGGCACTCTTAAGAGCTAATCCCAGAATATTAGAACTTGGAGCCACCTCAGAGATAATCAAATATAGTGATTCTCAAGTGTTCTCTGAGAATACCTGGGCTTCAGGAGACCCTTTATGAGGTCCTCAAGATCGGAACTATTTTCATAATAAAACTACAATGCTATTTGCCTATTAAAATACTCCTCCCTTTTCCAACTACACATCTGGGTGAAACCAGATTTTCTTCATATGCTTTAAGCAAAATAACATATCGCAGCAGATTGAATGCAGAAGCTGACAGGACAATCCAACCACCTTCTATTAAGCCGGGTGTTAAAGACATTTACAAAAACATGTCAGACAAAGCTGTTCTCACTGAAATTTCTTTTTTGTTTTAGAAAAAAGTATCCATTTTTCATAAAAATGTTATTTTTGTTAACATGAGATTGTTTTTATGTCAGATTAACTAATATTTTACAATTTTATCAGATTTAATTTTTAACATGGTAAATATGGATTATAACCCACATAAAATGAAAGGTTCTTGGGGCCCTCAATAATTCCAAAGGAGCCCCGAGAATAAAAAGTTTGAGAATGATTGATCCAGTCCCAGTTCCTACCCCCTATTTTTAATGGATGAGGAAATTGAGGTTCAGAGAAGTTTTAAGTAATTTGCCCAAAGTCATGAGTATTGAGTGGTAAGAACCAGAAAAATCTTTTCCCAAGTTGAGAGGTTGTTCTTTTATTCCACTGCTAGGCTCCATTCAAAAAAAAATACATACCACAAAAGTAACTGTTCCTGCCTTCATTTAAGAAAAAAAAATGAACCTTTTTCATCTGTGTGGGGAGCTCCCGCTCTGTTGGCATCTTTTCTGCAAGTTTTGCTGTCAAAGACTAGCAGCAAGGGTTGAGATGACTGGCCCAAGGTGACCAGGTGGTGAGGTCTTTCTAAGCCACTCGTCCATCCACGTCAATCTATTGCTTCTTCCTGAATCATCTTGTCTTCTTTTTAAGTTTGGTTTTATGAGAAAACACATACAAAGTGCCATTTAGCATTTATTCCCACTCCTTTTCTTCAGTGTCCACACCCTATTTCTAAACAAATAAAAACCCAATTTGATCTTTTTCCCATTCATTCCTGACTCCTAGGCAAGGAAGGACATCCCCCCCCCCCCCAAGAATTACCAGAACTTCTGGAAGCTTCATTACAGACTTTTGAATGAAAGTGCTTTTGTCACCTCCACTGAGACGTCCCTCCGGTCCCTCCTCAGCCATCACCTGCAGGAGATTAGCCAAAGCCCCCATTTGGTGCCATTTGGAACCTGCCCTTCCTTGTATCTCTCTTGGATGCATCTACCTGGTTTGTTCTCTTCTCCATTAGAATATGCAGTTCTTGAGACCATGGACCATACTGGTTTTTGTTGGTTTTGTTTTCATTGAATTCCTGACATATAACACAAAACCTGCTCTAGAGTAAATGCTTGTTGCCAGACAATGACCAAAAAAAAGAAAAAAACAAAAAAAACAAAACCAGAGGGTGGGGACCTGTCCTCAAGTTTCTATTAGACATACAGGTAGCACCCCGCCTAGGATTATTCCTTCATTTCAGTTGAGGACTTGGTGTTGCTAATAGTGGACCCTCGAGGTCAAATTACTTTTTTTTTTTGGCCAGGCAATGGGGTTAAATGACTTGCCTAAGGCCACACAGCTAGTAATTATTACATGTCTGAAGTTGGATTTGAACTCAGGTACTCCTGACTCTGACAAAGTACCTTTTATATTTTGAATTTGAGAGCTAGTCTTAGAGCCTCAAAAACCTGGGTTCAAATCCAGCCTCTAAGACACACTAAGGGAAAGGTCCTTAACCTCTTGAGGCTGTAGACAATTCTCTAAGACTATCCTTGATAGAGGAAGTCTCCTCATCTGGCCAGTATACACCAGTGAAATCACAGATCAATTAGTCAATCAATTGTTAATCAATATTATTGCACCTATTGCATCCTGGGCATTTTGCTGAGCATTGGTTCTAGTCTCTCCTGTTTTGTATCGAGGAGAGGCAGTCTAAAAGGTCAACTTTGGAATTGCCAGGCCTTGGGTTCAGATCCTGCCTCTGAGCAATACTAGCTATGTAACCATGAGCAATTACGTCACCTATTGATGCCCCACACAGCGAGCTAAGACTCTAAGTTATAGACAGTTAGTCATATGCCTCAGTACAGGGCATTTCTATATCAGCAATTCCCTAGGCTGACAAAATTGCAGGGCCATAGTTTATATATGATATAGTATGATACACAATACACTAATATTAGAATAGAATGTATAATAAAATGGATAATAGATAAATAATATAGTAATGAATATATAATAATCATAAACTATATCACAAAACTATGTATAACACAATATATTAATAATTATATTTAAACATAGGTGCAAAAATCACATTTTAAACTCTTAATCCCTGAGGGCTATCCCTGGAACCCTGGGGAGAGTGGTAGTCATTGTCCTTTGGGACTCAGCCATCCAATGGAAGGAGTGATCCAAAGGGGTATATGTATCTAAGCGCCAAGAGGACAAGACCACACCCTCTCTTTTGGGTCATTGTTAGCACCAAGCATTTTTCCAATGGACCAAGCAAGCCACTGTGGTCCCTGGCATGAGGAATGTAGGGTGCTGGTTTTCACAGGATGTGGAGGGGGGGCCCTTAGGGAATCTATTACAAAGGGGGAATGGCCCAGCCAATCACAAAACTGGGAGTTTTCCTTATCCCATTCCAGAGATGGCAAACCCAAAACTGGTTCTCAACTGGTCAAGAATGACCTAAAGATCTTGACCTAATGCAACTGAGTTTGTGAAATTAGCTAATTGAATATTAACCCCCACACCGCCTGTGATGATTGGGGTTCATTAGCTTATCATGCATCATATGATGTGGGGGATCATATGAGGGGCATGTCATGGAGTGGGTGGACCTCTTAGATTGTAACTCAACTATGAGAGCCTATGAACATCCAAGAGGGAGGGGAAAGAGTTTCTGAAGACCATAAATTACCTGATGTTCCAAGGCCACCTCGTGCCTTGCCAGATGAGGTACCCGTATCTTGCAAGGTTCATGAATAAACAACATGGACTGGCCAGCCCAAAGATGCCGGCATCTCCGGCTTGTAGTGTGAGAAGGGGAGCAGTGGAAGGCGGCTGAGAGGGAGGGTCCCTCATGAAGATTTCAATTGGATCCCAGGGGTTTTAGGAGCCACTTTGGTTGCTCTAGAAGCTGGGAGGAGGATGGATTGGAGTGGGAGGCCGGGGAGAAGGGTGTTGTAGGAGGAATTCAGGGAAGGTGGGATGAATCAAGGAGACATCTCCAGCATCTCAAGGGGTCCAGAATGAGCATTTAATAAATGCTGTCAATGAATGAGGTGTGCATGGGGTGATCCCCCTGCAAGGAGACTAGGGGATCTGCAGGGGTTTCTGGGCCCCGAACTCTTCAGAGAGGATGCCTCAGAAACCTCTGACCCAGTCCCACAACTTCACAGATGAGGACCCCCAAACCCACAGCGTTAGGCTGCAGGCCTATTCCAGGAACCTGATGACACCTCCTTGACCACTGAGTGGACCCTGGATTTTCACCATCCACCACCCACACTGAGAGCCCCTGGGTCTGACAAGGCTTGGTGTGGGGGGACCTCCCCAGTGCCAGGGGCCACCCCCTCCTCACCAAGCTCTGCCCATTAGAGTTACCCCATAAACGTTTGCCAGATTTCACTCATTCCAACAGAAACACCTTGGGATTTAATCATCTCCGTGAGCTCCGCTCAAACAGACGCAGAGCCCCAGATGTTTATGCAAACAGGTCTTTATTTAAAAATTAGCCTCCCACAGGTGTGCCATCTGATCACTTGTCATTTTCTGGCTCTGAGCAGAGGGAGGTGTACTCTTCTGGGTTCACAACATAAGGGGACAGCGCGGTCAGAAACTCGGCCAGGGGACAGAATCCTGCTGGGCATCCTCGCACCACTTGTTCCTGGAGGGAAAAGAACACCCAGAAGACATAGAGGTCATGGACCAGTGGCCCCTGAAGATGGCCCACTTCCAGGAGGGTCCCTAACCCTGGAGGATGTGAAGCAACGTGGCAAGACAAGCCTGAACGCCTGAATATTCTCAGGTGCCCAGGCTCAGGGATATTCTCTTTTCCCACTCACTCAAGATACCCCCAGTTCCCAGGGCAGGCAGAATGCTAAAGAGGCTGGCAGAGCTGTACCAGCACCAGCCCAAGGTCCTGCCACTAGGAGTGACCCTCCCAATGGGCCCCACATTTCTACCGATAGGAGGCACACCCTGGGGGGTGTGGGGTCTTGGGTCATGCCTGCTGGCATGAGTTTGAGCTGAGACAGGGCCTGGAGTCACAGAAGAGCTTGGGGTGGACGGGACGGACCACTGAACTGAGCAAGCCCTTCATTTCTCAGCTCAGAAGTAGGAGGCCCAGAGGTTGGGTGATTTGCCAGAAGTCACACAAGCAGGAACAAAGGATTTGAACTCAGGATCTCCATCTGCAGCAGATTTACACCAATCTGCCTCATCCCTCCCCCCAAAGCTTTCCCTTACAAGAGGGAGCTATGCAGCAGAGTCAGGAGCCTGGACACAGGGGGGGAGTCAGGGCTGCAAACAGACTCACAAACGGACCGGGCTCCAGATCCTCCACGACTCACCTTGCCATTGTAAGAAAGCCGGACGAACCAGTCCTTATATTCCTTGTGCTGGTAGAGCTCCAAGACCAAGTCTGAAGCGTAGGGGGGCCACTTATGGTCAAAGATCCCCAGGGTCATCAAGAGGGGCATGAGGGTCACATCATGGGTGGCGTAGAGGTAGAGCTTTCTGTAACAATGAGATTCTAAAGAAACCTCCCCAAAGACCTTGGAGACAATCAGGGGGCAGGGGCCCTGCCCATCCAGGCCCAGGGATCCCAATGGATCCAGTGCCAACCCCTGGCCCTTCTCACAAGGCCTTAATACCGTGACCTCTATCTTTCATCACTATGTCCCCAATTTCTTGCCCTCCACCCTCTCCCCTCCCCCTGCCTCAATCTCCTGGAGATGCTGTGGCTTTCCTAGGTACCTGGTGTTGAGGGGTGGAGAGGAGTTCACTGCTTCTAGAATGTTGTTCTGTAGGATGTAGAGCATGGGGCCGACTGCCATCTGGAGTCCTTCCCTAGCAAGGAGGCAAGTTCATCACGTCTAAGTACTGTGGGTACTTTATGCTGGGTCGTGTTAGAGAGTTCCATGATCTACGGCACCAGTGGCCTTCAAAAGATCTAGACTCCAAAAGTCAGACCGGGCTAGAGAGGGACCTGTGGGAGCTTCAATGAAGGAAAGGAGTGACAGATAAAGTAGCACGAGGGCCTGGATGAAGAGGGAGCTGAGGGAGGCCTGGGGAGCAAGGAGGCGCAGCCTGGGTGATGTGAGGAAGGGGGCTCTACTAAGGGCCAGGGAGACGGGAGAGGATGAAGAAAAATGACACCACATTCTAAAGGAACCCCCAGACTCTGGGGACCCTACACAAGACAACCCCATCAGCATAAGGACCAGCATCAAGGGAGGTGATGAGTGGCCCCCAAGTTCCTACTGAGACTTGGGGAACAAATGACTGTGGTTTCTAGGGTGTCACCAAGATCAACTATCTAGGAGTCTTGGGAAGGTGCTGAAGGGAGAAGTTAAGGCAGGGTCAGAGAGGGAGCTGCCCTGGGTTGAGTGGGCGACCCCCAGGAGCCAGGCTGCCCAGGTCAGGCCAGAGTCCAGGGCTGAGACTGGGTGGGGGGGGGTCCCCAGACTCACTGCCCCCATAGAGGAGGAAATGTATTTGATTGCTACTATTTTTATGCAACAGACCATAGGGCTTCCTGAGACATTCCATTTTGGGCTTCCCTCCCCATCCATCTTTCCTGGGGCAGCTTCCACCGCCTTCCTGAGGACCCCAAACCTGAGACTGTCAAAGAGAACTTGCTAACAAGGCTCATGTAGAGAGGATGAAGATAGGGAGCGATGGGGTAAATCTAAGGATGAATGTGAAATCTTATGCTTGGGAGACATGGCAAGAGTGGCTTGGGAAGCAAGCCAATAGCAAGTCGCAGCCCCTTAGACCCTTGGGGACCCACCACAGCTCAGCATGGGGGAAGAGCCAGAAGCCCCATCTGGCCAGTTATGGTCACCCCATTTTAGGAAGGTCGCCCACAGAAGAGAAGGGAGAAGAGGATCCTAGACCATGATGACGGAGGACTTTGCCTTCCGAGACCAGCTGACCAAAGGAGGACCAGATAGGAGGAGAATTGGGGCAGCCCGGGCAGGGCGAGGAGCAGCAGCAGCAGCAGCAAGTGCGGATGGTAACTTTAAAAATTAGCCCTGGCCAAAGTGGCCCCACCTCAAGAGGTCTCCAGGCAGAGGCTGACTGGCCAGGCTCTGGGTCCTACAGGCAGACCCCCACCCCTGATCCCCACTGTGGAGACCCCCAGGGACCACAAGAAGGCCCACCCTGTCTCTTAAGATTCAAACTAAAGTGACAAATTGCTGAGCAGCAGCTTCCCATGGTGCCCAGCTCTGCGTCTCAGTCAGCCAGCGCAGAGCCTCACCAGGTCCAAGGGAGGGGCCGGCTCTGCCGGTTGCTGACTGAGGCTGTCCCTCCTCGTGGCCCTTGGGCTCTGAGGGCACTTAGGCAGCGACGTCCCAGGAGCAGGAGCCTTACCTGTCTCTGCTCCCCAGGATATGGAGGGCTGTGTCAACAGCTCTCTGCTCAATCATCTGGGTGAATTTCTTTAGCATGGGACAACTGGGGAGCCCGTGAACCTGAAAGGGCCACGAATGTGCTTAGAAAACAGAGCGTCCTGCCTGGGTCTGCAGGTAGGACCCCCCACATATAACCTGTGTTCCAGGGCCTCTCTCCCTGGGCCCCATCTCCCACACCCCCCTCTGCTCTTCCTCCCAGCCACACTCACCACACCTAGGGGGATTTCTTACCTCTCCTGCCCCCACCACCCCAGCTGTGCTGGCAGTTTTCTGGAAGGGACCTCCAAGGTGACCCCGACCCATTTCATCTTAGAGAAAAGGAGCCCGTGACCCAAGGAAGCTAAAGGAGCTCCCCATAGTCTTTTCACAAGTCAGTTACCCAAAATTCATAGTTCTTCATTCTCAGAAGGCAGAATTCAATCAACATTTATTAAGTGACTACTGTTTCCCAGGCCCTATGCTAAGGACACCCTGATGATCCTCTAGGGAGGGAGCTGAGGCACAGAGAGGTTGAGCCTCTTACCAAAGGTCATACAGCATGTCTACGACCCAGGCTAGGGTCCTTTTCTAGACCCCAGCCCCTCCCCAGAGCTCTCGGCTGCATTCCGGGCCTGGGTCCCTTTCTCTTTGCTAAGCTCATGGCACCTTGTACAGGTAGGATCCTCGACATTTGAGGAATGCATGATTCCACCACTTTCCTAACCTCAGGGAGCCACCAGGCAGTAATCCGGTGCCCATCACCCATCCCTGCACCCTGGGATGTGCCTATATGGTGGAGATGCCAATCTGGAGGGAGCTGGTTCAGGGGGGCAGCAGAGGAAACTGGGGATGGCTTTGTGGGGGGGGGGGGCAGAAGGACACTGAGGAGTTCTAAGACTGAGGGAGATAAGCCAGGCTGCACCACAGAAGGGCTTTGGCCTTTGGCTGTCTTCATGTGGGTCCAGATCTCCATGCTGGGGGTTTTCTCACTAAAGATCTTGGGGGAGGGGGGTTGGTTTTTCCTCCTTCAGTAGCTCAAGGCAGACAGGGCCTTGGAGTCTTGTCCAGAGGCACACAACCAATGTTTGAGGTTGGATTTGAACAGAGCCTGGCCATCTGTCCACTCACTGCCCTCACCACCCCAGCAAGCTGCAAGGACGTGAGTTGGGGGGGGGGTCCTGAGCTTCTCTCTTTTAATCTCTCAGAATCCACCCACATCCTTCCTGGAAGATGGGTTCTGGGTTTCAGGACAGACCTAATTCAAGTCGGCCTTGGTCCCGAGACCACCCAGTTCTTATTTCTGGTCCATCTAGGGAAGCTGCCAGCTCCTGCCGGGCTTTTCTCTGTCCCCTCTATTCAAAGTAGAGGGGCTGCCCCTGGAGGCTGGAGCTGGAGCCTGCTGGGAGTCTGGGCTCCACACGGCTGACTCCTGCCCCAGGCCCTGCAGATGGTCAACACTTAACAACTGCTGACTGACAAAAGATGGAGAAGATAAAACACAGGAGATCCAGTCTCACCTGGTCCCTGGAGGGCAGTGCTTGGTCCAAACCTTAAAGCAGTGTTCACTCGGGGCTCCCCCTTGAGCTCATGACCAAAGTTGGGGGGGGGGGGGCTGGGCTCTGCTATGCCTGGGGAGGGTCAGAACTTGGCCTCCTGGGCTTCAGCTCCCTTCTCAGACTGGGATTCTCTAGTTTCAGCAACATGAGTCAAGTTTGGGGACCAAAGCCCTTCAGCCTTGGTGCCAGCCCTTCTTCTTGGCACCAATGCCAAGGGAGCACCAGTCACTATGACTGACCAGAGCATGGGAAGAACCCTGTGTCACATTTGAAAATATGTCCAGAAAATAATCAAGACTGAGGCCTTAGAAAACAAATCAATCGTTAGACAGTTAAAAGAATTTTCTAAAAAATTAGAATCAAATGGGGCCTTACAAGCAGTGAACCCTCCGTTACTAGTAGCATTTAAGGAGAGGTCCAAGGATTCAGTCAGGGATCCAGTGAAGGACAGACTAAGGAGACAAGCTCAGGACCCCAACCCCCCTGCTCACTCAGAGCTTCCTTGCAGTGAGCGAACAGAGATCAGGCCAGTTCTAATCCAACCTCAAACACTAAGCCCATTGACCTTCAACTACTGGATGAGAGGAAGGGCTGGAGAACCTTAGGGTCTCCCTAATTCGAGGGGAAGGGGTGGTTCTGGGGGAGAAACCCCTACTCACCTTCTCCGCTAAGGCATTGTCTAACAGAAGAAAGAAGTCCACATTTTTGCTCTTGTCTATGCCCATCTCTTCCTGGACCATTTTCAAGTCCTCCGAGATCCCTGGCTGCAGGGAGGCTGTCAGCCTCCTGACCCTGGGGAGGAAGAACCCGTCACCCTCCAAGAGATACCCTATGCACAGAAGAGTGGGAGTGGGGTCTGAGCTGCCAGGATTAGTGGACAGTGAGGACCCAGGTGCACTCCTCCCTGGCCCTGTTGCTACTCCAAGCCTCGATTCTTCTCCTCTGTAACCAGGCGGCAGGGGTGGTCCAGGGGAGCCCAAAGGTCCAGCCTCCAGCCCTCAAACCAAGGTGGAGCTGTCCCCCCTGGGCCACCATCCCCCCGCCTCAGTCTTCTACTCTGAGAACCAGGGCGCCTGCCAAGATTTCTTTCATTAAAAAGTTTTTCTAAGACTTAATGAGAAGATGCAGGAAAAACTAGGACTGAATCCACCCAAAGGCAGTGGCATCGCCCCCCCCCAATTATATGGGGGTAGCCCTGGCCAGTTTTCAAATAGCTTTCACATACATCATCTCTCACAATCTTCAAAAAGACTCTAATGTGACTAAGAAGATGAGGGACCTGAGGTCCCAAGAAAAATGAAGCAATATCTACCAGGTCCTTTGGAGGTGAGAACAGGAGTAGAACCCAGGTCTCTTGTACCCACCCACTCTTTTTACTTTAGAGCCCTGACCCTTGACAAATAATCCCTGAGGAACAATGGCAATGGATCCAGAGGTGAGCAGCCTGGGGGAGTCGTGCTTCTAACACTTGGGATATTCAGACAGGGTCAACACAGTGGCTGGGTGACCCTTGGCAAGGCACCTTAACCTATGGAATGACTGGCTCTTTAAGTAGCTGGGTGGTCTCAGGGGCCTTCTTAAGTCTCAATTTTCTCATTCAAGTCAACATTCACTTTAGTAAATGGTAACCCTCAGCCAGGGACCAGCTTGTGCATAGGTGACAGAATGAAGGTATCCCTGCCTTCTGGATGACATGGGGACAATGCTATCCAGTTGGGTGAGCTCACAGGTTCAAATGGGAGAAGTGGACATGAAAATGCTTTTGAAAGTCCAGAGCACTGGACCTGGGGGTCAGGATGCTCCCAGTTATGGGACCCCTGCAACTCCCCTGGGTCTATATGTCCTATACTGTTATTAAAACTGCCAGCTGCTCTCCCAGCCCAGGCCCTCATCCCTCCCTGACCACAAAAAATTCACTGCTGGGATGTGGTCTCAAGAGGCAGAAGTACTGCATTCAAATTCTAGCTCTGTTAAGAGCCCTGTGACTCAGTTTCCTTACTGTAAAAATGGGAATGGTGCCCATATAGGATGTATAATTATAGAACTGTAATTCCTGCAATGTTATGTGTATATTCTATACCCATGCCAGCTACCTCACTGAGTGGAGGGAAACTCTTTGTAAATCTTAAAAACCGGAGAAATGTTGGCCATTATAGTCCAAAAGCCTATGAGGAGAGCCAGTAAGAAAGTTGGCCCTGAAGCCAGAAGACCTGGGTTCAGCCCAGTCTCTGAATGACCCACTGAGGGTTCCAGTCGGCTCACCAAGACCAGAGGTCCCAAAGAGGTGCCAGCCTTTTCCTCACAACCTCACTGCCCCACAAGTCAAGCAGACCCTCTCCCCATTCCTATTATCTGAAGGTCCTCCCTGCCATGAAGCCTTTCCTGACTCTCCCTAGTGAATCACAGTGTTGGAACTGAAAAAGGATCTGGATTCAAATTCTGCCTGTCACTTATCAATGGCCAACACTGGTCAAGTCGAGGCTTGCATTTCCTAGCCAGGGTGGCCTCTAAGGTCCCTTTCAGCTCCAAGTTT
This sequence comes from Macrotis lagotis, assembly GCF_037893015.1. Lineage (NCBI taxonomy): Eukaryota > Metazoa > Chordata > Mammalia > Peramelemorphia > Peramelidae > Macrotis > Macrotis lagotis. The sequence goes on from NC_133662.1 coordinate 226,929,913, forward strand.
CTTTGATCCCAAGATCCTTTTCCATCTGGTTGGCAGGAGAAGCTATTTGGTCCTCACATAGTTATTGCTAAAGCTATTCCCCAGCAGGTGAGCAATGAAGTCCCTCACATAGTATAAAGCTAAGAACTCTTAGAGGGTGCTCCCAATCAGAAAGTTAGCCCTTGTTCATTCAAAGGCATGAAAAACCCAAATATATATATATATATATACACACACACACACACATATACATATGTGTGTATACATGCATATATGTACATATACATGTGTGTGTGTATATATATACATATATACATACAATTATAAAATATCCATACTTATAAAGGGGTTTAGTATCTATAGGTTATTAGATAATATACACATATTTACCTATTATATAGGCATAAATACATAAAACATAGGCCTGTAGGGATAGTTACTTGATACCTATATAGAGGTATAGTTTATATCTTACAAGCGTATGTTAAATATGTATAAATACATATTTTGAGAGAACATAAATTCAGGGATTATTTCGGTTTTTCTGTTTATATCTATAGCATGGAGTACAAGGCCTGGAACATGATATAGACATTCAGTCAATGCTGCTTCATCTGATTAACCAATGCTGAGTGGCAGGGGTTCATCCCTTTGGAGGGGACAGTTAGGGGTTAAAAAACACCAGGAGAATGGGGGGGGCAGTTACCCAACCATCTGTCTCAGGGAGTAGCAGTTCTGGTAGTTGGGGTACAGGATTTCAGAGTCCGCTTCATCAGTAAGGATGATGACTGGTCCTAGGGGAACAGGCAGAAGACTTCAGCATCCTGTCTTCCCATCTCGCCCAGTTCCCACAAACACACTCATCCATTTGGCGGTCCAGCCCGCAGAAAACCTCTCCCAGATTAAAGATAATTGTCTGAACCCCCATCCCACACAAACAGGACCCCAGGCTACCTCACCCTTGGAATTCAATAACCACAGGCATTGGGCAAACTGACCAGAACCCAGAAGGCAGAGAGTCCCAGCCTTGGCCTGAGATTAATCCAGACACAGCTTTGTGACTATGGACAAAGCACAGGGCTTTTCTGTGTAGATTGGCATACTACGCCATGAAGGGCCACATGGTCCCAGGGGCAAACATCCTGCTTCAGAGAATCAATGCAAGACTCTCTTGGCCTCTGGGGCATCCTCACCCCTCTGCATCCTGCAACCTACCCTATGGACACATTAGGGCTCAATCCCTACAGCACATGACATCTCCCTGAGCCTCAAGGCCCTAACAGCCAGATGGCATATCGGATTCCCAAAAAATTGTGACTCAAAGATAGTAACTCTCAGCCCAACAATATCACACAATTTTGATGGCAGCTACTATCCAGTCATAGGGTGGATAGTCCCCACAGTCAGTGACTGCCACCTTTTAGCCAGTCTGCTCTGTGCAGGGGAAGACGGTGGGCAGAGGAAGGATGGGAAAGAGGAAGGGGGTCTAGGCTTCCTACCCAAGCACAAGCCTCTGTAAATGGCAGAGGAAAGAGCTGAAGGTCAAGCCACTGAAAGGAAGCTCAGGAACAAAGAGAAAAGCAGGACTGTCCTGGCCATCACCTCTAAGCCTATGACCAAGACTTCCAGGAGCTTGCTGGCATTTGTCAACGAATAAGACCGACCCAGCTACGTGGCAGAGCATGGCCTTTGGGCCCAGAAGCTGGGACTTGGTCCATGATGTCTGAAGACCCCGACTCATGGCCCCAGCCTCACTTCCAGCCCTTCCAGAAGAGGCTACTCTGGATTAACCCAGATTGTGCTGCAAGCCACCCTCCAGGAGCCATGCCAAAAGGAAGCCTAATGCAGCAAGAGAGCCAGCGGGGTTGTGAGCAAGGCACTGCCAGGCCAGCCTGCCTCCTTGAGCTCCTGGACTGTCAGATGAGGGTGGATGTGAATCCGGAACACTGGGTTGCTCTGGATAAAGGCTTCACCATCCTTCAGAGTCATGCACCAGCCTTGTAAGGGGCTCACCATCCTTCAGAGTCATGCACCAGCCTTCTAAGGGGCTCAGTGTCCAGTCTGATCCCAGGGGGCTTCACCATTCTCTCAATTTGAGCACTATGTGATGACTAATACTAACAACCCCTTGTACTGTGCTTTATGTAGGTCATCTCATTGGGTGATACATGCTATGTTCTTGTGAGGGAAGGGACTGTTTCCTTCATATCTACCTTCAGTGACTGGCACACAGTAAGCTCTTAATAAAAGCCAGTTGACTGACTGGCTATGAATCCTTGCTCTCAGGCCATCCAGGTGTCATCTGAAGACCCCCCAGTCATGAGGGGGGCTTGAGTCAGCTCATTCCACATTCAGATAGGTCCAATTGTTAGAAGCCAAACCCTGCCTTTCTCCACCTTAGATCTTAGCTTCCTTTTGTCCTCTGGGGTCGAGGACAGGTCTCGTTTTCACTTGATGTAACAGCCCTTTCAGTTTTAGAGGGGTTCTGAAAAATCGGGGACACATCCAGAAGAGTCACTAAGATGGCAAACATACTGATGACACATGAGATTCAAATGAAAGAAGTGGAGCGGTTTAGCCCAAAGAAGAGAGGCTAGATACAACTAGCATCTTCAGTTCCACAAAGGGTTGTCTGTCTGCGTTACAGACATACGGGTTTGCTTTGTGTGACCCAAGAAGACAGAGGAAGAGGCTTCAGTCCCATAGAAAACACATCAACAACCAGAACTGCCTTTGGAGGGCCTGACTAACCAGCCCAAAGTCTCTGGGCAGTGACGGCCAAGAGTCACTGGTCAGACATGCTATCAGGAGGATTCCTGGTCAAGGTGGTTTGATTACATGATTATTTCCAGTGCTGAGATTCTATAATGTGTGGCCAGAGAGTAACAGTCAAATTCGAATGGTGCACCAGGGGTGAAAGTTCTATCCCTTCTACCATATTTCACCTGAGTTCAAACTTAATTTAATTAACATTTTCTTTATATAAATAACGCTCCCTGAACCATCATCCTTTGGGAAAGAATTAATAAAAGACCCAGGCTGCCCTCAACAGATCCATCTGGTCCACATGAGGCCCATCCAAATCCAGGGCAGCCATCGTGGGCCCAACTCCCCCCAGGCCAGCTGAGCCACCTCTCCTCTCCTCCGTAGTCCCTCCCCATACAGAGTGGTCTGGGCAGTGCTCTGAGTATTCTCAAGTCTGAGGTCAAGACAACCCCAGGAGGGAAACGATGCCAAGCAACACTGAGGGTGCCTGCCACAGAGTGGCATTTCCTTGGCTCCAACAGAGAGGGAGGGGAAGGGCATGAAAGCAAAGCAAGTTCCGTGAGAGAGAAAAACAAGATGTTCATCAGCAAAGAGACTGAGGCAAAGACTGACCTTCTTTCTGACGTTGGAAAAGTCCAGCCAGCAAACACCGGGTAGACTCCAGATTCCGAAGTATATTAGTAGAGCGGACACTGGGGGGAAAAAAAGTCTCTTAAGAGGAGTGTGAAGCTAGCAAAACCTTCCTGGAGGGTGATGTCAGTGAGAGAAACACTTGGGTCCACTGGAGACTCCTCTTCCCATCTGGATCCCAGCCGGCATCCTCCCCACGAGCCAGCTCAGATGAGTGAGGGGACGTCCGGAGAGCACTTGCATCCTACCCAGAGGGAAGGCAGGGCACATGTGGGGCCGGAGGGCTCTCCCAGGCTGAGGGCCTCCAAAAAGGCCCCACTTTACAATGCACTCACGAGACCTCCAACGGCTTGAATGTTGGGGAGAGGAAGGGGACTTCTTCCACATAGCTCCTTCTCAGCCTCTCTCCTAAGGCAAACATTTGCTGCATCCCCACTTTGGTCAGTTGTCCTGCAAACACGCCACCCTAGTGCAGAGGGAGGAAGGGTGGGAGAGAGAAGGAAGGAAAGAGAGACATCCATAACCATCCAGAGACCTGAACCTGCAGAAAAAGGCTGGGAGTTCTCCTGGTTCAAAAATGGGGCTCACCTTCAGTTTGGTCTGTTCATATTGACTGTCATAGGGAGAGGGAGGCCTTGGTCCACCATCCAGATCGGTCACCAGGTAATCAAACTGAGTTTGGGTAGGAATCTCCAATAGGGTGGGATTCCACTCTACCTGTCAAAATATGGCAAACCATGATGCTATAAAGGGGAAGGTTTAAAAACATAGCTTTCACACCTTCCAAATAACTCTAAGCAGTCCACAGGGACTGGAAGGAGGAAGAGGAGGTTCTAAACAGATAGGAATAGACACATTTCTAGACAGCTCAACACAGACAGCCCAAGTTGTTCTCGAATGGCCGCATTTCACTGTGACAGCGAGGCACCGGAAGGGAGAGGCGGCAGTTGGCATTTTCAGGAAAGTCCAAACTCCAGTCAACACCTCCCTGGCACCACCCCATAGCCCTGGATAGAGAAAGTCCAGGACACTGAACCCAAGAGTCTGGAGAATAGTAACACTCTGCAGGTCTGCTTCAGCCTGGACAACTGAGTCATGAAGGCACCGGCACTGTTACCACCCACTACTGACCAAGCACCGATGGAAGGAAACAAGCCTCTATTGTGTGGATGCTGTGATAAGCACTTGGTGGGGGGTTCAGTCATTCCAGGCACATCCAGCTCCTCCTGACCCCATCTGGGGTCTTCTTGTCAAGGGGTTACTGTGTCCTTCTCCAGTTCATTTCACAGAGGAGGAAACTGAGGCAAACAGGATGAAGCGGCTTGCCCAGGGTCTGGAAGCTAGGATGAATCTGAGGTGTCTTTCCTATCTCCTGAGCCCCCTCACTAAGCACTTTACAAATGTTATTTCACTGATTCTGAGAGTGAACTAGGGGTTCTTATTATTCTCATTGTACATTTGAGGAAAGTGAGGTAGATGGGGGTTAAACGACTTGTCTAGGAGTTAGAGTTGGAATCTAAATGAAATTTTGAGGATTTCCCATGAATAAGAAGGACAAGAGCACAAAGGTTGGATCTGAATCTCTGGGGTGCCCACTCGCTAGTGCTCACACTAACTCCACCAAGGTCCCCTTTGGCTCCAAGGATGCCGCTGCTGCCCGCCACTTCCTGCTCTCTCCACTTTTTCTCTAGATCAAGTTTGCTGAACAAGGAGGTTCCATTGGTTGCTTCCATTCATTCCCCACCTTGTCCTTCTTGAATCCCTTACGCTCTGGTTCTTATCCTAGGTAATGCCAATGGCCTTCTCTTCTGCCATCTCCATTTCTCATCCCCTAGCACTCTGGGTCACCCCTCTCCTCCCTTAGGACTCCATCCTATTTCTCATCTGTCTCTGACCAAATCTTTCTCGCTTTTGCCAACTTCTCTTTCCCCTCTCCTCAAAGATGAACAGTTTCTGGACCTTGGTTTTGTTCTCCCATGTTCTCTCTATCCCTTAGAGAATGAATCTATTTTTACCACTTTAATAGATAGCCCTCTGGTCCACATCTCCAGAACTCTCCTCTTCCTTGACTGAGAGCAGGTTCTGAGGAGTTTGAGAGATATAAATATAAGCAAGGGCTAAGAGGTAACCTTTGCCCCTCAAGGAAGTTACCCTAGAGCCACCTGCCTCCCTCAAAGGCTTTGTTTTTGCTTTTTTTATTTTTTGAGTGAGGAGGGAAGTGGGGAGAAAATTAATTCTGGATAACTGCAAAAGAATCTAGCTAGGAATACAAATCATGTAAAAATGAAATATTAAACAAGAAAAGAGTTAACCATATTTATCAAATCACTTGGAGAAAAAACACATGATTTAGAGTCAGAAGATTGGTTTTTGAATCTGTATTCTGCTACTTTCCTACCCATGTGAGTTTAGGGTTAAGTCAATGATCCTGCCTAGGACCTCATGTGCTCATTTGTAAAATGGGAGGGAAGTATTCTACACAATTTCTGAGATATATTCCATATTTAAATGCTACACACCTATAACTCGGTAAAAAATGAGTAGTGAAGACATTAATGTGAGCAAAATTTTGCTGGTCAAAGTCATTAAGTGATTTTGTCCTTGCAGGACAAAGCAGGATTTAACAGGTTGTTAAAAAGTGGGAAATTCCAAATGGAAGGGCCATGGGGTAAGATGACAAAGATGGGAGTGGACACACGGGGTTGAGGGGACAGCAAATAGCACAGTCTGGTAGAGTAATGGGTTATATAGAGTAGTGGGTCAGACTGTGGCACTGTGGATACCTCTGGGACATTTCCATTTGGTTATCATCCTATCCTTTCATTTAGCAAATCTAAAACTAAACCTTCAACACACTCCATCAGCCGGGTCCCTCTCCCGATGGCATTATCAGTTACTGAGCTCAAAATCTTGACATTCTCTGAAGACTCATCCTTTACCATTATCTCTAGTATCCGGTTCAATAACCTGGTTTTGTCAGTTTTTCTCTTAAAATATCTTAAATCCATTCCTCCCTTTCCAGTCCCAATGCAAACTCTTTGATTCATCTTCCTATCACACAGTCTTCCTAAACAGAGATGTTTAGTCCAAAGACCACAAGGTAGACTTCCAAACCAGTTTGACAGGGATGATGGAAAATCCCCACCATCTGTCTGAACTATCTTTTCACTGATCTCCGAGTGGTACTTCACAGTACCCTGTGAAGCGGGCACCACGGGTGTCTGTGAGCCCCAGGTCACCGGGGAAGAAAATTATTCCGAGAGACTGCTATTGGTCTATAATCAGCCAAGTAAGATCTCAAAAAATAATGTTGATTTTTAAAATTGCCAATCCCTTAAAGTCTTTTAAGTATTTTTTTTTTTGCAAGGCAAAATAGGGTTAAGTGGCTTGCCGGAGGCCACACAACCAGGTAGGGATTTGAACTCGGGCCCTCCTGACCCCAGGGCCGGTGCTCTATCCACGTAGCCATGGAGCTGCCCCAAGTCTTTCCTTTCTTTAAAAGTTTTATTTCACTTTATAAGTTATTAACATATTACATTACATAGTACGTATCATATACAATCATTTCATAGATACCATACAATTACTGACATATTGAATTATTACTAATTGATCAATTATTCACTTATCGTACTTTTTAATAATGGAATGGCTGGATGGCCTCCACCCTGCGGGTGTCTGTCCTGGTCCTCAAGCTCCAAATGAATCGTCCCCCCCCCCCCCGGCTCCTCCCCTCCCTGGGGCCCGGCCCGCGGGCTCCGGGTCTCTGCACCCCATTTCGGAGCTCCAAGGCCGCGGGGCCCGGGCCCTGCCCCCACGCCCCTCCCCGCCGTCCCGGCCGCGGCCCCCAGGACCCCCCCTCTCCCCCCCGGCCGCGGCCCCCAGGGCCCCCTCCCCCGGCCGCGGCCCCCAGGACCCCCCCCCTCCCCCGGCCGCGGCCCCCAGGACCCCCTCCCCCGGCCGCGGCCCCCAGGGCCCCCCTCACCTGCTGCGCCTGCGGGAGCTGCTTGAGGGGCGTGCGCGCCCCGTGGCGGAAGACCACCTGCACCAGGCGCAGGCGCAGCCGCGCGGGGTCCGGGGCCGGCGGGCGCGGGGCGGCGCGGGGCTCGGCCAGGGCCGCCCGGCGCCGGTGCAGGCAGTAGGCCAGCGAGGCCAGCACGCCCACGGGCGCCCAGACGCGCGCGCCGAGGAGCCGGGGCAGCATGGTGTCCGGGCCGCGGGGCCGGGTTGGGCGCCCGCATGCGGCCCCACGCGCCGCCTCGGGGCCCGAGCCGGAGCCGCCGCGCCGCGGGGCGCTCCCGGAGCCCGAAGCGCAGGGGCCCCGCCGGCTCCTCTCCGCCGCCCGGCGCCCACGCCCGCGCCCCCCAGCCGGCCGGCCCGGAGCGGGGGCGGCGGGGGCGCGCGCGCGGCCCGACGGGAGATGGAGTCCCACGGAGGGCTGAGTCGCCGACTCCCGCCGCGGGGGGAACTGCAACTCCCGGCAGGAACCGCGCGGGCCGGGCCGGGGGCCGAGGCGCTCCCTCCCCCTCCGGCCCCGCCCGGCCCGCCCCGCCCGGCCCCGCCCCTCTGCCTTGGCCTATGGGACGCGCCCCCGGCCCGAGGAGCCGGGACCGTCCGTATCCGGGGCCGGAGACTCGCGTCCCGTCCCGGCCCCGGGGAGCCCCGGAGGGAGCCAGACGCGCTGCCCCCAGCAGTGGCCACCCCGGGGGGCCAACCCCCAAAGAGTCGCCGGGAGGGTGCGAGGGCTTCTAGGACGTCTGCAAGGGAGGGAAAGACATTCATATTGATCCCAAATGTTTGGGGGAGTCTGCAAGGGAGGGAAAGACAAACCCACAAAGAGTTATCAGAAGGGTTTGAGGGGTTCAAGGAAGTCTGCAAGGGAGGAAAAGACAGATTCATATTGATCCTAAATGTTGGGGGGAGTCTGCAAGGGAGAGAAAGACATCCACAAATATTTAATCATGCAAATTGTGATAAATGTTTGGGAGGGGTTCAAGGAGAGAAAGATCAGTTTTCGATTGAAATTCATGTGGATGGGGAGGGGAGAGCTTTGGAAGCTTAGGAAACAGTGACTGGTTTGGAGAGGCCTCACGCAAAAAGAATTACTAGTGAGACAGCCAGAACAATCTGTGGAGAAATTTAAATGGCAGACTAAGGAGCAGAGGGAATCTAAAACTATTCATAGTGATAAGCAGTAGCGTGTTTTTATTTGAATGAGTGATAGATTTCTCTTGTGTTAAACTGAAGTGTCAGTCTCTTCTTTCTTCCTACAAGGGCATCTCCATTTCATTCATCTCTTTGCCTTTCCTAGCGTTAGCTCATGTCTCCAGGACCCTTCCAAAGGGTCTTCCTTTCCCCCCTATCAGCACGGTGCTGCTGGCTTACTCCGTGGAAAGCAAAACTTCTATTACTCCCTTGTTGTCAGCAGAATGAAGTCCAAACACATTAGCCTGCCATTCAAGGCTCTTCTCAATAAAAATACAGCATGACCTCTTCTCCCAGGACTGCCTTTCACATAGGATCTAGCTTAAGTGCCCATTTGTCAAACACACCATGTCCATCTTTTCTGCCTGGAATCCCCTTTCCTTTTAAAGACATACAGGAATACAATCTATCCTTCAAAGATCCAACTGTTCTGCAAAGTCTTCCTTCCTTCTTACCTCCCTTAATCACTGGATGGGTCTTGCCTCAAACACACTGAGACCTGTTAAAGACTTTAACTTAAAAAAAAAAAAAAACAAGGTCTCCCACTGTAACCAAGGTCATCTCCAGGCATCTTGCTATGTATCTGGTCACTGGGCCCAGAGAAGAGAGTGAGAGGGGTGATTTAGCAAAGCTCCCCTCCCTCAAATACAATTTGAGTGAATGTCATAACATCACCTTCCTGATGTCATGGTCCTCTTCAAGAAAAGACAAACAACACCTTAATCAATCTAGCCATAAGTGCACTCTCTGCCATCACTAACACATTTATTCCACTAACAGGACTCTTACTTTGCCTTGTATTTTGATTATTTTGTACATGCCTTCCTTCCATTTTTAGACCACCAACTCCTTGGAGAAAAGAGCCTTTGAGTTGTTACAGTACCTTGAGTAGAATAGGAGCTCAATATTTGTTGAATGAATGGGGCTTTAGAAAATAACCACATGACCACAATGGAAATATGAGCACAATGCTCCTGGAGCAGCCTTCACAGTTATCATCGAGGGAGGTATTTCTTGTGGAGAAGAGGCCAGCCAACCCCACCAACTGCCAACCAACTGTCACCCATACAGCAGGCAAGCTAGCCTGGCTGAAGCAGTAACTTGGGGGGCCAGACAGGTCAGAATTCCACTAACCACCTTGATCACCATCTCCCTTCCCACCCTGGTGTAGACAGCCCAAGAACTTTGGGGATGATAATGCCTTCAGCTCAGCCCCATAGCCATTATCCTAGGAAGAAAAGAGGGTCTAGCACAATTACAGAAGCTGTTAAAATATTAAGCAACATCAAAAACCTTGATAATATCTTTACCACTGAGAAAAATGTTGATAATTCCTCTTTAAATACTGGACATTTAAATGAAGTGAACAGATTCAGAACATTGTACACCTAACAGCAACACTGTGTGATAATCAGCTATGATGGACTTGCTCATCTCAGCAGTACAATAATCAAAGGTAATTCTAAAGGATTGTAATGAAAAATACCATCTATGTCCAGGGAAGGAACTATGGAGTCTGAATGCAGACCAGTTTATTAGTTTGAATTTTTAAAATTTGTTTTATGTTTTTTTAACCTTTTCATTCTGATTCTTCTTTCACAATTTGATTCATTGACGTGGCTATACATGTATAATCTATATTAGATTGCCCTCAGGGGAGGTAAAGGGAAAGGAGGCAAGAAGACAAATGTGAAACTCAAAAGCCTTACAAAAAATGATTGTTGAAAACTATCTTTGCATGTAGTTGGGAAAATAAATAAATTAATAAAAATAGATGAATGCAAAAAATTCTGGCCATTATATATTGATGCAGAATAAGATATGCTTATTAAAGAGTTAAATTCAGACCCTATCCTAATTACTGTTGGCTCCCATTAAAGCTTCTCTTTGGCAGAATAAAGGATTGTAAAGTCAGCCCTTCCACAGCTGGTAGACAGCAGACATCGGGGCCTAGGTCAGCAGTACTGCATTTTAAAACCTGTTAAACTCTACATTTGTTTAGGTAGCTATAAATTATTTATCTATCTACTTCAAAAATTTTATTGATTTTGTAAAACCTCCTATGGTTTTGTTATTTATTCTATATTGTGAAATTCTTTCCATCACTATAGATTGAGCTTGGTAGATAAATCCTAGGAAGCTGCCTGTGATATGCTGTATATGAAAGTTAAGTGACTTACTCAAGGTCACACAACCATTGAGTGTTAGGGGCAGATTCTTTTCTGGAGGCAATTACAGTTAAATGACTTGCCCAGGGTCACACATCCAGTATCTAAACACTGAATTTAAATTTCCTGACTAGAGGGCCTAGCTTCTATCTACTTTGTTACCTAGCTGCCCTTAGAGGCAGAATTTAAACAGAGATCCACTTCCAGACTCTCTCATCCTTCTCATCATCAAATTTCCCCTTTGAGATTCACTTCACTTCTCTAGATCCTGATATCTGGTTGCCCAGGATCCTCCAGGACATTCTTCCTTCTTTCCCCATAAGTTCAATGCCTACTTTACAGTCACTTTCCTCCCCATCACCTGCCCTCAAACCTAGTAAATTTAAGTATATGTGTTGATGTTTTATAAAATATTTAACCTCTCAGTTCCTTAATCTGCTTAACTCACATGTTCTCTGTACATTCATTCCATCTCAGCTACACCCCTTTTGGCTTACTTTCTCCACCACTGTCCCCCCCACCCCATATCTGTATCTTTCTATCATTAAGAACCATGAAATTCCTTGAGAGGCAGATAGGTGAATAGCTGACTTGTTGAACCTGGAGTCAGGAACACCTGCCTCCAACAGTAGCTGTGTGACCCTGGGTAAGTCAATAACCCTCTGTTGGCCTAAGTGTCCTAAACTGTAAAATGAGAACAATAAATAACAGCCCCTACATAGCATGGTTGTTTTTGAGGTTTAAATGAAATAATATTTATAAAGCACTTAGTGGGAGATGATATATAAATGGTTATTTATTTCCCCTTCCCTTTCAATATGATTTCCCCATCATATTATATTTCTCTGGACCCTACTTCTCTTGAACCAGTTCTTCAGACTCATCATGACTGATCATTTCTCCATCCTAATTATATTCTGTCTATCCTGTCTCTCTCTTTCCAATCTTGACCCATTATGGAGGACATACAACTCTACTCAACTCTTCTCACATTTCTGGCTCTCTAGTCCCTTAATTGATCAGACTATGCCTAATAAAAGACTTGGAGGTAGGAATGGTACCCCAGAGGTTCATCTGCTCCAACCCATATCTTCTCCAAGAAGCCTTCCATGACTCCTTCATGGATCTCTTCATTCCTGAATTCCTATCATTAGTCACTTGTAACATCTTGTCTTGTCTCTTGTATTATTCTTCTTTTCAAGTATGTTTGGTCTCCCCAACTTATCTTACAACTCCAGAATGCCCTCATCCTATAATGGGGTGTGTTACAATTAGCTGGGTTTGCCTTGAACTTTCTCCACCACTGCCCCCCCCCATATCTGTATGACTGGGCATCTTTTCCTGAATTCATCCTGTCCCTCTACAGAATTTATAATGAAGAAAACTGTAATAAAGACTATTGTTTCTAGTTTTGATTTCATTGGTATAAGGAGGTTCTTGGAAGGAAACTGCCAGAAGTGTATGAAGCATTAAAAGGTTAAGTGACTTGTTCAGTCTTGAGACCAGAGCTTCCTCTGTCTTCTGAGACTGACTCTCAATCCTCTAGGATACCCTGTCTCTCACAAGGAGAGTAGTTGCCATATATACAGCACTTCATTTGCATCTATTTTCTCATTTGATCCTTGAAATTACCCTACAAGACAGAAATGAAAATGCTATAGCCATTTTACAGATGATACTCAGAGGTTAAATCATTTGCCCATTCATTTGGTCACAATTAGAAAGCTTTGTCATCAAAGGCTTATAGGTGAAAGAGACCCCAGAAGTTATCTAGTCTAACCCTATAATTTTAAAGATAAGGAAATTTATCTGTAAGAGATAAGAGGTGAAACTTTGCCCAAGGTCACTCCTGTAGTAAGTAAGCCACAGAATTGTGGCAGGGTTGATATTTGAACCTGGACTTGTGATTCCAAATCAAGTTCTCTTTACATTGAACCATAGCTGCCCACCAAAATGCCCTGCCCATGATAGACACTAGATGACAATTTTTTTCTTTCTTTCTTTCTTTCTTTCTTTCTATCTTTCTTTCTTTCTTTCTCTCTTTCTTTCTTTCTTTCATGTTTGCAAGGCTAATGGGGTTAAGAGGCTTGCCCAAGGCCACACAGCTAGGAAATTAAGTGTCTGAGGCTGGATTTGAACTCAGGTACTCCTGACTCCAGGGCTGGTGCTTTATCCACTGCACTACCCAGCTGCCCCTAGATGACTATTTATTGAAGGATTGAATAAATCCCCCAATGTCTGAGGCAAGAGGGGAAGACCAAATACAAGAAACAGAAAGTAAAAGAAAATCCTTGATCAAAGCAACTGGGTCCTAAGGTTTCCATAATTCAAAATTTGAGTTTTCTCCATTCTAAGCTTTAGCACTTGCTTTAGAGCTGTTTCCCTCATCAGTGACTGCCTTCTACAGTTCTTCACAAGAGGGCCAGCCTAGGATCAAATGAAGAGGCAGGCAAAGCTTCTTCTTCTTCTTCTTCTTCTTCTTCTTCCTCTTCTTCCTCTCCTCCTCCTCCTTCTTCTTCTTCTTCTTCCTCTTCCTCTCCTTCTCCTCCTCCTCCTCCTCCTCCTCCTCCTCCTCCTCCTCCTCCTCCTCCTCCTGCTTTTGCAAGGCAATAGGGTTAAGTGACTTGCCCAAGGTCACATAGCTAGGTAATTATTAAATGTCCAAGGCAGGATTTGAACTCAGGTCCTCCCGACTCCAAGAGGAGTCTCTATCCACTGGGTAAAGCTTCTTAAAGGGGATCCAGTCCCTTTTCCCCCACACCCTGATATCCACCCGCTTCCCTTCTCCCATACTTTTTTTCTTTGAAGACAGATTGCTAGAAAAGTTTTATGTAAAGTGTTCCTTTCAATATTGAAGGGTGATAGAGTGGAAAGATAATAGGATTTAGAACCAGAAGAGACTTCAGAGGTCACTATCTTCTGATGCATTTTACAGATAAGGAAACTCAGGCCTCAAGAATTGCAGATGTCACTCTGCAGTCAGCCTATGATTATATCTGTATAGTAGAGGGAGGATTTCACTCAGAGCTTCCAAGGGACTAGGAACCAGGATTCAACAGAAAGAGCTGATTTTTAATTTTATCTATCTATCTATCTATCTATCTATCTATCTATCTATACCTCAGAAATCAACAAGCATCATAAATCTGGGCTAGATTTATATTCTATTGATTGTCCAAACTTAAGAAAGTGATGAAAAAGAATACTAATAAGGTGGATTAAACTTTATGTCATGTATACTTTTTTTCTTTAATTTGAACATTTGCCAGTATGCTCCTGGTTAAAGAGAAGAAAATGTACATATTGTAGTGTCTGAAATTTTTATAGATTTTGGATGAAGAAAGGCCATTAGAAATCACCTAGGGCATTTCTTTGTCCATGACTGGCCCCTTGACAAAAGTCTATCTCTTTAATTCTGATATTTTTTCGTGTATATCGAATAGGTACAAAACATGCACCATTATTAAAGTAAGGAAAAACCCAGAGGTTGATGGAGTATTCCATGGTGGATCGAGTAGGCTGCAGTGCTTGACTGAGTCCCACAGGAGGAACAGCCATAGTCAGCATAATTGAAGAGGATTTCTAGAACAAAAAGATCACAAATCCATTGGCATCTAACAATGCCAATATCATCAGGATGTTTTCTCCTTTATATGATCTTTTAAAGAACCCTATCTATCTGGCTCTAAAATGACAATACTCCAATGGACTTCATTTATGATCAATGTGGGGTACTTTCCTCCAACAATGGGCTATATCATGATAGAGCAGAAGAATAATGGGGGATGGAGGGAAACCCTTAATAATGCCACTCTTCCAAGGAAACCATCAATTAGGTAAGCACAATTTGCTTGGTCCAGTCTCACAACTTGATTTGTCTTTTATTCTTTTCTGTAAAGTATTGAGATACTCTTAAACTAGCAGCTAGACTAGTGGGATATCATTATGGAGTTATATATTTAGAGCTGGAAGGAACCTTAGAGACTACCTAGTCTAACGATCTCATTTTACAAGTGAAGGGAAAAGGGAGAGATTAAGTGATTTGTTTATTGTCTCAAAGGTGGGAAGTAATAGAGTGGGTCTTTTGACTTATCCAATACCCTTTTACCTTTACAAGACAGCAAGAGAGGAAAGGTTAAATGGTTTCGAGTTGAAGAAGACCCTCAAATGGAAGTAAAGTTGTCACAATCTTTTCTTCATAGGGTTTCCTTTTATAATCCATGAAATTCCACTATCCTGAGTGAAAATGAGGAGTGAAGAGTGAAGATAAGAAAGTAGGAGTCCAGGTGACTATAAGGCTGGTATTTCAACAAGTTATAGGGGAAGCTTAAGAAGAGAGGAAAGTTTTGGGTGGGGATAGACAATGGGTTGCATTTTGAATATGCTCAGTTTGAGATGCCTATGGGATATCCAGTTCAAGAAGTCTATAAAGTTATTGATAATATTCAGGCAACAAAGAAGAGAAAATAGATGGGGAGACTTTAAATATTAGAGAAAGAGTTGGGATGAGCAATCTATTAGAGAAGATGGGAAGGAAAGGGACCAGAGGTTCATGCAGAAGGTTTGATCTTGGCCATCAGAAGGAACATCTTTTAATTCAATAGTGGAATGAAGTAAGGGATAGTGGGAGAAGCTATATACATAATGTGAAATGATAAGTGGGGGAGATAAGGGAGTTTTCTGAATGAAATAAAGGTTAAAGCAAAGAGTGGGGGCTGGAGAGGGAAGAGTGAGGAAGAGAGGGAAAAAAAGTCTGAAACAGTCATTGTGCAGGATTGCCTTCTTGCCCTCACTGATTTCATTCTGCCTATGTTGCTATTATTTGTATCCTTGTCTCATCTCTTCTACAAGACTGTACATTTTTTAAGAATAGGAATCAAGTCAATCAATCAACAAGCAATTGATTAAATCCTTCCAAGTACCAGACGGGTTATAGGAAATACAAGATTGAAAAAAAAAAACAAAATGGTGAAATAACTCTCAAGTTGCTTCTCTACCTCTGTATCCCTTCCAGTAAAAGGACAGCTGTCTTACTCAATACAAGTTGAATTTTAATATTGAATGGATGCAGCAGATGCTTTTCTGTCTCAGGGCTCTGTGGTTGGGGTTTCCTATGCACCCCTCTGGGCCTGGAACACTTTCTGAGGTCTGATCATTTATTTTCCTTCTTTCAATCCTTCCCTGGCTCAGAGATGTCCAACCAAACTATTCCAGAATTCAGATTAGAACTTTGGAGATGAATGACTTTGGAGATCATCTAATCCTGTCCTCTCATTTGACAGATGAGGAATTTGAGGCTCAGATGGTAACATTGCCCATGATCTTATAACCAATAAAATGATGGAACCAGGATTCAATACAGGTCTTCAATGGGATTTTCCATAGAACCATTGTGATTCCTTTACAGGTAGAAAAACTTCTTTCTTAGTCTCCCTATAGCCTAAAAAGATAAGAAGGCAGAAGAATATATGAACAAAATAAAAACCTTTTACTAATTGGATGAACAGTTGAGATGGAGTCCTAAATACTACAAATTATACCTCATCTGAATCTTCATTTTCTTTTCTTTTCTTTTACCAGACCTCTGATTTCATTTGTGTAGGGAACTCCAGACAACAAATTTTCTCTTTCAAAGTAGGTTGGCCCAGGGCAGCTAGGTGGTGCAGTGGATAGAGCACTGGCCCTAGAGTCAGGAGTCCATCCCGCCTCAGACACTTAATAATTACCTAGCTGTTTGGCCTTAGGCAAGTCACTTAACCCCATTTGCCTTACAAAAACATTAAAAAAAAGTAAGTTGGCCCTAGAAAGTTAAGGGACTTTGCCTATGGTCATATGGCAGTTGTTCTTCATTCTGGAAGAGGACCAATTTGTCATCGCTATGTCAGAGTCAAGGTACAATGTGTCCAAGACAAGCTCAGAAGGCTCTACCACAGATCAGACACAAAGTCCATATGAACATTTAGAGTGGGAGGTTCTCTAAATTTGCACTTTCCATGGTTTTTTTTTTTGAGCTCCTATAATTCTTCTTTGCTAAAAGAGCACGGCACCTTCTCTGATGGGGTTGTGCCATGCTAGGTGGTCCTTTATCAGTATCAAGTTAAATAATTTGCCACCAGTGCAGTAGCTGATATTGATGACATTTTCATTCTCATTGAAGGCATCTGATAACATTGATGAATACATCATGCTAGAAAGCATGAGAGCAAGCATACATACAACAAGCATACATTATTCACTTCATTGGTAGTAGGGAAGGTTCAAGAGCATCATCCATTATCCAGAACCCATGTAAACATGTCATCATGAACTTCTCTGAGCAACCACATTTCACCATAATTTTTCATAAGTCCTCATGACTGTCAGTATCAAATGATACTATGGTCCCATGGTCAACATACGTCTGAAATAAGACTTGAATGGACTCTTCCTGATTCCCTATATGGGCCCAGGGTGTAGGGTGTGTTCAAGTAAGTTCCTCTGGTGTGAGAACCTTTTCAGGGCTGCTTTCAACCTTTGCTGTCCACCTGAGCCACCCAACTCTCACTTGTGGCTCCAAGAAGCTATGGCATATATGTGGTCACACCCCAGTAATTCATTTTGGCAGAGGGACTAAACCAGGTTGAGGGTAACCAAAGTGGGGGGTCTCAAATCTGTCGGTGAGTTAAGAGGCTATCTACCCCAAGCATATGAAAATTTCCAAGGGCAGAATGAGCAGATAAGGACAATTCATTCCAATGGTCATGAAGGCAGCTGAAGTAGGCACTATGGGGTACTTGGTTAGAGCTTGGTTAGACTTTGATGACTCCAAGACCATCCACTACATCAAGAACAATCACCAGCTGTCTTGAGTCTGTCACTGGACTGTAATGACTTTGAAAGAGAGAGTGAGGTCAATAATTTCATGCATTTCTGCCTCACTTAAAACCAAAAGACCTTAGGAAGATTCTGAAGATTACCTGGCAGGATTAACTGCCAGACAGTGAGGTCCTTTTTTGAGTTAAACTGCCAAGCATTCCAATGTTACTATGATGGGGTGGTCATGTTCTAATGCTTGATAAAAAGATTATTTTATGAAAAACTCATACAGGACAAGTACTCATGAGGAACAGAAAAAAACAATACAAGAACACTGAAAGTTCCTCTTATGATCTTTGGAATTGATTGTGCAGCATGGAAGACACTGGAACATGGTGTGCCTTCATCAGAAAGAGTGCTGTGCTCTATAAACAAGACAGATTGAAGCCAGGTCAAAGGAAACATGAGATGTCTAAGTTTAGAGAACCTACCCCAAGTGTTCACATTGGACAATTTGTGCCCATCCTGAGGTAAAAAGCATTACCAGCTCATCTTGGTCTGATCTACCATTGTCTGGCCCACTGTAACTTCTCTCTAATGTTGTTTTGGTTTTCTTTAATAATGGACCAAAGCCATATGGGCTCACTATTCAGTAAATTAAGTTGACCATCATTATTTTATGTAAGGGTGAGGGATGATTGAATCAACTAAAAACCTCACCTCACTTAAAATAATTAACAAAATACTCATCCAGGTAAGAATGCCTCTATGGAGTCATCAGATGTGTGAACTAGGTATGAACTGGACTTAGGTTTCTCCTCTGAATCAGACCATCAAAGGCATCTCAACTAGCTATTACAGGAAGTTCAGAACCCGTGTAAACATGTCATGGGTTGAGAGAACTTAGTTGCATTCTGCAAATTATCTAAAGAAAGCTAGTCAGTTTACATTTGCCTATTTGCTCCAAAATGAGAATCACCTGGGGATGAAGAACAGCTCTGACTCTTCCCCCCCCCCCCCACTCTTTGGACTAACTGAGGATCTGGTGAACTTCAGAAAATTGAAGGATTTAGATTTTTTTTTTTTATCAGTAGCTCTGAAGCCTCCCCAGGACAACATTAGCTGGCATGTTTGCTTTGGGAGCCCAGGATAAATTAGATACCTGAGAGAAGATAGCTTTAAAAATCTGCACAGAGTCTAGAAGAAAACTATATCATAAGCAAGAAGACTTCGAATTTTGAGTTGTTCCTTTGCCCCCCAGACTCTAACCTGAACTCACCTCCTGGAGTCTGTATGTGTTAGTTGGAAAATTAGTCAGATTTTTGAGAGTGTGTTTGGTACTAGCCATTCTTATACTGATGCAGTTGGTAGAGCACTGACCCTGAAGTCAGGAGGACCTGAGTTCAAATGTGACCTCAGCTTTGTGACCTTGGACAAGTCACTTGTGTCACATCCAGGATCATCTCCATTCATCCTGATTCATGTCTGGCCAAGGATGGCCAGACCCAGATGACTCCAGAGGAGAAAGTGAGACTGGGTGATTAGGCACAGCATCCCCTTCACTCAAATCCAATTCACATGCTTGTCATGGCATCACTTCCCTGATGTCATGGTCTTCTTCAAGGATGAAGGACAACAGGTATTGTATACTATTTGTCTGATATTATAACTCACAGGTCCCTACCAGAGTGCTTACGCTAGAATTATCAGTTGATATCAATTAGTTAGCCAGACTTAGTTAACACACCTGTAGGTTACCTACAAAGTCATAGAGAAAGGGAACAGTAGCTATTCTCTGGGGATCTGACCTGCTATTGCAAATGGAAGTTAGGAGAGCAGGTTCAGAACCAGTTCTCTGTTCAACAAAGGATGAAGGAATTGCTTTTTGAAATTTTAGCCACAGTACCAGTACTTTAAATTTGTATCTTTACTTTCAAAATTCCAGAAATGAGAGCAGTAAAGCAATAAAGCCCTGGAACATGCTGTGTATGAGATAAAGGTAGAATAAAACAGAAATTACCAGAACACAACACACACAGTACTGTGTGTACAGGTGTGTACATGTGTGTACGTGTGTGTACATGTGTGTGCATGTGTGTACATGTGTGTGTGTGTAAGAGACACAGAGACAGGGTCAGACAGTGACAGAGATAAAGAATGAAAATGACCTAATTAAAGGTGGACTTGTTCAGTGATTCTGCGATATTACTACTATGCCCTAAACTGGAATCCTCCTCTCCTTCCTTGCCTTAGTCCTGGGAATTCTGAACTCTCAAGTTCATTTCTTGAGTTTTCAATGTAGACACACTGTGTTCAGTATCCCTGCCCCCCCACCCCGCATGTTCTCCCCATGAAGGAGACTCCTTCGTTCCCACTAGGTGGCATTAGTTGCTCCAGTTTTGGGGGGCCAGGATACATTGTTTCTGGGAATAGCTAGTAAATTAGGCAGCAGATCAGTAGGATCTCAGTTTCTAGACTTTGTCTTTCTGACTGTCTCTGTCTCTATCTGTTTCTCTGTCTCTGTTTCTCTCTGTCTTTGTCTCTGTTTTTCTGTCTGTCGCTGTCTGTCTCTGTCTGTTTCTTTGTCTCTGTCTCTGTGTCTCTATATCTCTGTTTTCCTGTCTCTGTTTCTATCTCTGTGTCTCTCTCTGTTTCTCTGTCTCTACCTTCTCTTCATCTCTCATTCTGTCTTTTTCTCAAAAAGCTCATGGTGTGCCCCCCTCCCCATTTAATCCCTGTGTTCACGGGTTGCAAAATACTTCATGGCTGGCCCTGGGTCAGGAGGATTTCCTGCCTCCCCAACCTGAGCCGACCAGTTGGTTCCCAGGCCCTGGCTCTGCAGAGGCAGGAGGCAGCCACCTTAGCTGTATGAACAATCCCAATTCACAAGGCACACACAACGTTGAATGCAGTGTTTGGAGGAGTGGATTAACTATTGAGGGAGTTTTCAGAACTCCTAGTTCAGAACAAAAAGGGAGAAGGAACAGAAAGCTCAGAGGGAAAGATTTATGAGAGAGAAAGAAACACACACACACAAAGGAAATTAGAAATCAAGCAAGCAGAATATTAAAAAAGACAGCCACATACTATGCATAATAATAAAGTTTCCATGACTTCCCTTGGCTCAGGTTGGTTTCTTTAATATTTTATAAGGCAACTTTCCTGCCCTGCACTTAGAGGTAGATTGAAAGACTCTATGAATATTTTTTTTATTTGTTTGTTCTCTTTACACCCTCTCTATGAAGTTGGGAAGCTATTTCTATACTCTTTCTCCTAACTTTGCAAATTGGGGAAAGGGGCACATTGGTTTAAGCCACTGACATAAGATAATCGAAATAGTGGCAAAAAAATAGAATAGATGTTTCCCTCAGAGGTACAGTAGCACTTTATCTTTCAATTCATCAATATACCGAATAGATGATAATATAAATTATTTGTATGTGTGTCTTTATCTCCCTACTAGGATTGCAGACTCCATGAAGGGAGGGAGTAGGCTTTATCAAAACTTTGAGTGTCTTCTACATTATCAATACTTAGCAAGAGATTGTTAAATGAATATAGGTGAGAAGGCAAAGAATATCGAGTTCATTGGATGTCAATATGAAAACTATGTTAAACAGGAATGGCAACATTGTGCAATGATCAGTTATGACAGACTTAGCTCTTCTTAGCAATATAATGATCCAAGACAAATATGAAAAACTTCAGTTCTAGATTGAGGTCCCCATCATCTCTGACTTTAGTGGGGTTGGCAAGCAAGCTTAAGGGTTTGAATATGTTGAAGTAATATAATATGTTATATTAAATAATAAATTAATATAAATATAATTCAGATGTTTTAAGATGTATGATCATTGGATTAAAGGCAGATTTTCATATTTAGTTATTTTTGGGTCCCATTCAGAGATAACATTATATTCTCTTGGTTACATTTGAGACATTTTGTTTCCCTCCCTCCAGCCTTTTTTCTTTTGCATTACATCCTATACGCCACCAACAAACCATTTTTCTTAAAGCATACTTTTGATCAAGCCTTCAGTCTTTCTCCATTGCTTAGAGTTACCACATGCTTTTCTTTTTTTCCCTCTTAATATTTTATTTTTTTCCAATTAAATGTAAAATTAGTTTTCGACATTAAATTCTGTAAGATTTGAGTTTCAAATTTTTCTCCCCCCTTTCCCTTTTACCTCCCCAAGAAAGCAAGCAATCTGATATAGATTATACATGTATAGCCATGTTAAACATATTTTTCACATTAGTCAGGTTGTGAAAGAAGAATCAGAACAAAAAGAAATACTATAAGAAAGAAAAAAAAACCAAAAGTAAAATATAGCATGCTTTGATCTGCATTCAGACTCCATAGTTCTTTTTCGGAATGTGAATAGCATTTTTCATCAGGAGATTTTGGGAACTGTCTTGGATCATTATATTGCTAAGAGGAGCTAAGTCTGTCATAACTGATCATTGCACAATGGTGCCATTCCAGTTTAACATAGTTTTCATATTGACATTGAATGAACTCAATATTCTTTGTCTTCTCACCTATATTCATTTAACAATCTCTTGCTACATATTGATAATGTAGAAGAGATTCAAAGTTTCGTTAAAGCCTACTCCCTCCTTTCATGGAGTCTATAATGCTAGTAGGGGGATAAGACACACATACAAATAATCCATATGATCACCTATTGAGTTTATTAATGAATTGCAAGATGAAGTGCCACTGTACCTCTGAGGGAAGCACTCATTTCCACTTAGGCAATTTAGAAAGAAAGTAAGGTACCATTGGAGTTGGAATCTAATTCAGCAGCTCTATGAGAGGTAGGGTGAAGTAGCAGTTAGAATTTCTTAACTATCAAAAAAATCTAATTCAAATCTTCCCTCTGACACATATTCACTCTGTGACCCTAGACAAGTTGTTTGACTTCTCAGTGCCCTTAGTCAATTCTTTTTTTTTTTTTTTTTTAGGTTTTTGCAAGGCAAACAGGGTTAAGTGGCTTGCCTAAGGCCACACAGCTAGGTAATTATTAAGTGTCTGAGACCGGATTTGAACCCAGGTACTCCTGACTCCAGGGCCAGTGCTTTATCCACTATGCCACCTAGCCACCCCTAGTCAATTCTTTAAAATTGTAAATTATAGAGAAGGCCTTTGAATCTGCTTTCCCAGAAACTCCCTACATAGTTGAAATCACAGATTGAAATCACTGATTTATTTTGCTTGGCCCTAGAGGGCATAATTAGAAGCAACAGGTAGAAGTTTCAACTTGATCAACTGAGGCTGGATGTCAGAAAATTCTTCCTCTATGTCACACATTCCCAATCATACTTGGATGTTCCCTGAAGACAGAAAGCATTTCTTATACTTTTTTTCATATCTATCTTCAGCATATCTTCATCTGGCAGAATACAGCATCAAGAAAATTTGGCACTGTGCAGAAATGTAGTATTGTGCTTAAGTGAGCATAGGCTTCCATTTTAACACACATACCCACATTTTTTAAGGTAAAAAGCACAAATGCTACTTTTTGGTAAAAAGGATGTAAAAAAAATCTGTGAACACCTTCAGATGCCAAGAGAAAAAAATATAATATATGCCCATATCAGGGGTGTGCTGTTAAATGTTTAACAACTGAGTTCAGGAAAAAAATATGCTCACACACTTTTCAGTTTATTCTGCATTAACACTTTCTTAAGTCTATACATTCGACAAAACAATGAATCAAGCTCTAATCTGTAGGTTGCCAATTTCTGATGTGCCAATGTCAACCCTGAAAATATAACAATGGGTTCTTTTAAGCTGGTAAGAGCTGGCTCCAGCACAGTCCAGCCCATACTGTCTGGCTGGCTACTATCCATCTAGGGACTGACATTACCTAGTTAATGCTAGAAATTTTATTTTTCATTAATCCCTAATTTTCTAAGGTTAGCTTTTAAAAACTTCTCTGACAGTTAAAAAAAAGCAACCCACAAACCTCAAAGATCACAAAATTAGTATTGGCCAATTTGGGGGAAATTTTATGAAGTAGAAATGAAGATTGAGCTAGGGCCATGTGCATGATTGTATCATCCATACGTAAAGTGTAAAATTCAACTCAATAAACATATATTAAGCACCAAATTAAGTGCTTAACTAGTTAGCAGTTTGATAGTATTAGCCAAATCCTTATAAGAATGCTAGGTGCTAGAGGCAGCTAGGTGGCACAGTGGGTAGTGAATCAGCCCTGGGTCAGGAGGACTTGAGTTCAAATCTAAACTCAGACATTTAATAATTGCCTAGCTGTGTGACCTTGGGCAAGTCATTTAACTCCCTTGCCTTGCAAAAAACAATAAATAAAATTCTTAAAAAAAAGAATGCTAGGTGTTGGAATATAAAGACAAAAAACTTTATATTCTTCTAATATTATATATATATATATATATATATATACACATACATATGTGTGTATGACTTTATAGTCTACTGAAGAACATTTTATATATAAATTTGTATATAAATTTATATATAAAATCTTGCAAGCAAGATTAAAACATACACAAAATAATGCAAAGTTATTTGAGTATTCCACACAAATGGACCCTTGTCTTTTGTATAGGAACAGGGGATCTTTTCATATCTCTTCTTTGAGGGCAAGCTTCTCCTTTATCATTTTGCAGTAATTCTTTTAGATTGTCTTGTGATAGAAGTTCTTTCCACTTACAGTGTTGAAGCAATGTGTATTGTTCTCTTAGTTCTGCTTATTTCACTTTGCATCAGTTTGTAGTGACTTTCCATGCTTGTCTGTGTTCATCATTTTTGTTGTTTCTCTCACCACAACAATATTTTCCAGATATTCATGAACCAATTTACTTAGCCATTCTCCAATCTGTGGATCTCATTCTTGTTTCCAGTCCTTTGCTATGTCAGAAAGGATTGTTATAAGTATGTTGATATAGATGGAAACTTTTTTTTTGCCACTGACCTTGGTGTAAGTGCCTAACAATGGAATCTCTGTGTCATAGGGTGTGGGCAATTTTTCTCATTTCATTTTCATAATTACAATTTGCTTTCCAGAATGATTGCAATAATTCACAACTTCACCAATAATACATTAGTGTGACTGTCATCCCACAACCCCTTTGACATTGATCATTGCCATCTTTGTTCATCTTTGCTAATTTTCTGGGTGAGACAAAATCATAAGGTTATTTTGATTTCTTTTATTATTAGTGAATTGGATACTTTTATATGGTTTACAATTCTTTTTTATTTTTGTGAACTACATCGGTCACTTTTCTATTGGTTGTTGTTCAGTTGTATCTGACTCTCCACGACCACATTTGACTATCTGCGACCCCATTTGGCGTCTCCTTGGCAAAGATACCAGAATGGGTTGTCATTTATTTTTCTAGATGAGAAATGTGAGGCAAACTAAGATGGGTGATTTGCCTAGGGTCACACAGCTAGGAAATGCCTGAGGTTGGATTTGAACTCAAGTCTTCCTAACTCCAGGTCCACACTATTTCCATAGTGCCATCTACCTTCTCTATTAGGGAATTGCTTTTGTGTTTATTTATATCTTGAATATCAAACTCTTATTAGATATTTGATACAAATATTCTTTCCCCTAATTAATTCCCTTTTTATCCTTAGATACATTAATTTTGCTCATGCAAAAGCTTTTCAGTTTCATGTAATCAAAATGATCAATTTTGTCTATTGTAATTGCCTTTATCTGTTGTTTAGTTAAGACTCCATCCCCAATCCTTAGCTGCAAAATGCATATCATCTGGTTTTTGCCTAATTTTTTTAATGGTATGATCTTTAATATTAGATCACATCTGTATTTTGAATCTATTGTGGAATACAAGATAAGATATTTGTCTAAGCCTAATTTCTGATATGTTACTGTCTGGTTTTCCTAGAAGTTATTACCACACAAGTAGTTCTTTTTTGGATAATTTATGGTTTGAGATTTGTCAAACACTGTTATTGAGTTCCATTATTTTGGATTCTTCCTTGACTCATTTGTTCTATTGATCTACTCTCCTCTTTCATAACTAATACCAAATACTTTTAATAATTGCTACTTTCTTATACAGTTTGAGGTCTATATGTACTGCTCTTCTTTCAGCCCTATCTTTTTTTATTATTTTCTTTGATATTCTTATCTTTTGTTCCTTCCAATAAATTTTGCTATTTTTCTTTCTCTTTTAATTATTCCCTTAATAATTTAATTGGCATCATGTTATATCTGTAAACTAAATTTGGCTATTTTTAGCATATTTGCATGACCTGGAAATGAACACTATTTCTCCAATTATTTAGTTTGTTCTTATTTCTTTGTGAATTATAATACTATCCAAATATTGAATGTCCTTTGGCATACTGACTCCCAAAATATTTTATGAATCTTGTAGTTATTTTAAATGAGACTTGTCTTTCTATAATGACTTCTAGTAGTTTGCTGTTCTCAGCAGATAGAGTGATGGCCCTGGAGTCAGAAAGACTCATCTTCCTGATTTCAAATCTGGTCACTGACATTTCCTAGCTGTACGATCCTGGGTAAATCACTTAATCCCATTTGCATAAGTTTCCTCATATGTCAAATGAGTTAAAGAAAGAAATAGCAAACCACTCCAGTATTTTTGCCAAGGAAATCCCAAATGGGGTCTCCCACCCCCCCAAAAAAGACCACCATGTTTAGGGGGAAGCTAGGTGGTGCAGTGGATAGAGCACCAGACTGGAGTCAGGATGACCTGAGTACAAGTCTGATTTCAGATACTTAATAATTACCTAGATGTGTGTGACTTAAAACCCCATTGCCTTGCAAAAAAAAAGAAAAGAAAAAAGAAAATCCCAAATGAGGTCATGAAAGATCAGACATGACTAAAACAACTTAACAAAATTTCTTATTATAATATAGAAATGCTGCTAATATTTTGTTGATAAAATTTAATCTAAAGAGTGGTGTTTTGAATGTGAGATCCTTGTTCAATGATCCACAAGTGAATGTACTGTTGGAGGATCAGACTTGTATTAGTTTTGATGTTCTTTTTTTAAATGAACCAGAAGACAGAAGGAACTTTCAGTTATATGAAAAGATGGTTCACTGGTACTTCTTGGGGAAGCAAAGAAAGGAGTTGTCAGAATGGTCTTTATTATAAATCTGAAGGCAAAAAGAAATATTATTTCATGGAATATTTGCTCATCCCATTTTTCAGTACAAATGATAATTTTAGAAAAAGATCACCATAAAAATAATTGCAGTACATTCACCAATTTCAGTTACTGAGGTTGAAATAGGAGAGAAATCCTAAGAACATAGTAAATCCCTCCACATTAAATCAATGTACACCCTGAGTCTTGGTGACTTCATAGAAAGGTGAGAAGATATCAGATTCTAGAGCAAAATGGCATCCAATTCAAATTGTATAAAACCATTTATGAGAAACTTGAGTCATAAGTTAACTAAGAAAAGCACATATTAACTTATGTTCTATTCTATTTTTATTTCTTTGTTAAATATTTCCTATTTATGTTTTAATCTTGTACAGGTTACATAAGTACCCTTGGTGGTCTACTGTTTGGTACCTTTGCAATAGAGAACTAAAATTGCCATTCCTCTGTGTATCTATCTGGTTAGTTCTTGGTTACCAACCTAGACACTCTAAGCAGTCATGGCTATTCACGGAATGCTGCTAAGATGTCAGTGAGAAATACAAATCCTCCAAACCTTGAATGTTCACAATGCTGTCTCCTGGTGACCACTAGACTCTTCTCCTTTGTCCACAAGCAAATTCCTCTTTGCCAGCTCGATTAGAATGATAAGTCAAGAAAATACATTCTGTTTTTGTTTTTTAATTTAAATTTATTTATTTAATTTTTATTCATTCATTCATTCATTTATTTATTATTCCTACATGCAAAGTTCTGCATTTTCTCCCTACTTTTTTCCCCTCCCCTCTCAGTTTGACAGAGAGTAATTTGATATAGGTTTTACATGTATAACTATATTAAACATATTTCCATAGTTGTCTTCAATATACTCTTTGAATCCTAGTGACTTCAGTGGAAAAAAATCAGGACAGAGGAGAAATGCAAAGGAAAGCAAGGTTCGAGAAGAAGGCATAAGAAAGTCCAGAATACCAGTTCACTTCTGGTCAATCATTTAAATGTCCAAGTGGGTATTAACTTTATTATTCAATTCTCCCAGGGAGGAACTGAGTCTCTTCAATCAATCTGGAAATACCTCCTGTCATGCGAAGTGTCTTTGAATGATTGATCAATTAATCTAATAGCAGTTCCTACTTGGTTAAAGTTTCAGAGCTAGAATATTGTGTAAATTACTTTAATTGAAGTGGGGTGATTGATTGAATCACATTCAACTTTTTCGATACTAGCAGAGAGAAAAATGCTTTTATTGATATGAGGTTTATAGATAGTTCAGTCAGCTGTTTAATTCAGTATTACTTTTTTAAAAGCCACATAGATATCCTTAATAAACATCTTTTTTCCTTTTCTAAAAAACTTTATTTTAAATTTAAATACAAAATAAGAAAAGAAAAAACAAAATGTTGCCATGTACACAACCAAACATTAGAAAATTCAAATAAATCAATTAATTTCCATTTCAAGAAAATCTATACAAACTTTTCTCTTGTTTAAATCTATAATTCTAGGTTTTTTGAGATATTTTAGGATTTTGACTCCAAAATATCATCTATGTCTCCTAGATTTGTGTCATATTTAAAATTTTTAAATGTGTCCATTATGGCTTCATCATTGCTGATTTAGTTCTAACCAAGATAAAGGTTTATAGTCTATCATTAGAAACCCTCCCCCAGATTGATGCCAATGCTTACATCGCATACAATTGTTTGACTAGTTATGAAACTCCTAACTCTACTATCATCTATATTCTCTAATTCTGTTTGCAAGATATCACAAGATTTTGTTTTAAATACCCTAACAAAATCTATCTATATGGTATCTATAGTTTCTCCTTAATCTACTAGTCTGGTAACCATGTAAAATGGAAATAATGGTTTTTTTTTTGTATACTCAATTGAGAATAAACCCTCACTCTCTCTTAATGGTCAATATATTTTATTCTAAGAGATAACACCATTTGTTACATTTGTTCTATTGTTTCATTTTCATAATTATAAATGAATCAAAATATGTGCTAATTTAACAGAGTTATTTTTTTTTATGAAATGCACCGAGTGTGTATCATCTGATAAAGAGTCCCTAACCATGGGACCAAATATGCATAGACAAACAGCATCAGTGAGTCACCTTGGAAGACCTACCCAAAGTATATGTTTGAGACCTAGAAAGAATTAATCAGCTGCCATAGCACTCAGCTTGAAACTCCAGATCTTTCAAATTACAAAGATTGTCACAATAGTCCATAAAATTAGTCAACTTATCGTTTCATGGAGTGTTCCACTGCCCTATGTCTGGCTGCTATTATGGTTATCTTCTTAATTTAAAAATTATTTTATCTTAAAAATTATTAGTCATTCCTTTTTTCTTTTTTCCTCTTTTCCCTTCAACCACTATCAAAAAGAGGGTTGGGGACAGGGAGAGAAACTCCCATATCACATGTGCACAGTCAACCAAGCCAAATTTCCACACTGGTAAGATCCCAAAATATGTATCTAATTCTGCATCTTAGTCCCTCCTTCCTCTCTCCTGAGGTGGGCTACAATCTTTTTAATTTCTCTGGAATCACAGTTCATTGATTAAGTCTTTCCTAATTGTTTATTTTTACAATATTGGTATTATAGCATAAATTGTTCTCTTGATTCTGCTCATATCACTTTGCATCACTTCATACAAATCTTTCCATGTTTCTTTGAAACCATCTTCTCACTCATCTCCTACAGTATAATAGCATTCCATTACATCTATATACTGTTTGCTCACTTACATTAAAAAAAAATCTTACAGTCTTATAGAGAGATCAAAGATTAAGTCCAAAATAGGAAATTACCAAGGCTATGCTGAAGAATTACTAATTCTACAAATCAAAATCAAAACTTAATCTTTAGGGTAAACTGGTCAAATTGGTAAATTTGGCAAACAGTTCAAATCACTACAAACACCATACAAATACATAGAATAATGCCTATTTATTTCAACAGTTATTCTGGCTATTGATATTTCTTCAAGTTATGAGCACATAAAATTTTGCTACACTTAAAGCTGAATGAAACTAATATTAGAAATATACTCCCTAAAGAAGCCCTGGAGAGCAGCTAGGTGGTGCAGTAGATAGAGTCAGGAGGACCTGAGTTCAAATGTGGCTGTGTGACCTTAGGCAAGTCACTTATTCCTATTGCCTTGTTAAAAAAAAGACTTAGAAAACTAAAAATTCCAATTTAATAAAAGACTCAGAGCAAAAACCAAAACCCTAGTGAGATACTAATGGTTTTAGATTTCTAAATTATCACCATAACCTCTGACTAGGACATTGTGACATTGTGGTAGAGCAGGAGGCAAAATCCTAATTAGATATAATGACTTGATATTTCTAAATTGTAACCAAACTTATGGCTGTGACATTATGGCAAGGCTGCCATCCGAGGTTCCTAATTGCCCCTCACCTTCTTCTATTTTTAGCGTTTTTGTAGGCTTTTCCCACTCTTCAGATAATTTGCACTCCTACTCCTAGGGGATGATGGATGTCGGAAAAGCAATTGAAAAGGAATGTAAATATTCTCACCTTCTGAAAAATACTGTGGGAGGTGTTGACTATCTAGGGAGAACACTATCTGAGTCCTAAGCGAGAGTAGGATTTAATTGCAATAGTTGTTATCTTTTGTTCTTGAAGAGGACCAAAATGGCATCACTATATCGGGGTCAATATACAGTGTGTTCAACTGAGGCTGATCAGATCAAAAAGAACTTGTAAGACCTACCACAGGTTCAGCACGAATAGTCCATATGTACATTTGAAGTGGGGATGTCTATAAATTTGATGTCTCATATTTCTTTTGAGTTATTGCAATTTTGCTCATAATGCACAGTGCGTTCCTTGATGTGGGCAGTCCATGGGGTGATCTTCTGCTAGTATCTCCCTTGTTTCACAATGAACTTTAATTGCCATGGTTATTAATTGCTATAACTTGACTAAGACTGAAGATTGGGGACAAATTAGTTGGGAATAGGTGTACTGAAAAATAAGATAGATTTTTTTTGTGCATTGGTAAGGCTGATTATGTCTAGAAATGTGTTCACTGGGTCAGATACATCTGGCCCTAGCAAAGAGCTGGTATATTTACCTGAGGAGAGGGATCAGATGTCAGATGATGGTGAAGCAATGGAACAATGTAATATTCTTGGACTAAATAGACTCCTGCATCAAAGTAAGCAGTTTCTGAGTCTAACTGCGAATCAAAGGAACATAAGTGAAAATGACAGTTATGGAGCTTTTGCTGGAGGAGTTTCTGATTTGTTAAAAATAAAAACCTCTGTGAACTGTTAAAACAGAAGAAAACTCAGGTCTAAAAGGGAAACCTGAAACAAAACAGAATCTGATCATAGTTTATAAAGATTATAACTGCATTTATAGCTTGAGAAGAAATTTGCAAGCTGGAGCAGTGAGGTAATGCTATCATTTGCTCTAAGGGGAGTGGGAAAGGTTGAGGTATTTATACATATTTGTGGTATTTAGTGGTATTTGATAAATCTATGTCTAAGTCAGGGTTAAGGGAAAAACAATGAATTGGGAAATCACATGGGAAATGGAGAGGTCCAGGGAGAAGATATCTATTAACACAATAAATCAGAAAGGAAGAGGATTATTGCTCTTTAAATAAACCAGAAAGCAAGATATTTGTTTTCTTTCTGAGTTGGTCAAGACTAGTTTCAGGGTTGCAAAGATTTCCAAATTCAGCTAGAGTTTATAAGTCCTCCTGATTGGCTAATTGTTGTGCCACTCCATTGTCCGGTTCCTCTGTGAAAAAGGGAAGTTGGAGGATATTTAATTGGTCAATACAAGCATTACAGAGTCCATGGTCACAGGTTCAAGCAAGGAATTAGAGAAGCCAGTAAAAGCCCCCCAACAACTTGCTCTTTATTAGTACTGTAATGTGGAGGATGTAGCAATATTGCCTTTTTATTATATTTGGGGAAGGTATCAATTCCAGAACATTAAGTATGGAGCAACTGCACCAGTCTGGGAGAAGGTGAGACTTTTCAGGACAAAAAGTTTTCTTTCTGTGCATTTCTGTCTATGAATTCAGACACCGGTCTTTTCTGTATTCTTTGTCTGCTCTGTGTTTCTTATCTTGTTAGGCTGTATTGATTGCAGGAGAACTGAACACTTGTATGCCAGATCTAGACACGAGTTCAGTTATTCCCAGATTTTAGCCTTGGGTAAGAACAAAAAAAAAAAGATCATTTTTAGAGAGAAAACTCCAGAGTAAAATGCAACCTTTCAGCTTTCCCTCCAAATTTACCCTTCTTCGTAACTCTTTTTCAGAGAAGTGTAGGAGGATTCTAACTTTGGTTACAAATTTCTGTAGGAGTATTCAAAATTCTGCTTTCTTTTCAAGTGAAAAGAAATAATAATTACCTATATTTGCATAATGTTTGAGGTTTGCAAAGCATTTTCTTCTTGACTTAGGTTTAAAGTTAGAAAGAGTCATGTAGACCAGTCTTCTCATTTTACAAATCATTGAGGTCCAGAAAAGTTAAAATTTGTTCAGTGTCACAGTTAATAAATAAAAGAGACAGGATTTGAACAAAGATCATTTAATTCCAAATTCATCACTTTCTGCTTCACCAAGCATCCCTGAGAAATGACCCATGGTTATCCCTAGTCTTCATGTTCACATGGTATCTATAAGACATTTCTGGACAAGCAGAGGACAAGAATCTTTCCTTTGGCTCCTTTCCTAGATTTCTTATTTATCTGCGCTTTATGCTAGTTCCATTTCAATTTCCAATAGCTCGTCTGGAGGTAGAAGCCTCCTGTAGTCACTACCCATTGCAAATTCTTAGCTAATTTTAAGGATGCGGTGGAAATGGTTATATAAAAGACACAACCTGTTAGAAATGGAATTGCTAGAAGAGAATTCATAGAGAGATATTAGTGTGGTGGAGGAAGAAAGAGAAGGAAAAATGAAAGAAACTTGGTGATTAGATATAGGGCATGAAGGAAAAGAGGGATACCAAGAAAATACAGAGATTCCAAGAACCTCTATGACTGAGGGAATGGTGATGCCATTGATGCCAACAATATTCAGTTTTTAGAAAGGATGAGTTTGTTTTTGGATAAGGTGGATGTCAGTTAATATACTAAAAGAGAAACTTAATTTGTCATTTTGCCTTGTTTTACAGAATGGGAAAAAACCTTCCCTGGTCTCATGTATGCAACTGTAATGCCTATAATCAAGAGAATCTAACTAATGGAAACAAGATCCTAAATCAGATTTGGGTTGGGGGGGGGGAATCTGGTTATGTCTTATACTAACAGATTCTGCCTCCCTCTCCCCACCTCAGCCCAAACCTAAGACAGAGTCATGTTTTCTTTAGGAAGATTGCTCTTGAGGACGGGCATTATAAATACAAAAGTAGCCATCTAGGCTTCTTGCTGACCCTTCAAACTCAAATATCCAAACCTAAATGTATTCTCTTTCCCCCAAAATCTGCCCTTCTCCCAAACATTCTGAGAAAGTTCTTTTATCTCAATTACCCGATCTTGAAACTTTAGACTTTTGACTCTTTCCTTCTTCAATACAAGGTTATATCATCAGTTATCAAGTCCTGTCAATTCTAATTCCATGGTGTCTGTTCCATTTGTGACCCTCCCCTTTCTCATTACCACTGCCCCCACCCTAGTTCAGGAATTCATTTCCACTCATTTCTTCCCTTCTGGTTCTTCACTTTCATGAACTCTATCGTCTTTCAAAATTTCCTAAACACTAAAGCTTTTCTTAGTACCTTTACCTATTTGTTTAACATGCCTAAAATATATTTCTCTCACTCCTTTAAATAATCTTTCCCCATCTTGTTGAAACACTATATATCATTCCAGTTTGCAGAGACTGCTATATCCTATCTTCTAAGAAGCTAGAAATGAACTCTCCCTCCTCTGATCTCTTATAATTCTGGTTCATGCCTTTTCTATGCTCTCATCACAATCTACTTTGTATTAGAGTTACTTGTGACTTTATCTATTCTCTCCAATGCATACCTAGCATATTTGAAACATGGGATAGATATTTTTTTAATAGCCCCTACCCTCCTTTATATGGCAAAATTATTTCCAGTAATAATCATGAAATGAATAGAAGTAATGGCTAGGAAAAAATGCAGACAATGAAAATTTTATTTTATTGAATTTCAAATCTATCATCATGCCAGTAAAACAATTTAAAAATAAAAATATTATAATGTTAAAGAGGAAATAACAATGAATTAATTCTGTTAATTATATTAATATATTTTAGAAAAAGGAAATAATCATATTTATGTATTGTCATAAAAGTAACAAATAATATCAGTTTCTGTTTTCAAGAACCTAACTTTTGAATATTTAAACATTTTAAATAACAACTTCATCAAAACTGATTTTCACAAAGTCATATTCAGCAAATAATATAAGCAGATTTCTCAATCTATCTTCACTCATAATGGATAAAGAATTATTTTTGTCCATCTTAATTTTGAAATTTTTTTCTTCATATCAAGCAAAAGACATACAAATAGAAAAAGTCTTAAATAGGAGGACAAGTTTGTCACTCATTAAAAAGTCTCATCTCATAAGCAAATTTTATTAAAAACCAAAGCAACAAAAGGAATGATTTAGGCTACTACTAAATCATACCATTAATGTAAAGTTTTATTCTCTTGATTTGTTCTTCAGTTTCAAAAGCCAATTAAAAAGAATACATTTCTATTTTAAAGATATTGTTCAGATTCAGTAAAATATTTTATTCTTGAATTAAAATTTGAACTTACCAAACAAAAATATTACCTCCCACAGTTTGTGCTGTTTCACTGCTTTCAATTTTAAACATAAAAACTTCAAACAGTCACATAGAATGAAGAAATCATTGAAGAAATGGAAGTTCTATTTCTTCTTTGAAATCATTGTACTTTCATTGGTTATTTATAATTTTCTATTTAAACATAGGGAGGTGTATTACCATGGGAGTTAAAGACAGGAATGGGGACTGAAGAAAACTGTCCTCATTATGAACAGTTTGGAACTTATTGCCTAAACTATAGATCTTTGTGTGTCCCAGCACCTGGTCATACAGCAATAGTTTAAAACTTAAATCAGCAATTTTTTTTCCAGGAGGAGTATTTTACCACTGACTTTATTTAGAATTGCCAGAGCATAGTGGTAATAAAAAGGGGACTGATTTTAACTTGGTTTCCGTAGCATTTGATTAAATTCTCTCCTTAGATGCTCCTTGATAACATTGCTTCAGGCTCCTCTCTTCCTCTGAGGTTCAAAATTTTGGTCGCTCTGGTCTATTTACCTTTGTCAGACTTCTCAACCACAACCCTCCTACTAGGGCATTTCAATATACATAGGGATACTTCCTCAAAGACCCTAATCTCCCTGTTCCTCAATTTAATCATTTCATATGATCTACTTTGCTCCACCTTAGCCACACACAAAGGATGACCCTGCTGCTGATCTAACCATCACCTTCAAATGCATTGCTTCCATGTTTATGACCTATGAAATTCTCTTACCTGATCACTATCTATTGTTATTCCATCTCTCCCTCTCCCTTGAAATACATACTTCATTTTTCCAATTTATCATGTCTGCCTATCCCTCAATCTCTTAATTCTTTCCTAGCTATCAGCCCTCCACTGGCTGCAATCTCTTCCCCTACCTATTTTGACCACTGGGCGAACCAGTTCAACTCCATACTTTTCTTTTGAGTGTCTCTCTCATTTAGGTAGGGTACTGTCATTCTTGTCCTGCTAAGACCCAGCCAAATTCACTTCTTTTGAATGAAGTTGGAGAAAATCATGAAACCATGCTGATTGGATTTATGGTACATAAACCTAAATAAAGACTCATTGCTGCAAGGCAATTCTTTTATACTTCCCTTATTAATACACCATTAAACATACCATAGATGTTCTTCCAAAATTTTTCATCTCTCCTCAAATCTCCCGTGAATCCTCTCAACTGAGAACTTTGCCTCATATTTTATTGAAAAATACTCTTGAGAACAGATACAATTCCTTATTTTCTTTTGTGATTTCTAGTGCTTTTCACATAGTAACTGCTTAAGACATATTTGTTAAAAGAATGAATTCATACCACTATCTCAAGAACTCTTTTTTATGCCCTCCTACCTCACATCACCCAAATGTCTTTTGCCACAGTCTCCCCCATCTCACATATGAAGTGGTTCTTCCTAAGACAAACCTATCTCCATGCGGTTACCTTTTCCAGTAGACTGCTCCCTATATCAATTCTGCTCTCTCACATTTTTTTTAGGTTTTTTTTTTTTGCAAGGCAATGGGGTTAAGTGGCTTGCCCAAGGCCACACAGCTAGCTAATTATTAAGTGTCTGAGGTCGGATTTGAACTCAGGTACTCCTGACTCCAGGGCCAGTGCTCTATCCACTGTGCCACCTAGCTGCCCCCTCTCTCACATTTTCAATCTCTTCCTGGGCGGTGGTTGCTTCTCTACCACCTACAGACTCACCCCATGTCATCCTCATATTCAAAAAACTCTCCCTTTAGCCATCCATCCCTGATAGTTATTGCCTCATAACTCCCCTTTTTGTGTCTAAGTCTTTTGAGAAGTCTATCTACAGTAGAAGCCTCTACTTCCTTTCTTCTCTATTTTTAACTATCCACAGTCTGATTTTTGATCTTATCATTCAACCAATCTGAAGTTGCTAACAAGCTGTTCATTGCCAAATTTAATGGCCTTTTCTCAATCCTCATCCTTTTGGATCTCTTCTTGTCTTTGACATTGGTGACCATCCCTTTCTCCTTGATATTTTCTTCCCTCTACTTGTTGGGACACTACTTTCTCCCACTTCTTCATACGAATTCTCAGTCACCGTTGCTGGATATTCATCCATGTCATGCTCACTAACTATGGGTGTCCCATAGAATTCTGACCAGGTCCCTCTTCTTTCCTCCCTCTGTATTATTTCACTTGATAAACTCATTAGCTCAACGATCATCTCTATCATCTCCTAAATAGTTAGGACTATTTATCTAGTCCTAACCTCTCTGCTCATCCCCAGACTCATGTCTCCAATTACTTAAATGAACCATATCTAAAACTGAACTCATCTGCACCCCCCCAAAAAACCCCACCTTTTCCCTCTTTCCAACTTTTCTATTACTGTTGAGGGACCACCATCCTCCTAATCATACAGACTGCCATAATCTGGATGTCATTTTAAGCTCTTCACTGCCCATATACAATCTGTTGCCATGTACTATTACCTTCATAATTTGCATATAATCCTTTCTATTGTCTATACTATCACCATCCTGGTACAAATTCTTTTCTGTTTCTACCAGAACTATTACAATAGCCTGTTTATTGATCTTCAATCCAGTGGGCCCTCCTCTCAGCTATCAAAGTGATCTTTCTAAAGCAGAGGCACCATGTCACTCCTCCACTTAATAAATTCTACTGTCTCCCTATCATCTCCAGAATCAAATCGAAAAATCCTCTGTTTGACATTCACAGCCCTTCATTAGCTGATGTCTCCCTCCTATTCAAGCTTCTTACTCCTTATACTCCCACCACCCTTCTCTATGATCCAGTGCCACTGCCCTCTTGCTCCTTTTCAAACAAAATACTTAATCTATAATTTGATGAGTTGTCACCCATGCCTAGAACACTTTCCCTACTTGTCTCCACCTCCTGGCTTTCTTCCCTAACCTTCTTCAAATTCTAGCTAAAAAGACACCTTCCACAAAACACCCTTCATTCTAGTTCCTTTCCTTTGTTTTATTTCCAATAAATATAGTATTTGTACATCACTGTTGTATGTTCTCATCCATTACACATTGAACTCTTTGAAAGCAGGAATTGTCTTATTTTTCTTTGTAGTTCTAGGTTGATATATAGCTTTTGCTCAATAAATGTTTATTGGCTCACTGACAATATCTGGGCAGATTTTTTTCCCCACTGACTCACCCTTGGAACAGTATAGTTCTTCCCAGTGAGTTTATAATATTCTTGAGAGACTATTCCTTATTTTCTTTTGTGATTCCTAGTGCTTTTCACATAATAATTGCTTAAGAAATATTTGTGGAAGGAATGAATTCATATCACTATCTCAATCTTGGCCATCACCTCATATTAGATTATTGTAACAGCTGCCAGTCTTTGTATCCATTCTCCTCCTACTCATTCCCCTTTCATCTTAAATACTATCTCCAGCTTAATCTTCTCAACATATCACCTCACTCTTACTCAAAGAAATACTGTGGTTCACCACCACCTTTATTTCGGAATCTTGTGTCCCATTCACAAATGCTGGACATCAAGCAAAAGGAAGGACAGCCTACCAGATAGCATCTCAGAAAGTGATCCTGGCTCCGTCCTCAGAGCTGCATCTCTTTGGTTTGTCTCCTTCCTGAAGAAACTCAACTTCCTACTTTGGATCTGTCTCCCAATTCTCTCAAGGGTCTAGTCTGTCTCTCGAAACCTCTTAGAGCTAAATTTTGTTTGGATGTCTTGTATGTGCCCCTGGTTACCCTTGCCTGCTTTACACGTTGCTCTCTAGCACAAAATGCTTAATATTCAGACCCAAAGTTATTGATTATTAGATCCCAATCAGCTTTGTTCCTTTGGGTGCCTTAGCTTACCTTTAATCTTGCCCCTAACATGGACTGGGTAGGATAGGAACTAGAAGAAAGAGATCAAGTTTTTAATCTTGTGCCGCCTGTAATTTGGCCCCATTTTATCTACTTAAACACATATCCTAGGAAACCAGTCAAGATGGAATAGAAGAAAGCAACCCAGTTTCCATCACATTTACTCTAGCAAGGAACTAAGAAATATGGCAGAGTGGGAAATCCAAGAAGAAACCACAGCGGGTCATCTTTCCAGGCCCAGATTGAACAAGTGACCAGGACAGGAACTATGGAACAGGAGTGGGTCAGGATCTTAGATCTGGGTTCAGAACAAAGCCCTTTGATATATACATACATACATATATATATATATATATATATATATACACACACACACACACACACACACACACACACACACATATATATATATATATATATATATATATATATATATATTTCAAATCCTGAGGAGTGAAGACAAATTTATCTCCTGCTACTTCTTAACAATGACAGCCACATGATGTCCACTTAATACAAGTTTGTTGAATTAAAATGGACCAGACTTGTCAGGATCTACCAGTTATGGTGAATTGCTCCTCAGTAGAATTCTTCAATTATTTAGCTTGTGGAGTGGCTACATCTTAGAAAACCAGTCACTAGATGATGCTAGAACAAGATGATTAGGGAAAGTTTTCTTGCATCATTCTCAAGCTCCCATGCACTGTGTCTGCCCCTGCTGCTGCTCTGACAGTTTATCTGGTTTTGTCTGGTTCCTGGGTTTCATTAAAAGGACTGTGACCAATCCTTGTGACAGTCTCTGGTTTGGGGATTGTAGGGATAGGAAGCTTCAGCTAAAATATCATTTCTTATGTTCTGTGGGTGAGTACATTTCCAGTTGTGAGTGACCAATCGTACCCTCCAGTTTCTTCTATAGCTTTAATTATGCTCTGACTCTTCCTAGATATTGTTGGTCTGACTCAGCTGCTTTCTCACCATGGAACATCCATCTTCCATTTTGGCTCCCTTCGCCCTTAGGTGAACTTATAAAAAAAATCCTTCATTTTGGGGAAGAGCCCAAGCCAACATGCTTCCTTCCCCTTCTGGCTGTGCTTCTAATTTTCTTGATTTTGCATTGTACATTCTTCCCTTTGTGCCCCACCCCAATCAGAGACTTTTTAGCTCCCTTTTATATGGTGTCTTCCCTCATTAGAATGCAAGCTCTTTGAAGGCAGGACCTGGGTTTTTGGTGTTGTTGGGGTTTTTTGTTTTGTTTTGTTTTTTGCTTTTATTTGTATCCCTAGCACTTAGCACCATGCCTCCCACATGGTAAGATTGTTGTCTGCCTGGAGAGTATCTAATAACACCTTATTATTCTCTATGGTAACACCTCAGTCCAAGTAGTGCTGAACCTTCAATTTTGTCTTTGTCTCTGACTTTACTATCCTTGGTTTATGATTGTTTTATCTTGCCTTGGACCCATTTTGCTGTCTTGGGACTGACCATTCCTTGACTTACTTGCTTTCATCCTTCATTCATTACTATAACTCTTTAATCTTGCTGATTTTTCCATCTCCTCTTTGACCCACGCTGCTTGTATCCTTCAGGTTAGCCAGGCTGATCAATGCCTTGTTATTGGTATATATGTTTCTCATTCTTAACTGAGTGCCATAGCTTATACTTCACAGAATGCCCCCTCCTCTCTTCTCCACCTCCCTTACCTATTCCTCAAGGACCC
This sequence comes from Macrotis lagotis, assembly GCF_037893015.1. Lineage (NCBI taxonomy): Eukaryota > Metazoa > Chordata > Mammalia > Peramelemorphia > Peramelidae > Macrotis > Macrotis lagotis. The sequence continues at coordinate 226,969,991 of NC_133662.1, forward strand.
ACTGAAGTCCTGTCATCTTCATGGGTTCTTCTTTACCCACACCAATCATCTGAAGCTTTGTCTTTTTATTTTTTGCATCTTACAGATCATAATGACTGAACCATATACTTGATCATATGCCATATTGTCTTGTTCTTCCATTATGTCATGTATAGCTTGTCTAATGAACTTTTAGGTTTTCTATTGGCAGTAACTATATTGCCTTATATCTTCATATAACACATCATAATGCCTTATGTATTATGATTTTAATAGTTTTACTCAATATATTTTTTTGCAAGGCAGTGAAGTTAAGTGGCTTGCCCAAGGCCACACAGCTAGATAATTATTAAGTGTCTGAGGCCAGATTTGAACTCAAGTACTCCTGACTCCAGGGCCGGTGCTCTATTCACTGTACCACCTAGCCGTTCCTCAATATATTTTTGAAAATATGTCATTAGAACAAATGGAAGGACATGAAAAGAATAGACCCCCTCTATTGGGTTGTTAAACTATATTCCTTAGATGTGGCATGTATTTTCAAGGTCTACTGTATCCTTCTCTCTTGATCTCTCCTTCCACTTGCCAGAGAGAAGAGCTTAGGGACTGATTAAAGCATCTTTCCCCTCTCTTAAGTCCAATAAAAATATTAACTCTATCAATAGCAATATTTTCTCTTTAACACTCCACAATTTTAACTTTGGAGCTCTAAGTAATGAACAATTGCTACTATAATAAAGAGTATTTTTTCTTTTTTTAAATACAGCAGAGTTTTTGTGTTTGAGTGAAAAGCATGCACACACACACAGAAAAACCTTATTGTGAAGAAAATTATTCTTTATTGTAGAACAATTCACAAACATGAGTCAAACACACTCCCTTTCTCTGCCAACCTCCCCCACTCACCTCCTTGGTGTACTTGAAAATAATTCAAATGTCAAATAGATCTTTGAAGACAAATCAGTGGGTTTTGCAACTATTCTTAGAATTTTTTTAAACAGTGCATAGATATCTCTTCCCTTATGAACAAAAGTATAGTACATTTTGAACTGAAGCTTCTTTCTAATGAAGGAAAGCATTAATTTTTAAAAAATTATCATAATATTTGGAATTCAGGTCACAGGTTTGGGGACTTTTATTATTTTGGGGGAGTCAATTAACATTCAACATATCTTATATTTTTATTAAGCTATATTAATTACTGTCTTTTCTTGAACATTTATACCTTCTGTCCTCAGGAAGACTTGGGGGACTTGAAGAAAAGGAAAGATTTGTTCAATAACTGGTTGGACCTTTCCTCCAACTACCAGTTTCACAATAACCTTTAGGCTTACACCACCCAGTGTGATAAAGGTCCATCAATGATAGTCTTGTAGCCAAAAGTACCTTACTTTCTTAGAACTGATGGTAATCCTGTTTGTACCTTGTCACTCCCTATTCTTAGCTGGTCTATATTCAGTGGAAAAGGACTGGACCATTTCTTGAAATATTTTGGAACCCAATTTCTAAAGTGAGAAGGAAAGTGAGAAGTCTTCTCAAAGGAGTGGTAGCATGGTAGCAGTGATGTCAACTGAGGCAGAAAAGAGGTCGATGAAGAAATGGCATCACCAGAACCATTTAAGGAAGTTGAAGAGGCAATGTTGGTGGCAGTTAAAGAGAAAGGAGTGGTCTTGACCTCTTTCTAAGGCTAATGCTTAGATCTGGTTCCTTTCTGTTTTTTCTAAGACCAGTTTCATCTTTTCTTTTACCTCTGATGTTGATTTTTCTTTTCCACTGAATCTTTCTCTTCTGCTTAACAATATATCCAAATGCTGATGTATTTTTAAATGTTATTTTTTCCAAATCACAAAGAAGATAGTTTTCACATTCATCTTTTTGTAAGCTTTTGAATTTCACATTTTTTCTACCTCTCTCCCTTCCTCTCCCCTCCCCATGTCAGTGAATAATCTGATATAGATTATACATGAGATGATGTTTGTCCTTTCTTTTCTTTCTCTTTCTTTCTTCCTTCCTTCCTTCCTTCCTTCCTTCCTTCCTTCCTTCCTTCCTTCCTTCCTTCTTTCTTTCTTTCTTTCTTTCTTTCTTTCTTTCTTAGGTTTTTGCAAAGCAAATGGAGTTAAGTGGCTTGCCCAAGGCCACACAGCTAGGTAATTATTAAGTATCTGAGGTCCGATTTGAGCTCAGGTATCCTGACTCCAGAGCCGGTGCTCTATCCACTGCGCCACCTAGCCACCCTGTCCTTTGTTTTCAAAGAAGATCATGATATCAGGGAGGTGACACCATGACATGTACATGAATTAGATTTGAATGAGGGGGGTGCTGTGCAAAGTCACCAGCCTCAATTTCTTCTCCAGGGCCATCTGAGTCAAGTGGCCAGATATGAATCAGGAGGACTGGTGATAGCCCTGGATTTTAGGTAGAGTTAAGTAACTTGCGTAAGGTCGCATAGCTAGTATGTGCCTGAGGCTAGATTTGAACTCATGTTCTCCTGACTTCAGGACTGCTACTCTACCACTGCACCATCATGTTTAATGTATTTCCATATTAATCATATTGTGAAAGAAGAATCTGATATCTTTTTTTAAGAAGAGTCTTGTCTCATCACCAAGGGACTGTAAACCAACACTCATTGATGTAGCCAATGTGTCACATCTCTTCTCTCTTTAATTACCAAATTAAGAGGTGATAAGATGCAGTGGAAAAAGTTCAAGGCTTGGAGACTGGAAGATCACAGTCTAAATCCTGCCTCAGACACCCTGTGACCTTGAGCAAGTCATTTCACTGCTTTGAGACTCAGCTTCCACATTTGCAAAGTGCATTGCAATAGCTATAGCATGTACTGAATAGGGGTTCAATGGAAGGAGCACTGGATCTGGAGGTAGGAGACCTGACTTGGATCTCAGTTCTTCTACTTAATAATTATATGGCGTTGGGCTCCTCAATTAGTTTCTTTATGCCTCAATTTCTTTAGATCACAAACATACCCATGACATACAAGTTTTAGTGCTAGATCCTCGGGCTACAAACTCTACAGATCACACACACACACACACACACACACACACACACACACACACACACAGTCCCTGCCCTTGAGGAGCTTGCAGTCTACTGCATTTTCATAAGCATGAGATCAGCAAAGGAGAGCTCTGAACCCTGTGCTTCAAGGAAATGTGAATATTTTCAAATGAGGAGTAAGGATGGAGGAGTGCTCCTCTGGGAAGACTGCAGAAGTGAACCTGGAAGGAAAAGAGCTCCTGAAAGTTCAAAGATGATCAGCAAGCACATTTCAAACATGGGAGGCATCAGGTTTGGGGAACAGCTTGCCTTCTAGTGTGATCAAAACATAGACCATGTAAAGGAGAGAAATGTAAAATAATATGGAGGAGAGAAGGATGAAAATAGATTGTGGAGTCCTATACAATTATCTATTTTATTCTAGAGGAAGGAAAGTTTTTCAGGAAGAAGGTGCTTTAGTGAGATTCCAGCCTCAGGAAAATTATTTTGTCAGTTCAGTAAAGGATGGATTGGAAAAAGGGGCAGCTAGGTGGTGCAGTGACCTTGGAGTCAGGAGGACCTGAGTTCAAATCCAACCTCAGACACTTAATGATTGTTTAGCTGTGTGACCTTGGGCAAGTCATTTAACTCCCTTGCCTTGCAAAAAACAATAAATAAATCAAATTTTTAAAAAAAGAAAAAAAGGAATAACTAGAAACAGAGAGAAAGATTTCCTAATTGCAAATACCGGGAGTCATTGCAATAGTTTAGGCAAGAATAGCTAGCATTTATATATAGTGCTTTAAGGTTTGCAAAGTATTTTATAAATCTTACCTCATTTGATCCTAACTGCAACCCTAACAAGTAGGGCTGCTCAGTGGTTAAGGACTGGACTTGGAGTCAGCCAGACCTGAGGTCAATCACTACCCCAGGCATTTACTAGTTGTGTGATCCTAGGCAACTCTTATCTGCCTTCATTTCTTAGTCTTATAGATTAGGATAATACTTTATAGGATTGTTGTGGGGATCAAGTGAAACATGTGTCACCCTTAGACTGCTACATAAATGCTAGTTATTATCATTATTATACCTATTTCACAGAGGAGGAAACTGAAGCTGAGAAAGTTCAATGACTTGTCCAGGAGCATACTGCCATTATATGTCTAAGGTAGGATTTGAACTCAGGTCTTCCTGGCTCCAAGTCCAGCCTTCAGTCTACTGATAAAAGTCATGAGTGACTCTGTAAATTGAGAAAATATAGATGAGGGAGAAGAGGGATTTCCTATAGGAGCATAATACTTGCTCTAACAACCTCTTTGGGTTTGGGGGAGGGATGGACTTTGTATGTACAGCCTTTCGAAATGTTGGTTATTAGCAGCCTTGTGTGATGATCCACTAGGAATGACTTAGCGCTTCTCAGCAATACAATGATCCAAGAAAATTACAAAGGACTCATGATGGAAAATGCCATCCTTCACCAGAGAAAGAATCGTTGAACTCTGAATATAGATAGAAACATTCTTATTTTCACATTTTTGTGTGTTTTTTTTCTTTTGGTTATTCTTCTTTCACAACATGAATAATATGGAAATGTATTTACATAATTGCACATATATAACCTGTATCAAATTGTTGAGTGCTTTAGGAAGAGGGGAGGGAAGGATAGAGAAAAAAAATTTTGGAACTCAAAATTTTGTACAAATAAATGTTCAAAATTGACTTTACATATAATTAAATATATAATTTATTTCTATTTATAAATAATAAATAATATATAATAATATAAAAATAAAAATGTATTAAATACTATAATACAAATAATACAATTCATGTTCTTGTCATAGTATCACCTCTCCTGATGACATGTTCTTCTCTGAGATCGAAGGACAAGCATCATCATATTATGTCTGCAATTGAAAAAATATTATTTTAAAAAGTCAGTTATTTTGAATACAATGAATTTCAAGGCAATGAGAGTGGTATTAGCATCACTTAAAATTTTTTTTAAAGAAAAAGTTTATTTATTTTGAGTTTTACAATTTCCCCCCATTCTTGTTTCCCTTCCCCCACCCCCACAGAAGGCAATCTGTTAGTATTTACATTGGTTCATGCTATACATTGATCTCAGTTGAATGGCATCGTTTTAAATTGATTCTGAGCAATTCCCTGGGGAAAATAGTTTAGGATTTTAAGAAAAGGTAGGAGAAATAGATACCCAGGCCTGGACCTCAAGTTCAGACTAAAGGACTGCCTGTTTCTCCAAACCCTTTTTTTCCTCCTCTGTTTGGACCCACAGTCTCCTAGGGGTTCTCTCCCAGTCCTGCTCATCATCTGGACCTTAAAGTGACAACCTAGTGACTGGGAGAATCATTACCCATTCATTCATGTATGTCCCCCTCTCCCCCCATCCTATGAGCAAGTGATAAACTTCTGTTCTCCATCAGCTGCTGCAACTCTCCTTCCCCACCCCACCCCTTCATCCCTCCTTCTTCGGATCGTTTGTTCCTTGAACCAATCCACTAAAATTCATGGGGAGGTGTCTTCCAGCTTTGACCTTAGCAACAAGGGCAGAGGCAGCCTCAGCCTGCCTTATTCTGACCCAGGCTAAAGAGTGTGTCCTGAGCCAAGGCAATGAATAAAGTTGAATTCTTTGGGGCTGCTTTAATCCAGAAGGCCCCTACTCCAAGGAACAGAAGATTCAGAATTCTGAACAGAATCCTTGATTCCCAGGCTCCACTTTTTCCCTGTTTCTGAAGGAGCCAGTCCCAGGGGCAGATCCAGCTGGTCATCCTTTCTGGAGCCTCTCAGGACAGAGGCAAGTCTGCAGTCCGACTTCAGGACCCAACAGTGGGTGTCGCCCCTCTCCAACTGTTTCTGCTCACAGAGGGTCCAGGATGGGGGACTCCAGTGTCTGTCTCCCCCCCCTTCCTCTTGAACCTCCCAATCAATACTGCCCTCAATAAAATCGGTGACTGGGAGCCAAATCCAGGGGGGAGGGGGAGATGGAGACCTTTCCATCAGTGAGTTCCTGAGAGCCTCAAACTTTTTGATTTCCTTTATAATTGCCCAGAAGAGGGAGCTGGGGGGTCAGATTGAGACATCTGGGGTAAGGGTGGATGCAGCTATTGAAAAACCAGCAAAGCTTCATCCCTTGTGATCTATTCTGATTTTTCACTTTGAGATAATTCATATGATCTGAACTGAAATTGAAATTTGCAATGCTTATGACAAGAGAATTTGCTAAGTAAAGTAAAAGGATAAGTGAAATATTAGGGGAGAATGTTGCAAATTACTCAAGAAAGGCCCATATTATCCAAGTACGTCAAAACTCTTTCCTTTCTCCCCCTTTTTTGGGGGAGCAGGAAAATATTCCACCAATGACAACTCCGGCATAAATTAGAGGCTTTGTTGCCTAGCCACACTGTCCATGGTCACACAGGAAGGACCTGAATCAACATCTTCCTAATTCCAAAACTGGTCCATCTACCAACCATGCTGCTTCTTACTCCTTTTCATTATCTTAAAAAATATATTCTACTAACAAGTTATTCTTGTCTGTTCATAAAGTTTACTAGCCAAGATACTGAATTCATCAACCAATAATAGTATAGGAGGCAGACCGAGCAATGAAAAATCTGGAGTAGGATCTCGGCCCAGGCACTTCCTCTGTTAAACAGCTAAGTCACTTAAACCTTGAGGATCTCTCAAGGAGAGGGGATGGGAATTAAAGGGTTCAAACTTATGATCTTTCTGATAAAAGAAGCTCCTAGATAAAGAAACTTGTGCTAACACCAACTAGGACTTTTTTGTATCTTAGAGTCTCCAAGGTGACCCTGAGCATTGAGACATTGACTGGGTAGCTCAAAGTTAATATATGGCAGGCTTGGAATCTGAACCCAGGTCTTCCTTGCTCAGAGGCCAGCTTATCACCCATTATATCATACATCCTCTGAGGTGAGTGGGTAATCTCATTAAAATAAGGAAAATTATTTTTAGAGTTGTTTCTCTTCTCCCCCTACCCCATTAGACTGTGAGCTCCTTGAAGGCAGGAAATTACCTTTGCCTCTTTGTTTCCCCACCACTTAAGCACAGTGGTGCTAATAAATGAATATTGATTGACTGATTTCTAACTTTGTAGGTTTGTGGATTACAAATTCTTTCACGGTTGTCAGTCAGTCAGTAGACATTTATTAAGTGCCTACTATGTGCTAGACACATAGACAGACAGACAGACAGACAGACAGACATACACACACACACACACACACACACACACACACACACGATAACTGACAATTTCTGCCCTCAAGGACTTCACATTCAAATGGTGGATCCAAAATACAAACAACTATGAGCAAATAAAATAAATATAGGATAAATGGGAGATAATCAACTTAGAATTGAGTTGACACTAGAATTAAGACTAGGAAGAGGCTTCCTGTAGAAAGATAGGATTGTCCTGGACTTGATGAAAGTCAGAAAAATTAGAAGGTACAAATGAAGAGAAGGGAATTTAAGGCAAGGAGGACAGCTAGTAAAAGTCTGTGTTTGGAAGACGGAATATGACTTGTGTGAGGAACAGCCAGAAAGCCCTGATCACTGAGGATCCAATGAGAAGATGAATGTGAAAGGGCTTTATCATTGTCAAACAATGAGGGAATGAGTCCTATCATATTCATTTCAAAGAAGTATAAAACACGACCAGGTTGTCCTTCCTTTAAAAATGTCTCTCATTCATATTATTTGCTAATTAACACCAATTTCACTGAATAATTGAAGTTTTCCTCTATTCAAAGCAACATTCGATTTTGAGCTGGAAGGCACCTCAAGGATCATCTAGTCAACTGCCCTCATTTTCCAGATGAAGGAATTGAGGTGAGAGAGATCAGGTCTGTCTTACCCAGGATCCCATAAGTGGGAAGCATCAGAACAGGCACTTGTAGTTAGGTTCATGGCTCAGAAGCCCCCTCTTTTCTCATTGCACCAGGCTATATTTTTATTTCTTAAGAGACACAGAGGAAGCAAAAATATAGACAGAAAGTGGAAAAGATAGGAAAGAATAATGACAGGATCTCAGGAAACTAAAGGCTTGTCAGTGCAGTAGAAAAAGTGATAGACCTGGAGTCAAGAAGACCTGAGTTCAAATCTAGCCTCAGATGCTTAATAGCTTTGATCTTGCGCAAGTTACTTAACCTCTATTTGTCTCAGTTTCCCACCTGAGAGAAATAAATACAATGAAGATAATAATAGCACCCTTTTCTCAGAGTTATGATGAGGATCAAATGAAATAATATTCGCAAAGTTCTTAGCATGACAGGCACTATATAAATATTTGTTCCCTTTCTTTCTCCTTCCCTTTGTCAGTGTTAAAGAGCATACCTGTGTATGGGAATGAGGAGAAGGATGTGGTATCCACTACTCCTTCCAACTCAGTAGAGGCAGTCACAGATGAGAAGGTTATAATGTAGTAATAAGGTATTAAACTACCTGGAAAATTGCAGATGCAACCATTCCTTTATGCAGTGTGAATATCTTTCTCTGATGAGATTAACGGGAACAACCTAATTGGACAAATACATTTTTGCTTTGGAGGGCCTTAAATAGCCAAGTCTTGAATGATTGTCAGCTGGAGGGAATTCAAGTGGGAACCATAAACAGAGGGACTGGATCCCTGAAAGGGAAATGCTTCTGAGTAGAGGGAAGGGGTTTCTCTCTCCTCTCCTTATCATCAGTCACATCACTTTTCAGGGGAGCTGTTCATCCAGTAAGAAACATTGCATTCCATGAGAAGATAGTCTGTTTTCTGTGTTTCTATAAAGACATAGGTATTGCAATATATATATGTCTATAAAGACAAAGAAAATTGCATAAGGAGAGAAAGGACTTCCTGGACTTACAGTTCTGTAGTTGTTCACTGCCTTGTCACATATGTTCTGTAAAATGTGCCTTATTACCATTGCACTCTAAGTTTTTCTGTATTTATTCAATTAGGTTGCTCCCGTTAATCTCATCAGAGAAAGATATTCACACTGCATAAAGGAATGGTTGCATCTGCAATTTTCCAGGTAGTTTAATACCTTATTACTACATTAAAACCTTCTTGTCTATGACTACCTCTGCTGAATTGGAAGAATTGGTGGGTACCACATCCTTCTACCTATCCCTATATACAAGTAAGCTCCTTAACATCAGTGACAAGGGGAAGGAGAAAGAAAGGGAATAAATATTTATATAGCTACTATCATGCTGAGAACTTTGCGAATATTATTTCATTTGATCTTCACAATAACTTAGAGACAGATGCTATTATTATCCCTTGTGTTGTATGTTGTGTATATTTGTGGGATAATGCACCCCAGATTTCTGGAGGAAACATTTTTGACTACTGTTTTTACTAGGTTATCTTAGTAATGCCTTTGTTGATATTTAATTTAGTCTGCTGGCTGACTATTCATAGGATTCACAATGATGGGGGCTCATGCAACTTAACCACAAGATTACCCCCTAGAATAAAAGGTAGCAGTCATCCTTGGAGACCCAACTTATGAGGGGAATGAAAACTCAGGAAATAGTCCCCAAAGGGGACTTAGGGGAAGGAATTAGAGTACTGATGTTTTTCTCCTCTCTTTCTATTCTACTTAAGTTAGAACATTTCTGTAATTTGCAGTATCAGTTAATGGTAAATGGAAAAGACTCAGAGAATGCCAAAGAAAAACTACTTCATTTCCATCTATTGAAACGCTATTTCTTTAAGGATCAATTCAAATCTAATAAACCTGAAGCCTTTTTTTTGATCTCTACCCCTACTCCCAGCTAAGGATCTTCTCTCCCTCCTGAAATTTTGCCCTGAGGAAAACTTGATGTTTCCCTCTTCAGATTTTCCTGAAACATTTTTTTTTGCAAGGCAATGGGGCTAAGTTATTTGCCCAAGTTCACACAGCTAGGTAATTATTAAGTGTTTGAAGTCAAATTTGAACTCAGGTCCTCCTGACTTTAGGGCCTGGTGCTCTATCCACTGCACCACCTAGCTGCCCCTTCTAAAACACTTTGCATATTTCTTTTGACTTCATCATGTTCTATCTTATATTAAAAATCTTTGTATCCATGTAAAAACACCATTGTACTGTAAATATTTTGAGGAAAGAGACTGGATTTTTTTAAAAATCCTTGTGACCACAGCACCTAATACAGAATCTTGTAAACAGTAATAAATGTTTGTTGAACTGAACAAGAGAGACTATTTTGTGTTGTCCAGGTAAATGTGAGCAACATTAAGATGTATAGCTTGGGGAATAAGAACATTATAAAAGGGAAAATAGGAAAGAAAGAAAATAAAAATGTAAATCAAGAAATGCACAAAAGAAAAGATGCAATGACACACAAGGAGGAGGGAGATTTCCTTGGAAAGAAAGGAAGAATTAATAAAAGAAACCCACCACAAGCATATGTGATATGTATATAAAACAGGCACCTGCGGACTTATAAACTAATCTATGGGAAGCATATAGAATATATTTATAGCACTTGCCTTTCTCTCTATCCCACATTTTGTACCTTTGAAGGAAAGGGGATTGTAGGATGCTATTGCTTTTGAGATTGCTGTCTCCATCCTTTTAACTCTACCATAGGAGGTATGTTTTCAAATTTAACATGTCAGAGCAGGTGTGTACAATTATGAGGGGTTTCCCCAAAATAGCTGACGGCTGTCCACTTGGTGAGCAAGGGCCATTTGTCATCTCCTTTCCTCTGCCAATTGGGCTAAATTGAATTCTAAAGCTCACCACTTTATACTTGAGCACTTGGCTTGTGGTCTGTAGATGGGGCCATCTGAAACCTTCAGAACAACAGAAATTTAAATGTGATGACTCACAAGCATGTCAGTCTATAAGAAAAGCAAGCATCAAGAGCTAGTTCACTATCCTTTTCCATTCTTATGATTCACAATTCTCTTCAACAGTCCCAGTCCAGGAATTCTGCTTCTATTGAGATTTTGTTTTTTTTTTTTTTTTTAGGTTTTTGCAAGGCAATGGGGTTAAGTGGCTTGCCCAAGGCCACACAGCTACGTAATTATTAAGTGTCTGAGGTCAGATTTGAACTCAGGTCCTCCTGACTCCAGGGCCAGTCCTCTATCAACTGCACCACCTAGCCACACCATCCATTGAGTTTTAAACTAAAGAACCATTCACATTAGCTTTTAATCAGTTTTCTATATCAGGAACCATATCAGAAGTGGATAATTTTAACTAGCATTCATTCCAGAGAAGGAAAATTACTTCCCCCACTTGGACTTTTCCAAAAACAACACCAACTTTAACAACTTCAGTAAGACTCTAATACCTGCTATGCACAGGATAATGGGTAGGATAAAAGATTATATGAGGCAGAGTCACAGCCCTTATGGAGCTTCTAGAAGTATATACAAATTACCATCTTACAAAGTCAGACATAAGACATGGGGGAAACAATTATTGTGTTATGTTCAAGGGAGGTTGAGGAGAGAAGATTTCAGTCCTAACTGTAGAAAAATCATGGAAAAGTGACATTTCAGTGGCATCTTAAAGAATATTTAGGATTTTTTTTTATTCTGATTCTTCTTTTACAACCTGATTAACATAGAAATGTGTTTAACATGATTGAGCATGTATAACCTATGTCAGATTTGCTTACTATCTTGGGAAAGAACGAGAGAAGGAATAAAATTTTACAAAAATAAATACTGAATAACTAATATAAAAGTATGTTAAATTTAATTGTGCATATATAACCTATACCAGATAGTTCACTGCATGGGAAAGGGGGAGAAGAAAATGGGGGGGGGTAAAAATGTGGAACTCAAAAACTCATGAAAAGATGGATTTTGGAAACTAACTTTGCATATAATTGGAAAAAATAAAATGACATAACATAACGAAAATGAAAGTTAAAACAATCTTTACCTGCAATTAGAAAAAATAAAACACTATTAAGTAAAAGAATATTTAGGATTTCAATAAACAGAAATGAACAGGAGACCATTCTAACTTAGAATCAACAAATAGAGAGTTATCAAAAATGCAAAGTCTGAAAAGCATGGGATTTATATGGCAGAAGGTTAATTAGGCTACGTTATTCAATGCAGTAAAATGAAAATTGTGAGTTAAGGCTGGACAGGTAAGTAATAGTGAATTAGTAGCAGTGAAGTTGGATATTGAGCACTGTACATGTAGCCAGATATTTAGAATTAAAATAATGTCCCAGATGCTTACTTGGCAAATAATTTATCTGGGCCTCAGTTTCCTTATGAATAAAATGAGAAGATTGGACTTGCCTTTGAAGGAACTTTGCAACTTTAAAACTAGGATGCTATGAGTGACATGATCTAAACAGGCAAAGGTCATTTGAAACGATCAAGCCCAATCTTCTCATTCCAAAGATAATCTGGCATTAATACAAAGGATGGGTGAGAGATTGAGGAAGCTGGAACTTTAACCCAACTGAATTGCAATAAAGGTCTCCACTGAAGAGATGACAATGACAGATGAAGATGAAGCCTAGAGCTATAGGATTATAGAAATGACAAAACTTGGTAACTTATATTGTTGGGGAGCAGAGGTGTATGAAAGAGGCAAAAGTCAAATGTAACACAATTATGAACACAAGTGAATTGTGTTGCTACCTTCAAGAATATATAAATCAGAAGGGAGAGTAAATTTTGGCAGAAAGACAATATGTTTACTTTTAGAAATGCTGGACTTGATTTCTTAATAGGCTAATGAGATTAATTATTTTGTAGGAAGATGGAAATATAGATCTGAAGCTTCTGAGAAAGCTTATGATTGAAGACAGAGTCATCTGTATAAAGTTTATAGTTGATACTATGGAGGTGAATTGAGTTTGTCAGGAAAATAAATGAAAGAAAAGAATGAGGAAATTGGAATATCAATATTACATGGTTAGGAAGAAATGTCCAACAAAGGATATGGAGAGAAAATGGTTAGAAAGATAAGAGACACAAGATGGCATCCCTAAAACCAAGGTAGATATGAGTATCCAAAAGAACAGAATGGTCAAGTGTTGAAAACTGAAGAAGGATCAAAAAGGATGAGAACCAAGGGATTGTCTTTGTACATTATGCCAACTCATTTCACTTTGCTAGGCCTGAGTTTCTTCATTTATTAAATAAGATAGGAATAAATGAAATCTCTGGTCCTTTTTGGCTTATTATTAGTTGATTCAACTTCTCCAGTCTTATTTCAAGCTACTATTCTCCATATACTGTAGTTTCCAGCCAAAGCAGATTATTCACATTCTGCAAATACTGCCTATGTGTTCCAACCTCTCTGCATTTGATCATGCTGTTTACCTCCTCCTGGAATCTTCTTTCCTACCCTGAAATTCATTTGCTGAAGTCTTATCCATTCTTCAATGCCCATGTTAAATACCACCTCTCTCATGAAGTCTTTCTTTTTTTGAGGATTGAAAAAATAATTTAATCTTATTTTAACCCCACTACTAGAAGGGGCTTGTCATTCTACAATATGCCTATGATGACTCTTTTTGCAATTTGGTTTTTTAATTTAAGCTACACATTTTTCTACCACCTTTCCTTCCCTCCTCTCTCTCCTTGGTGGCAAACAATCTGGTAAAAGTTGTACATTTACATTTGTGTTCAACACATTTACATATTAGTCATTTTGTGCAAGAGGAATTAGAACCAAGGGAAAAGAAAGAAAATCATGAAATAGGAAGAAAAAACATGAGAAGCTTTAGAAAAGGGAACATAATATACATTCAGATATTTGAGGTTTTTTTTTTTACTCTGAATTTTGATGGCATTGTCCATAGCAAGTCCCCCCAGGTTGTCCTAGATCTCTGAACTGTTGAGAAGAGTTGCATCCATCATAGCTGATCAACTCATGAAGTCTTTCAATGCAGTTCAGCAAACAATTCCCCTGACCATATTTCACAGTCTCCTTTTCATCCAAAAGGTAAATTCTCTTTGTTCCAAATTTCAATCACACTTTTTGTTTTTAGATTTTTGCAAGGCAAACGGGGTTAAGTGGCTTGCCCAAGGCCACACAGCTAGGTAATTATTAAGTGTCTGAGACCGGATTTGAACCCAGGTATACTCCTGACTCCAAGGCCAGTGCTTTATCCACTACGCCACCTAGCTGCCCCTCAATCACACTTCTGCCTGTACTTTTCACATATTGTTTTGTACAATGACTGTACTTCTCTCTTTTTTTTAAGTTTTTTTTTTTTTTTTTGCAAGGCAATGGGGTTAAGTGGCTTCCCCAAGGCCACATAGTTAGGTAATTATTAAGTCTCTGATGTCGAATTTGAACTCAGGTCCTCCCGACTCCAGGGCCGGTGCTCCATCCACTGTACCACCTAGCCACCCCTTCTCTTCTCTTTTTATTAGATTGTATGTCTTTCTTGGATCAGATTTTGTCTTACTTCTTCCTCCAACTCCTAATCACCTCCCACTTCTTCGACAACTAGCATATAGCAGATGCTAATAGCAGTTGAATTAAAGCCAGTACCAGAGTGTCATTATCTATAGTGGCTATATTTAAAAAGACAGTGTCATAGGATCTAGAAAGCACTTGACAAAACATCTAGTCCATCATCCTCCTTTTCAAATAAGCAAATTGAGGTCCAGTGATGTTAATTGAACTGTTCAAAGTCCCAAAGGTTTATTATCCAAAAGAAATAAACACAAGATGCAAAATGTGAACCCAGGTTCCTGTGTGACTCCCAAACCAAAGTTCCTTCCTCTGGACCATATTGCCTTCAGTCTTAGTGTGATGAGCTCTTTTATGGAATCAACTCCAATCCAACAATCAACAATAAACATTTGTTAAGTGCCTGCTCTATATAAGGTACTGTGTGAGGCATTAGGTACATAAAAACAAACATTCAACAGTCCCTTCCATTTCAGTAAACCTGGATTATTAATAGTCCTTATAACACATCTGATTTTTTCCCCTGCCTCTCTACCTTTGCTTTTCTCTTTCCCTGAAACACCTTCTACCCATTAATTTGTAAGTATCTTGAGTCAAGGACGATTCTTGTATTTTTGTCATTCTTTGTAAATCTCGGTCTTTAGCACAGTGCCTGCAAAATGATAGTGTTTGACAAGTGTTTATTTGATTAATTCCATCCTCTTCTCCTCCCTAGCCAAAGTTCATCCTTCAAGATAAAGTTGAAATCTTTCTTATATGAAATCTTTCCTAACCACCCAGTTGAAAATGATTGATCCTTCTTTCAATTCTAATAGTATTTTTTTATGTACATGTTTTTTTCTTGTATATTTGAGCCCATCCCCTCCACCTGATTTCCCAGCCAATCATCCTCACTTTTTTATCATCTTCCATCTTTCCCCATCTGTCCAACTCTTCCCTGTGACTTATAAACACTCCTCTTTCTCCCTCATCCTTATATAACACACTCTCTCTGGGATCATTCTCCCTACTCCTACTCACATTGGAATTCTGGTTCCACAGAGGATTACTGACTACTTCTCTTAGAGTTCTTGGGGTAATTATGAGAGGTTGGGATTTCTAGTACAGTTGCTAAGAACCCCTTATTTGGTGTACTCCTCTTTAGAAATATACTAGTAGAAATCTACTCATTTTTTGCAAAGGGATTTATTGAGAAAGTACATCAAATAACACAAAGCAAAGTGAGCAGAACTAGGAAAACATTGTACATAATAACAGCAATATTGTAATGATAATCAACTGTGAAAGACTTAGCTACTGTGATTCATATAATGATCCACAGCAAGTACAAAGGACTCCTGATGAAAAATGCTATCCACCTCCAGAGAGAGAACCAATAAACTCTGATGACAGGTTGAAGCATATTTTTTTCACTTTATTTTTCTTGTTTCTTTTTTTACAGCATAGATAATGTGGAAATATGTTTTACATGACTTCACATATATAATGGATATCATATTTCTTGCCTTCTCAGTGGGTGAGGAGGGGTGGAAGGAGAAATTCGAAACTGAAAATAAACATTTTTTTAAAAAAGAGAAAGTATCAAAAGGATAGTCATTACAAGACAATCTCTTCCAAAACATTATGCTCTCTCCCCTAGTTCACCCAAGATCTCTGGGGAGATGGGTTCAAACCTCAGAATTAGCCTCTCTCTCCTTTACTCTTCCTCATACCTTACATTTAATCAGTTATTAAGTCAACTTTACCTCCAAAATACCTCTTTCATTTATCTCCTTCTCTCTATTCACATGGCACCCATGACAGTTGGTGCTCTCATCACTCCTCATCTTGATCATCCTAATAGTGTCACAATCAGTATCCCTACCTCAAAACTAGTCCCCCTCCAATCCATCCTTAGCAGAGCTGCCAAAGTCATACTGACATAACAGTATCAACCACCCTCACCTGAAATCTGTATGATATAATCACCCATTAGTCTACTCCCCGAATCATTGTTGTATCATTATAATCATAAATTCTAAGCCAGATATGTGTTCCTTATTATTTACAAATTTCTTTTTAAATGAATAAATGCATACATTATATTTATCAATCAGATTTGAGCTCACAATCCAGTTCATAAAATCATTATAATAATAAAATAAATAGGAATAACCTACTTTCCTATTAGCAATTGCTCATCTCTATATATCTTATCTCCCAGGTTTAAATAATCATAAGCTACTGGTTATGCAATTTATCAACAGTGTAACAAATAGCACAAAGACTAAAATAATTATCTACAATGTTTTGACTGCGAGAGTTACCTCTCACTCCTCTATAAGTACAGGTTACTGTTTTTCACCTCTGGAAAAATAGTCCCAGTATTCAATTCACTCAGCATAACAAAGTCTATTCTCAAAAATTCTCTTCATTCTCTTTACAAAGTAGATATTATAATAGTTCTTTG
Organism: Macrotis lagotis; assembly: GCF_037893015.1. Taxonomy (NCBI): domain Eukaryota; kingdom Metazoa; phylum Chordata; class Mammalia; order Peramelemorphia; family Peramelidae; genus Macrotis; species Macrotis lagotis. Next base: position 226,986,860 of record NC_133662.1, read on the forward strand.
CAGAAAAACATTATCTTAACACTCTTTTTCTCTGCCTTTTAAGAGTTTAACTATCACTTTTTTTCCCTTTTTTAGGTTTTTGCAAGGCAATGGGGTTAAGTGACTTGGCCAAGGCCATATAGCTAGGTCATTATTAAGTGTCTGAGGCTGGATTTGAACTCAGGTACTCCTGACTCCAGGGCCAGTGCTCTATCCACTGTGCCAGCTAGCTGCCCCTGACTATCATTTTTTTTAACATTCTCTCTTGAGTGATAAATTGCTGTCTCTCAATATTCTAATGCTATCTTAAAGGTACAGTAATATCTATAATCTCTATAATTTAGACTATTGAAGCTGATGCTGAACTAAACAGCAGTTTTTCTATACCATTCTCTGGATAAATTAACTCCATTGACTTCCTATTACTTCTAGGATCAAATATAAATACCTCTGTTTAGCATTTGCAGTCCTTTCCAACCAGGCTTCAACCTTCTTTTTCAGGCTTATTATGTATTGCTCTACACCAATCTTCTTGCCATTCCTTATATATTATATTCCATTTCCCATCTCTCTGCCTTTGTATAGAAAGGATGCCATGACTGGAATGTACTCCTTCACATCTCTCTTTTAGAATCCCTAATTTCTTTCAAAGATCAGCTCAAATGCTACTTCCTAGATAAGGTCTTTTCTGATCTTCTGAGTCATTAGTGCCTCTCCTCAAAATACATTCTTTTTTTTGTTTGTTTTGTTTTAGGTTTTTGCAGGGCAATGGGGTTAAGTGGCTTGCCCAAGGCCACACAGCTAGGTCATTATTAAGTGTCTGAGGCCGGATTTGAACTCAGGTCCTCCTGACTCCAGGGCTGGTGCTCTATCCACTGTGCCACCTGGCTGCCCCCTCAAAATACATTCTTAATCATGGTTGTTTCTCCCAATATAGGCTCTTAAGGAGATTCTTTACTAATAGTCACATGATAGATGCTTAATAAATGTTTACTAATTGATCAATGATACCTACTAAATTTATTATTAGGCCAAACTCAATGTTCTGGTCTGCCAAGGACTTTTTTGATTGTAATTCTGTCAGTTAGTATGTTAATTGTTTTTCTTAGCTTTGGGTTATTGATAAGCACATCAGCTATACTATTATACAAGTCACTGATAAAAATAGTAAACATGGGGGCAGTTAGGTAGCCCTGGAGTCAGGAGTACCTGGGTTCAAATTCAGGCTCAGACACTTAATAATGACCTAGCTGTATGATCTTGGGCAAGTCACTTACTCCCATTACCTTGCAAAAATCAAAAAAAAAATTAAACAACACAAATCCCTAGGACATATCACTAAAGACTTTCTGCCAACTTAGCATAAAACATTAACTATAAGCTAGTTCATTGAATCAAATCTGAATCTTTTTTTTTACTTTAAAGATTTTCCATGTGGAAAGAGACAGAGAGAATTTTACAACAGGATGATGCTTATTTGGTCAGGGATTATTTGTTCAGGAGTTCCCTTTTGTCCTTCCCCATAGTGCAATCCACTTACTTATAGCAAACCTTTAATCAGAACCCAATAAAAATCAGTTTATCTTTATCTGGAGACAAAACTCATTATAAAAGTACATATAGCAAATAAAGCAAGACAAATAGAGAGGAAAACTTCCAAGGGTAAGCAATGCCAGCTCACTAGGGAGTGGTGAAGCAGAAGAGGGAGGGAAAGAAAAGAAAAATTCACCAAGTCCCAGTGAGACAACAAATTCTATCTAGGCAGATCATTCCTTAGGGAGGTTTGTGAGCCAGAAAAAGCTTCAAATGCTTATTATTATTATATTCAGTTTATAGTAGGAATACTTTCCCTTGCAATCAACTAGCTACAAGACTGGCTATTATCTATTTTCCCCACCCCTTTCCTGCCACCCTATGCTTCTACTGTCTGTGATCCTTCAGTCCCTCCTTCCAATTAGTATTAGGATCTTTCCTGAGGTAATATCTAATTTGTGGCACAAAAGGCAGTAGTAGGCTGGGCCACTCTAGTACAGTGGATAAGTTGCCAGCACCTGAGATCCTGGCACAGAAAGTCAGTGACCAGATTCCTGACCCCCAGCACAAAAAGCTTGGGACAATGGTTTCTGTTCCCCAGGAGTAGAGCTAAGTTTTAAAAGTCATGAAATAGGCTAAAAAATGAGGAAAAAACAGAAAAGAGCCCTGACAATAGAAAACTACTGTGGTGACAGGGAAGATCAAAATACAACCTTAGAAGAAAACATGATTTTCCCCAAATGGGAAGAGAAATTGGTCTCAAATCAAAAAATCTTGAAAGAGTTCAAAATTTTTTTTATTCAAATAAAAAGAGGTAGAAAAAATGAGTTATGCAGGAGCAGCTAGGTGGTGCAGTGGATAGAGCACCGGCCCTGGAGTCAGGAGTACCTGAGTTCAAATCCGGCCTCAGACACTTAATAATTACCTAGCTGTGTGGCCTTGGGCAAGCCACTTAACCCCATTGCCTTGCAAAAAGTAAAATAAAAAATGAGTTATGCAAGAGAAAGTCAATAGCTTGGAAAAGGAAGCATAAGAGTTGACTGAAGAAAATAATTCTTTAAGAAATATAGTTAACCAAATGGGAAAAATCCATTGAAGAAAGCAATTTTTAAAAATAGAATTGGTCAAATGAAAAAGGAGGTACAGAAGCTATCTGAAGAAAATAATTCCTTAAACATTATAATTTCGCAGGGGGCGGCTAGGTGGTGCAGTGGATAAAGCACCAGCCCTGGAGTCAGGAGAACCTGGGTTCAAATCTGGTCTCAGACACTTACCTTGGGCAAGCCACTTAACCCCATCTGCCTTGCAAAAACCTAAAAGAAACCAAAATTATAATTTGGCAAATGGAAAGCTAATGATTCTATGAGTCACTAAGAATCAGTCAAAAATCAAGAGTGGAAAAAATAGAAGAAAATGTAAAATATCTTAATTGGAAAAATAATTGATCTGGAAAATAGATTGTTGGATTTCCTGAAAGTCATAACTTAAAAAAAAAAAAACTTGAACAGCATTTTTTCATAAATTTTCCAGGAAAACTGCCCTGGCATCCTAGAACCAGAAAGTAAAATAGTTACGGAAAAAAAATTCACCAATCAATTCCTGAAAGATATTCCCAGAATGAAAACTCCAAGGAATATCAAGTCAAATCAAGAATTATCAGATTAGGGCAGCTAGGTGGCTCAGTGAATAGAGCACCAGCAGTTTTGGAGTCAGGAGTACCTGGGTTCAAATTTGACCTCAGACATTCAATAATTACCTAGCCGTGTGGGCAAGCCACTTAACCCCATTGCCTTGAAAAAATCTAAAAAAAAAAAAAAGAATTATCAGATTAAGGAAAAAATACTGCTAAATAGCCAGAAAGAAACAATTCAAATATCAAGGAGTCACAATCAGAATTACACAGGATTTTGTAGCTTCTACATTAAAGGATCAATGCGGGCCGGCTAGGTGGTGCAGTGGATAAAGCACCGGCCCTGGAGTCAGGAGTACCTGGGTTCAAATCCGGTCTCAGACACTTAATAATTACCTAAGCCGTGTGGCCTTGGGCAAGCCACTTAACCCCATTTGCCTTGCAAAAAAAAAAAAACCTAAAAAAAAGAAAGAGAAAGGATCAATGGGATTGGAATATGATATTCAGGAAGGCAAAGAATCTTAGATTTCAACCAAGAATCAATCACCTAATAAAATTAAGCATAATCTTTTGGAGGGGGGAGGGAATAAGGAAATTCAATGAAATAAAGAATTTTCAGACTTTTCTGATGAAACGACTAGAACTGAACAGAAAATTCAATCTTCAAGAATAAGACTCAAGAGAAGTATGAAATATAAAAAAGTAAACAGGAAAGAAAGGAAGTATATTATTCAATAAGATTAAACTGTTTATGTTCCTTCACAGGAAGATAATACTTGTAACTCTTAAGAATTGTATCTTTATTACAGTAGTTAGAGATAGAAGATATGGGTATAAGTTAACTTTGATGTGATGATATAAACAAATTACGGAGTAAAAAAAGGATTGTACTGGGAGAAGAGGAAGTGGGGAGGAAGAATAGGGCAAATCACATCATATGAAGAGGTACAAAAGTCCTATTACAGTATAAAAAAGGAAAGGAGGGGGTGAGAATAGTTTGAACCTTCTTCTCAATATATTTGTCTCAAAGATGGAATAACACACACACACACACACACACACACACACACACACACACACACACTAAATTAGGTATAGAAATTTATCTTACCCTATAGGGAAGTGGAAGGGGAAAGGGGAAGAAAAGGGAGGAGGTAGCTGATAAAAGGGAGAAGTAGGAGGGGATAGGGGAAAAGAAAAGGGAGGGGTAGATTGAAGGAGATGGTGGTCAGAAGCAAAACACTGGTGAGGAGGGACAGAGCAAAAGAAGAGAGAAAAATATAAGGGGGGGAAATGGGATGGAAGGAAACACACAGTTAGTAATCATAGCTGTGAATAGGAATGGGATGAATTCTCCCATAGAAAGAAGCAGACAGCACAGTGAATTAAAAACCAGAATCCTACAATATGGTGTTTATAAGAAACACAATTGAAGCAGAGTGATACACATGTAGTAAAAATTAAAGTTTGGAGTAGAATATACCATGCTTTAGCTGAAGCAAAAAAAAAGCAGGGGTAGCAATCCTGATGCCAGACCAAACAAATAATAAAATTGATCTAATTAATAGGGATAAGGAAGAAAATTATATAAATATATATGTGTACTCCATCCCTGGTCAGAAACCTGTCATATTTTAAACTGTGGTGCAGATTCAAAGGTCTAGTCTTAGACAGTTTTCTTAGCCAATCAGTTTTTCTCTTCAACATTATCTTACTTCAATGATCAGTAGTGAGCAAAATATAACCTATGTCCCTTCAGCCTCCAGTTTTTTGCCTAAATTTTTAAAATTTTTGGTAACATGCTAACTTTTATCTGGCAGTATCATTTGTGCTCATATGAATTGCCTGAAATGAATAGCAGTTATATGATTTGACAGTCATATGATTTGTCTTGGTAACTGTGGTGGTTGTTGCCTTGGTTCTTGAAAAAGATCAGAATGACATCACTGTGTTAAGGTCAAGGTACAGAGTATCTAACTATGGCTGGTCAGACCAATATAAGCTCAGAAGGCTCTACTATAGGGCTGGTACAAAAAGTCCATATGAACATTCAGAATGGAGAAACCCCTAAATTTGCATATCTCACATTTCTTTTGAGCTATTGGAATTTTACTTTGCTCATGAAGCACAGTTCCTTCTTTGATGTGGACTAGCCATGCTAGACAGTCCTTTTCTGGTGTCTCCTATGCCACACACTTCCAAAGTTCTGCAAAGAAACCTTGAGAGAGTCCTTGTATCATTTTTATTACCTCCTTCTGTGAATTTTCTGTAAAATAATCTTGGCATTCAAGCAATGTGGCCAGCCTAGTAGAGTTTCTCTCTTTGCAGTAGAGCTTGAACAACTGAGTTCAAGAAAGGGCCTCAGTGTCAGGTACCTTAACTTGCCAGGCGACCTTCACAGTCTTCCTAAGACAATTAAAATGGAAGTGATTCAGTTTCCTGGCATGGCACTGGTAGACTGTCCAGGTTTCATAGACATACAACAGTGAGGTCAGCACAACAACTCTGTAGATCTACAGTTTTGGAGGCAGTCTGATAAAGTGTGGACAGTCTTCCATTCTATCCTGCAGGGACCCCTAGGTCTGGCAATGTGTGTGTCAACCCCATTATCCATGTGGGCATACCTGGAAAGTATACTGCTAAGGTAAGTGAACTTATCTACAGCGTTCAGAATTTCTTCATTTATAGGAACTGATGGTTCTATGTGTTAATGATGTGGTGCTGGCTGGTGAAGAACCTGTGTATTAATTGTTAGGCCCAAATTAACACAAGAAGAATTGACCCATGCTCTGTTGCCTCTCTGCTTCAGAGCTGTACTAAGTGCACAATCAAATGGGCAATGTCTTTTGACTCAAACATAAATTGGATTTAAGTGAGGCAGAGTTGCTCAAAGTCATTAACTTAATTCTCTCTTCCAGAGCCATCAGAATCCAGTGGCAAGACAAAAGTCAAGGTGGCTGGTAATAATTGGAAAATGCAGTGGATGACCTGGTATCTTCAATGTCTAATCAAGCTGTGAGTGCTCTACAACATCTACTTCAGTTATATCCGTGGCCATTTGGAACAACCTGTTCTTATCAGCTGGCAGAGTCTTCACATGCTAGGGATAGATATCCCCAATTCACCCATAGGTTTAAGACATTGGTTATCCCCAATCTGGTATAACCAATTTGTCAAGACAGTTTACTGGGATGTGGGTATGAAAACCTGAGTTCATATTCAGTCTCAGAAACTTATCATGTGATTCTGGGCAAGCCTTAATTTCCTGATCTCTAAAATTAAGATATTAATTACGTTTACCATATAGGTTTGTGATAAAGATCAAGAGGAAAATATTTATGCAAAATACTTTAGAAATCTTTATAAATGCTATTACTATTTATCATTTCAAATGACTTCCCAGAATGATGTATCTATGTTCCAGCTTCAGCAAGAACACCCGTCTTTCTGCAATGCTTCTAATATTAATTAGTTCCATCTTTTGTCACCATTGCCAATTTGTCATTTGAGGTGAAATCCAAAAGTTTGTTTGTTTGTTTGTTTGGGAAATTTCTCTTATTATTAGTGATTTGGAGCAACTTTTCAGATGGTTGTTAATAATTTGCTTTTTTTTGAGAATTGTTTGTTGACATCCATTGTCTCCTGAGGTAAGATAGAAACAACAAAAAGATCTTTTGAAAATCTTGTGGAGTTTTTTCTTTCTTTTTTTTTAAGTTTTTTTGGTAGCAAAAAAAGGTTGAAAGAAAGGACAAGACCTTTACTTTGAGAGGTTGGGACATTGAAGTTTGACAACAGAGACAAGGCAAAGCTGTTGGTCTTATTTCGTTTCTGTTTTCTCTGCAAAGAGAATGACCTTTTCATAAATGTCTAGCAGGAATGAACTCCATCATAGGAGCCTGAAAAAAATCTGACAAACGTGATTGCTAAACCACTACATGAAACATGAGAAAAATCATGGTTATCAAAAGAGATACCATAAGTTTGTATCCAGATTTTCGAAGAAGGAAAAGCAACAGACTCTACAAGGTAACAAACAACTTTAATGTTCACAGCTAGAGATACCTTCCTAGCATCTAGGAAGCTGCTAGGAGGTTTGTGGTCCTATTTTCTTGATTTGGAACTCAGAAATACATTTCCCTACAGAAATAGCATCATAAGTTGCAATTCAGTCAACCAGTGCCCCTAATACTTGATTTAGTTTCATTAAGGGATAGCTGGAATTTTCTGGACTAACTTGGAAACTAAACTAGACACCATGTATAACATTATTTCCCAAGTCTAGATTCTACCATTAACTCAAGCAGTTATACAACATTTCTCCTTTTCTTAGCCAAATTCCTAAACCAGACACTTCCACTTTCTCTTTTTTCAACTTTTAAAAATCTGTCTTCTGAGCCCTAATTCAACTAAAAATCACTCTTTCCAAACTTACCGACAGACTCATAATGACTAAATCTGATGACTTTTCCCTTAATCTTCATCCTTCTTGGTCTCTTTGTTGATCTTGACCATTTTTAATACTGACAAGTCTGGCCTCAAATGCTTGACATTTACTAGCTTTCTGACCTTGGGCAAGTCACTTAACCCTGACTGCCTCACATCCAGAGTCATCTCCAGTTGTCCTGATTCATTTCTGGACCCAGATGGCTCCAGTGGAGAAAGAGAGTCTGGTGACTTAGCACAGCCCCTCATCATTGAAATCTAATTCACTTGCTTTTCATGAAATCACTTTTCTGATGTCATGGTCTTCTTTGAGAATGAAGGACAAAACATCAATCTCACCTATCTGAATACTCATCCTTAATCTCTCCTTTGCTGATTCATCATTTGTATCTCACTTTTTTTTCAAGGTTCTCTTTTCACTTTACTCTCTTTCTTGAAGACATTGTCAGCTCCCAAAGGTTTAATTATCAGTTAATTATAAGATGAACTCTCTCTTTGTATACAAAAATATAGAAAGGTCATCTGATAATATGATAGTACTATAGATAAGTATATATGTATATATATGACATATATGATATATGACAAATATGTGTGTATGCATGAGATATATATCTATATATCTCGATATATTAACATATAAAAATATATATTCAGTCCATCCCTTTCTCCTGAACTCCAATCCTATAGCTGCAACTCTCTATTAGATATTTTGAACCGTGCCCCATAGGAATCTGCAACTCAACATGTCCAAAACAGAACTAATTATCTTTTCCTCCAAGACTCACCCCCTTTCCAAACTTCATTATTTCTATTGAGGTCACCATCATCTTTCAAGTCACTCAGGTTCACAGCCTCAATTTGATCCCATTCTCCTCATTCACCACCATCCCATGTACCAATCAGTTGCTAAATCTTAGTTTCTACTTCTGAAATAATGTTCCCATCTGTTACCTCCTCTCCGCTCATAAAGCTTCCAACATAGTTCAGTCCCTCATTACCTTTATCCTGGATTATTGCAATAGTTCCCTAATTGAACTTCCTAATTTATAAGCATCTTTCCATTTCAATCTATTCTCCACACAGCTACCAATGTCATTTCCCTAAAGCTGGTATCTGACCATGTCACTCTCTTAGTAAATTACTCTTAGTAAAATCTAGAAGATTCGATATAAACTCTCCATTTGAATTTTAAAGAGTTTTACAATCTATCTTGCCAACTTTTTTGTATTACTCCCCTCCCTTATCCTATGGTCAAACCAAACTTCTCCTCACATTCCATTTCTCATTGTTGTGCCTTTGTACTGGCTTTCTTCCTTGAATGCATTTCCCTCTCATCTTCACTTCTTAGAATAATCCTTTGTTTTCCTCAAAATTAAGCTCAAGTTATACCCTTCAATATGAAGCCTTTCTTTCCCTTCCCAATGATTTTTTTATATTGGACCTGTGTATAATTACATGCGTAATATAAGGTATATCATATATAGGTTTACACACATGTATACATGGCATATACATGTATGCTTACATGTGTAGATTATATGGTGAAATGTAATCTCATTGAGAGCAGATATTATTTGATTTTGTCTTTAAATCTTCAGCATAGGATCTTAATAATAATAAACATAGATTAATAAATATTTGATTGATTGGTTCCATATGAAAATGTATTCAAAAACTCTAAACAATTTCTTCACAAATGTATTTTTAGAGGATCCCTTTTTTCAATGTTGGGGACCAATTAAACTCCCTTAAACTGCTTGCTGGTTTATTTATATTCTCTTCCCAGTTACAGTGGGGGAATTTCAGTTAAATTAGCAACTATTACCTTTGTGACTTCAGACAAGTCACTTTACCTCACAAGTCTTCAGTTAAAATCAGAGGGTTGGGTTGGATGATGTCTAAGATCATTTATAGGTTTGAGATCTTTGATGCTTATATATGTTATCTCCCAAACCCAATGCCCTTTACTATTGTAATAATGGTAATCAAGGGAGTCACCCTGATCTGTTGGGAACTTCCCATGGAACTGAGATGGTTCCTTGGTTTCTTTTGGTGAATTCCATGCCCGAGTCCTTTGCTAGATTATATGTAGAACCAGAGGCTGGATTCCAAGTTCCCCATAACTGGGGGTTATGCAGAATATAATCAGAATATAATTGTTAACTGAAACAACTTCTCTTCTCTTCTCTTCTCTTCTCTTCTCTTCTCTTCTCTTCTCTTCTCTTCTCTTCTCTTCTCTTCTCTTCTCTTCTCTTCTCTTCTCTTCTCTTCTCTCTCTCTCTCTCTCTCTCTCTCTCTCTCTCTCTCTCCTCCCACTTAGGACTTCTTGCATGGATTTCCCATTTCTACCAGTAATTATAGTAGTGACATACACAGTGCTGAATACATGTGCTTGCTTGGGTGAGTTTGAAACTGAATCTCAAACCTCTAACTGTCTCTTTTTCTTTGCATTTCTTTTCCTCAGCACAATTGACTAAATGGTAATTCTGGGAGATGAAAACTTCTAGCCCTGGAGGCTACCTGTTGAGTTTGAATAGTCAGGGGTTCCTGGCTTGCTGACCAGAAATAGGTTCTTCCTACAACTACATATTTCTTTTTAATTTTTTAAGACAATAGGATTAAATTATTTTCTCAAAGTCTTACAGGTAAGTAAGTATTAAGTATCTGAGACTGGATTTGAACTCAGGTCCTCCTGACTCCAGGGTTGGTGACCATTTCTTAGAGAAGAAGATGGCCATTTTAAGAAGGATAAGTTACTTCTTGAAGGGGTAGGATATCTGGACTTTGAGTAGATTCACCAAGTGGATATGAAAGAACTGTACGGTGGTTCTGTTTATCTCAGGAATCTTTTCTACCTGAATCTAGTAGAAGTGCTCAACACTGTGTTTCTCCAGCTGTTTATTGTGTTTGGTTGCTACTTCATGTTTTTAGTATTTGATCCTATATGCTTAGGAGTTTTCTTTCATGGTGGAGGAAATAAATAACTGTTCCAGACCTGATGACAATCATTTTGTACATTGAATATCTTTTCTAAAAGAGACATCTGCTAATTCCTTTTGCAAAGACCCTAGACATAAACCATACCTAAACTGCTTAAAAACTTTTTGCAGAGTTCTACAAGGGATGGGATTGGAATGAACCAGAAAGTATAAGAAAAGTCTTTTCTCCTCTCTTTGGGGACAGGATCCCTAAGGACTGAACCCAAGAGTTAAACCACTTTGCGGGAAAGGGTCCTCTGGGCTTCTGATAAGAGGAAAAAAATAATTTAATATTGATGTTTTTTCATTTGTTTCTCTTCTCCTAAAAAGTCTTTCACTTCTAGTCCTGAATTTCCTGTTTTTTCTAAATGGACAGCATGGAGCTGGTAATAGGCAAAGCAGTATGTCAGTTCTTAACAACAGATAATAGAATCCAAGTGGTTTAGATCAAATGAGATACTGTATATAAAATGTTTTTTAAATCTTAAAAGTACTATATAAATGTCAGCTAGTAATAGTAGTAGTAAGGGAAATTAAAGATGGTTTCAAGGATTAGGAGATGGTGGTAAATCCCTAAAGTTTTAAAACTGACATTGTGTTGTCTCATAAACTATCCCCTGGTACCATTGTCAGATTGAATACTGGACAAAGTGAATAATAACTGCTCTGATTCTGAGTGGAATTAAAATAGATTTTTAGAGCATAAAAGCCCCATAAAGATCATCTAAGTCAACCCCTTAATTTACAGATGAGGAATGATTTTTATTCTTTCCAGTTAATCCTTTAGGTGTGCTAGAACATAGAAACCTAGATGGGCATAGAACATGGGAGTAGACAAAATGAAGTGATAGGTACTGGCATTCTTTAAATGATCTTTAGGAGGATAATCAAGCATTCTTTAAATTTGGGACATTCTGAGGAACTGTTTTAAATAAATACACAAATAATGATAATGGATGTTCTTTAAAGCAAATTGTTCTTAGCAATGTGTTTCATCCCTATTTAATCCACTGTCTACTGTGAGAGACACTGCCAATTGTTCTTTGGGAGAAACTTTGACTTTGATTCTTTTGATATTATAACATTCCATGAGTCACAACCCAACTATCACTGGGAAAATGGTAGTTAAAAAGATGGACTTTTGTGACCTCGAGCAGCCACAATTATTGAGAAATTATTGAAAGTGCTAATGATATGTATAATACCAGTCCAGGACATCCATCTGTGTGTGTGTGTGTGTGTGTGTGTGTGTGTGTGTGTGTGTGTGTGTGTTTTCAGTTAGCTATATGGGTTCCTTTTTCAACTGAATGTCATAATCTGGGCAATAGACAATTTTTTTCATTTAGTTTTTCAAAATTAGCAGACCAATTTATTTTAAATGACTTTGGATATCATTGAGGAAATTTTATAATGTTCCAGCTTCAATGCAAATAGTACACTATCATCAGCAAATAGGAGCATCTGGGGAATCTGGAGACAGGAAATCCTTCCTACTTAAATTCTTTGAAGGACATCTTCTAGCATCCTGGGCAACACCTTAGGCTAGGCATATTGTCTTCCTACTTCATAACTTGCACAAGAGGGGAAACTTAGGGTTAGAGTTTACCCTGCCTTATCTTTCTAGTCCTCTTATATTTAAACTTCCCTTCACCTCCATGTACTCTTTGATCAAGTGACACTCTCCACCTTGCTTTTTCACAAACAAAACACTTTATCACTCAGCTCAGGGCAATTTTTTTTCGTACTGAACCCCATGCTTGGAATGCTCTCCCTTTTCACCATTACCACTACCTGCCTTCTATATTTTCTTTCATGTTCCAACTAAACTATCACCCTCTATGGTAGGCCTTTCCCAATTCCTTTTAATTCTAAAGTCTTCTGTCTATTGATTATTTTCCCTTTATAGCTTCTTGTTCAAATTTGTGTTCCTTAGATTGTGAATTCCTTGAGAATGCGGTCTCTCTCTTTTACTTTTCTTTGCATTCCCAATGCTTAGCCCAGTTCCTGGAACATTGTAGGCACTTAAATGCTTATTTATTGATTGGCTGACAGGCTTAAAAGAGAAATAAAAATAAGAATTGTGAAAACAGAATTTATGGCCTATACAACAGATTTAGTTGACAAAATAGAAAAACTTGAACCCTTAGTTGCAACTCTATCTTTTTTTTTTTTTAGTTTTTGCAAGGCAATGGGGTTAAGGGGCTTGCTCCAGGCCACACAGCGAGGTCATTAGTAAGTGTCTGAGGTCGGATTTGAACTCAGGTCCTCCTGATGCAACTTTATCAAAGGAAACAAACAAGACAATAAATGATTGAGAATTCAACTACCCAGAAGTGAAAGACAATCTGGTGGTGGGGGGGGGGGAGGCAAAAAACAACTTAAAAAAACCCATAATCTCCATACAAGCAAAATTTATAGGCAATCAAGGAATTACAGAGTTTCCAGAATAAAACAAGCAGTCAAGAAAAAAATCTGAATACTACAATGCAAGAAATAATACAGGAAAATTGTTCAGAACTTCTGAACACAAAACAAACTGCCAGCTAAAAGAACCCATAGATTGCCTTTAGGAGAAAAAAAAAAGTAAAAGCAAAAGCATGCTTCAGACTCTAAAACACACTTGAGAAGAGAGAGGATAAAAAAGCTTTGGAGAGCCATTCTGGTGAGTTGGAGAGTGAATCAATTGTAAATAAAAAAGGTTTTCATATTGTAGTGAAGACCCAGCTCTAATCATGTAACATAAATTCGTAGTAGTCTCAGTAGGCAAAGTTTCATGATTTTCTCCAGTTCATTCAGTAGCATGAAATAGGAGTGAAAGTAACTGATCATGGGAATAATCCAAGTCTGGAGCTTAGAAAGGTGATTAAGATAAAGGGGGTAAGGGTCTCAAAAATAGAAGATAGTCTAGAGTATAAATTATATAAACGTTCCCTTCTATTTGAACAAATGTAGACAATCATCCCATCCACATCTTTTAAAGTGCCATTTCCACTTCTTTGAATGGCATATTGGATATTTAATTGGGAGAGTTGGAATGTTTCATTTATTATTGTTTCTGAAAAGATTTCATTATATAAACATCAGCAGATTATTTTCATTTCACATTTATTTGCTGTTCATCTAGTTCTATCTGTAATTACTCTCAGGATGATCTGACTTAATTGGGTCTGATGTCAAGCTCTCTGTAACCTTGCTTCCCCCTTGACAGTCGTTGATGCTGTTTGAGAAGCAAAAGCTCATAATATTCCATCATCCCCTATTGAAATGTTTTTAAAATGACTTTGAACTGGAAGTGAGTATTGCCCTTGCATGTCAGATCTCTCTGCTTGGCAAAAAGATCAAATTTTGTCATTGAAAATTTTTCAGAACTTACTTGGCTTTTCCCAATGGCATCAAGAAAACTTTCTTTAAAAAGTTATGTCCTTGGTGTAGTGGATAAAGCACTGGCCCTGGAGTTATGAGTATCTGGGTTCAAATCTGGTCTCAGACGCTTAAGAATTACCTAGATGTGGCACTTAACCCCGTTTGCCTTGCAAAAAAAGTTATGTCTTTGTGGAGCTAGGTGGCACAGGGATAGAGCTCTGGCCCTAGAGTCAGAAGGACCTGAGTTCAAATGTGACCTCAGACACTTAATAATTACCTATCTGTGTGACCTTGGGCAAATCACTTAACCCCATTGCCTTTCAAAAAATAAATAAAAAAATAAAAATGTTATATCTTTAATCTCTTTCCTAATTTTTATTGTCAAAAACTGGTTAGGAGATTGAATGGGGGTAAATCATATTACATAAAGAGGTACAAAGGACCTATTGCAATAGAGGGGAAGAAAGGAGGAGGTGAGAACCACTGAATCTTACTCACATCAGATGTGGCCTAAAGTTAACATACACACACACTCAGTTAAGTTAAGAAACTTATCTTACCTTTCAAGTATTAAAAGGGGAAAGGGGAAGGAGGGAGGAAAAGAGGAACTAACAGAAGGAAGGGAAGGAAGAAAGGGCAAAGGGAAAAGGGAAAGAAAGGGGAGAGGGTTGCATACAAGGGCAAAAACACTGAAGGTGGTAGTATTTAGAACAAAATACGGGGGAATATGGATAAAGTGAAAAAAGGGGGAAATATAAACAGAGGGAAGATAGCATGGAAGACAATAAAGAATTAGTAATTATAACTTTGAATGTGAATGGGATGAACTCTGCCATAAAACATAACCGAATAGCAGAATGAATTAAAAATCAGAATCCTACAATATGCTACTTACAAGAAACTCATTTGAAGCAGAAAGATACATATAGAGTAACATAAAAGATTGGAGCAAAATATATTTTGCTTCAGCTGAAGTGAAAAAAAGCAGGGGTAGCAATCCTTATCTCAGACAAAGCAGGTGCAAAAATAAATCTCATTAAAAGAGGTAAGGAAGGAAACTATATCCTCCTAAAAGGTACCATAAGACAATGAAGCAATTTCAATATGTATATACCAGGTAGCATAGCATCCAAACTCTTAGAGGAGAAGTTGAATGAGTTACAGGAAGTCATAGACAGCAAAACTCTACTGGTAAGAGATCTCAACCTCCCACTCTCAGATTTAGATAAATATAACTATAAAATAAACAAGAAGGAAGATAAGGAGGTAAACAGATCATTAGAAAACCTGGATATGATAGACCTTTGGAGAAAGTTGAATGGGGATAGAAAAGAATATGCTTTTTTCTGCATGGCAGAAAAAGATATTTTTTTCTACATGGCACCTACACAAAAATTGACCATGTAGTAAAAACCTAATAATTAAATGCAGAAAGGCAGAAATAATGAATATATCCTTCTCAGATCATAATGCAATAAAAATCACATGCAATAATGGGTCATGCAGAGATAGAATTAAAACTAATTGGAAACTAAATAACCTCATTATAAAGAATGAGTGAATCAAACAACAAATTATAGAAAGAATTAATGATTTCATCCTAGATAATGACAATAATGAGAAAATATACCAAAACTTAAGGGATACAGTCAAGTTAGTTGTTAGGAGATATATTATATCTTTAAATGCTTACATGAATAAATTAGAGAAAGAGGAAATCAATGAACTAAATAATGCAACTAAAAAAAATTATAGAAATAACAAATTAACCCCCCCATTAAATACCAAATTAGAAATTCTAAAAATTAAAGGAGAAATTAATAAAATTGAAAGCAAGAAAAGTATTGAACTAATAAATATATACCAAGAGTTGTTTTTATGAAAAAAAAATAAAATTGATAAACCTCTGGTTAATTTGATAAAAAAAATGGAAGAAAACCAAATTGCTAGTATCATAAATGAAAAAAGATGAAGTCACCACCAATGAGTAGGAAATTAAAGTAACAATTTGGAATTATTTTATTCACAACTGAATTCTATCAAATATTTAAGGAACAATTGATTGCAATTCTATAAAAACTCTTTGGGAAAGTAGGTGGAGACAGAACTCTGCCTAACTCTTTCTGTGACACCAATATGATGCTGATACCTAAACCAGAAAGAGTCAAAACAGAGAAAGAAAATTATAGACCTATCTCCCTAAGGAATATAGATGCAAAAATCTTAAATAAAATCTTGGCAAAGTGATTACAGCAAGTTATTACTAGGATAATACACTTTGACCAAGCAGGATTTATCCCAGGAATGTAGGGTTGGTTCAATACTAGAAAAACTGTTACTGTAATTAACTGTATGACTAACAAACCTATCAGAAATCAAATGATTATATCAATAGATGCTGGAAAAGCCTTTGACAAAATACAGTACCCATTCCTACTAAAAACACTAGAGAGCATAGGAATAAATGATTGTTCCTTAGAATGATAAGCAGTATCTATCTGAAACCATCAACAAGCATTATATGCAATGGGGATAAGCTACAGGCATTCCCAATAAGATCGGGGTAAAACAAGGATGTCCATTATCACCACTACTATTCAATATTGGTTTAGAATTCAGCAATAAGAGAAGAGAAGAAAAAGAAATTGAAGAAATTAGAATTGGGAAGGAAGAGACAAAACTTTCACTCTTTGCAGATGACATGATGGTATACCTAGAGAATCCTAAAAAAATTCACCTAAAAAACTATTAGAAACAATTAGTAACTTTAGCAAAGTTTCAGGATAGAAAATAAACCCTGATAAATTCTCAGCATTTCTATATATGATTAGCAAGATACAGCAGCAAAACCTAGAAAGAGAAATCCCATTCAAAGTAACTTCAGACAATATGAAATATTTGGAAGCCTACCTGCCAAGGCAGACTTAGAAACTCTATGAAAACAACTACAAAATGCTTCTCACGCAAATAAAATCAGATTTAAATAACTGGGCAAATATCAATTGCTTGTGGATAGGCCAAGTTAATAAAATAAAAATGACAATCCTATCTAAATTAAACTACTTATTTAATGCCCTACCAATCATAATTCCAAAAAATTACTTTAAGAGTTAGAAAAAATTGTAAGTAAATTCATATGGAGAAATAAAAAGTTGAGAATTTCCAGGGCTTTAATGAAAAAAGTACAAAAGAAGGTGGCTTAGTCTTACCAGATCTAAAATTATATTGTAAAGCATCAGTCATCAGAACTGTCTGGTATTGGCAAAGAAACAGAGTGGTGGATCAGTTGGAATAGACTAGGTGCAATAGCAGGAAATGATTATAGTAATCTGCTATTTGATAAACCCAAAAAGTTCAGCTTTGGGGATAAAAACTTTCACTTCAATAAAAACTGTTGGGAAAATTGGGAGTTAACATGGCAGAAACTTGAATTAAATCAACATCTCACACCAAGATAAGATCAAAATGGATTCAGGATTTAAACATAAAAGACAATATTATAAGAGAACTAGGAGATCAAGAAATAATTACCTGTCAGATCTATGGAAAGGGAAGCAGTTTATGACCATGGAACAGATAAGAACACCATTAAAAATAAACTAGACAATTCTGATTACATTAAATTAAAAAGCTTTTGCACAGGCAAAACCACTTTAACCAAGATTAAAAGAAATGTAGTAAATTGGGAAACAATTTTTACAACTAGTATTTCTGACAAAGGAATCATTTCTAAAATATATAGAGAACTGAGTCAAATTTTTTAAAAAAACAAGCCCTTCCCCAATTGACAAATGGTCAAAGGATATGCAAAGGCAATTTACGGATGAAGAAACCAAAGTGATCCATGGTCAAATGAAAAATTGCTCTAAATCATTACTTATTAGAGAAATGCAAATTAAAGCATCTCTGAGGTACCACCTCACACCTCTCAGACTGGCCAATATGACCAGGAAGGACAACAATCAATGCTGGAAGGGATGTGGGAAACCTGGGACACTAATACATTGTTGGTGGAGCTGTGAACTCATCCAACCTTTCTGGAGAGCAATTTGGAATTACACCCAAAGGGCAATAAAAATGTGCATACCCTTCAATCCAGCAATACCACCACTGGGTCTATACCCTGAAGAGATCATGAAAAAGGATAAAAATATCACTTGTACAAAAATATTCATAGTAGCTCTGTTTGTGGTGACAAAGAATTGGAAATCAAGGAATGTCCATCAACTGGGGAATGGCTGAGTAAATTGTGGTATATGTACCTTATGGAACACTATTGTTTTTATTAGAAACCATGAGGGATGGGAATTCAGAGAAGTCTGGAAGGATTTGCATGAAGTGGTACTGAATGAGATGAACAGAACCAGAAGAACATTGTACACCATATCATCAACATGGGGGTGATGATCAATCTTTTTTTTTTAATTTTTTTTTTTAGGTTTTTGTAAGGCAAATGGGGTTAAGTGGCTTGCCCAAGGCCACACAGCTAGGTAATTCTTAAGTGTCTGAGGCCAGATTTGAACCCAGGTACTCCTGACTCCAGGGCTGGTGCTTTATCCACTACACCACCTAGCTGCTCTGGTGATGATCAATCTTAATGGACTTGCTCATTTCATACATCTGTATCCAAAGAAAGAATTGTGGAGTTTAAACAAAGACCAAAAAACTTTACCTTTAATTTTTAAAAAAGGTTGTCTTATTATGTAATTTTGATATCTCTTATATTTTTTTTCCTTAAGGATATGAATTTCCTTAAGGAAATTCTCTCACAACACATTCAATTTTGATCAATATACAGCATGGAAACAATGTAAAGACTATCAGACTGCTTTCTGTGGGGGTTGGGGGGAGGGAAGTGAGATTGGTGGAAAAATTGTAAAATTAAAAAAATAAATTCCATATAAAAATAAAAAAACTGGTTAGGGAAGAAATGAGAATTCTGTAATCACATACATTGACTTCTAATTGTTATTCTTTCTTCTAAGTTCATATCAATTTTGGTCTTTGCTCTAGCCAGTTGCATATACCCACCATACATTTTTCCATTATGATTTGGGTCACTTGAAATTTTGATTCTTTTGATAATTGAGTCATTTTGTGATTCATAATCTCATGTACATCTTGGAGAATAACAACTCTTTGGCACCAGTAAGAAGCATGCTATCACTGAAAGCACGGAGGCATTTTCTACATGTGATCTTGCCTGCTTTCTTCTTCCTAATCCATTTTAGACTTAACTTATTCTTCATCTACAGCACAATTTTGCTCCAACAGGAACATCTAAGGAACCTCATCATCTTTCTGGAGCCTCTGTTCATGTGTGTACTTTGTGCAGGAATTGCATATGTTCCCTAATAGCTGCAACCACCTGTAGAAGCATAAATAACCATATTTTGTGGCTAACAGTACTAATAATCATAGAATCAGTGAAGAAAAACATCCTTTTGACTGCATCTATTAATGAATCATCATAACATATACATAAGAGATATCATTATAGAAGAGAGCCTATGTTTTGAAGAGGGGCTATGTTTTGATATACCATGGAACTTTTTTCCCCTTATTAACAATCAATTCACAGAACAGGCTCTTTTATTAATTCCTATTTTTTTAGTCGATTGGTTGACTATGGAGTTTGCTGTAGAAAACATTTGCAATCAGTTTACTTCTCATATTTTTGTCAAAGATACCTTTGATCATTCTATTACATTTTTTTATAGAAGTAGGAAAAACATAAAGCAAATCAATTGATACCTTCTTGGTCACCTTTTATTTACAATAATTGTTTGAATCTTTTCTATTTTTTTTGCAAATATTCTTTTTTTTAAATGTCTTACAAACCAATCTCTGACTGGTATTAAAATTTTATCACTTCCAAATATTTGCTTGGGTCTGACTGTTCTTCCAGACTTCATTTTCTTCATTACTATTTTCTCTTTAATATATTATAATATATAATATACAATTATATAAATAATGAGCAGTAGAGTTCAAACATAATGCCTGTTCTACTTTAATGTCTTTTTATGTTATTTCCAAATGCTTTTACCTTAGATAGATTTCATGTCAATCTTTCTGAAGATTTCTTAAGCCTTTTTCTGTTTTTTTTTTTGCTATTTTGTGAGTTGATACTCCTCATACTCTTCTTTCACTTCCCCCTAACATTTTGCAATGTTGAAAATACTGTGCTTATTTTCTAAATGAGTATCATACATGGGCTGTCATTTTTCTGATCAGCAAAGAGAATTTTTTAAAGGTTTCCAAACTCTTCTTTGTGACAATTATTTTACAAAACTTAAAAAATATCTAAGAAATAGTAATAATCAACATCAATGTCTTTACTGTTGTCCATTTTCCATTTTTAGAACTAACAACTTAAACAGGTTGGATCGAGGCTATTGTAATTACATTTTAACTTTTCCATTTTTTTCCTTTTCTAATTTGTTAGTTTTGACCTTTGCTCTATCCAATTGAAGGCCTGATTGTTCATGAAAAGCTAATTTTCAAAGAACTCACTAACAGGCTAGTTATTTACTGAATGTTATAGTGGATTTTGAAAAATTTTCCACGTCTTGTACTATCCAGGGCTCTTTTTGGAAAAAGTGTTCATCATATGTAGGCACAATATCTCTGAGCAATCTAAGCAAATTAAGCCTCTTTCATTTCTTGATTTTCAATATAATTTTCCAACCTAGTCTTTACTGTCCTTGCCTGTGTTCACATTTGCATTGAAATTATTGAATTTATGAATATTACCTAGTTTTGGAGATTCATTATGGAATTTCTTTATTGTCTGCAACAGATTTTAGTGCATAAGTTACAACTATCTTTATCGCTGTTTTCTTCTCTGTTATCATCAGAGATATGGTAGCTAAGGGGTCTAAATTAAGAACTACATAGGAGAGAATTTTAAGGCAAATTTAGGAAGGTACAGAATACCAGAGTTCAATTCAAGGGAAACATAATGGAACATTTAATAAAAAATAAAACAAGTTGGTTTTATCGCGGGGACATACAATATGAAGGGAAGTCAGAAAGGAAGATGCCAACAGGTCAGGTTTGCAGAGACACTGAATGGAACTGGTTGCACCCTACTGAAGCCCTAGAGGAAATGGACCACCCAAACAAGAAAAGTCTGATGGATTTTTACAGAGTTCTCTGGTTCCACACATTGTGGGAAGAGAATAAGAAACCTGGATCCAGGGGGCTGATGGAGGAAGAAGGAGGAGCAAGGAAGAAAGACTCTTGGGAACTCAAAAGCTAGCTGATATTCAAATTCCTTGAAGTGGGAAAAGGGCCCCTAGTACTAGTCTTACTTTTAAGGGTTTTCTTCCTTAGCTTCTTTAACTCAGTGAGGTGAGGAAACTACTAAGGTAATTGTAATCTCTCCTTGAGTCATCCCATTGGTGAAGTGCTTCTCAGGCTTCTATGGAGGGCACAGGCACTGGTCTCCCATGCTTCCTTCCCCTCCTAGCTTTGCTGCTGATTCTCTGGACTTCAACACAATGCCTAGGTGAATGTCATTTTATAGCCTCTTTCAGCTCTCTTTTAGATATTGTCTTCCACCTAAAATGTAAGTTTCTTGAGGACAGGGATCCAGGGATGTGCTAGAATCAGTTCTAATAGGCCCATGAGAGCTAATCATTAACTTTTTAGTGTGAGCATTTACAACCTCGAAATTCAGTAAATGCTATAAATCAGGGCTTGATTTATTAATTTTAAAATTATTATCTGACTTTTAAAAGTTTTTATGGTAATGTTAATAATGCAGATTAAATTTTAAAATGGGTCAGATTTACATTTTTTTTCTCAGAGAGGCAATTGTTAAATATTTACCAACATACATCACAGCCAGGAATAGTCTTTTTTTTTCCTCCAAATTACAATCTCTAGGGGAGCGGATGGGATTAGTTCCTCAAATGCAGGATATTGTATTTGGGGGGGGCATCACATTTTAGGAAGGATATTAGCAAACTAGGGTATGGTTGGAGCAAAATGAAGAGAATGGAAGAAACCATGCCAAAGAAGCATCAGATGAAGTCATATGCACATAACGTGTAAAAGAGTAAACTCAGGGGGCCATGATACTTATGATACCTGTCTTTATGTATTTGTCTACTTATAAGGCAGATGAGATGCGGTCTTGCATGTGACATAACTGCTTCAGTCAAATGATTGTTTTATATACTCATCTTTAATTTCTTTGACCTTCTTAATGTCCCTCGAGTTTGCTCCTGATTATACTACCTCTCCTAATGTATGACTAAAAGAATTTGACACAATATTCCACATTGGAACCTCTCTTATTTTGTATATGAGTTTTTTTTTAATCTGTTGCCTATTGCATTAGCACTAAAACCTAAAGATTTTCTCCTGTATTGCTTTAAAAAGGATATTGAGCCTCTCAGATTGGTGAGAGATATTGAAAAATCTCATTTATATAGAAATCTCATCCCCTGTCTTACACCCTTTGCTGGCCCCATTACCTTGTGAACTCCTTGAGAACAAAACTATTTTTTTTTTTGGTATTAGGGGCTAACCCATTGCCTGGTACCTAGGTGCTTAATAAATGTGTGCTGACTAGCTGTCTCTGGTGTGTAACATAATTAGCACCAGCAAAGACTTTAGTTTTTTTTTATATTCCAGAAATGGTTCTCTAGAGAGTTGGAATTTGAATGTGCCCAGTTGCTATGTTTGGGGGTGATCCAAGGTAATCAACCCCCTGCACTGGAACTCCTGTTGGCTTCCTATTGGCCATTGGATCAAATCCAACCCAGCAGACTAGCTTTCAAAACTCTCCAAAAAGGGGCTCCTCCATGATGGTCTCTCTCATATTATCTCAGTTTACTCAGGGTCTACTGTTATCCCTAATATTTGCCTTGGTAGTTTTCACTTTCCTGTCTTTGTTTCACCTACTCTAAACTAGACTTCTTAGGTGTACTCTGCTATTAACCAGACCTTCTCTTTCCCCTTCTCCTCCTTCTCCTTCTTCTTCCCCTCATATGGCTCTCCACTTTGTTCTCTTGGCTGAGCCAGAACCAACCAACTTCTATCAGTGTAAAGAGAGTGGATTCATGAGGTAGGAAAGCCATTCTCCTTCTGTTTTCTCCTAACTCCAGGACCTCCAGGGGTTGAGGTTCAGGCTAAGGACATGAGTCTTGCTCCCTGGCTATGGAATTTCCATTGAGGACGTTTCTGTCTACAACAGTTGTTCAGCCCAACTTATTTTCAGAAGCTCCATAATCCCTGAGGGTCAGGGGGTGGCATTGTGAAACTATATTGGGCAAAGAAGGTGAGCCAACTCAGGAAGGCCTGGCTGGTGGGGCAGGGAGGAGGGAGATGAGCCAGGAGGGGGTTTCTGAAGAAAGGAGGGCTTCAGAACTCAGGGGAAATAGCTTTTCAGTTTAGGAAGTCCTTGACATTAGTCATGATGCCTCCAAGAAATCCTGGTACTATTCCTGAATCACACATGCATGTGCTGAGGGTTGGGGCTATAGTATAAAAAATATTTTTCTATTTTTTCCTCAGTTTATCCCTGCACACCAGGAGCACCTGTTGCTACATGAACAATATCTGTTTCTCTGTTTCCACACTTATTTTTAGTCCATTCCACTCTCCTCCTACCCTCCCCCAACAAGATACTATGCATTAAATTTGAGCCAGGAATGCAGATCTTAGTGTCTGTCATAATTTCCATTAACAAAGGGAAGCATCTGGCTTACCTATTTCCCTTGGTATTTATTTTGTATTGTCCTATTCCAAATTTATACAGACACGAAGACTGACTAAAAGTCTTTCTCTTTCTTCACTCCTATAGGTTCCCTTCTCATCCCTAATCCACCCCGATCACCTAACCTCCAAAAAGTAAAAGAATCCAGAAGTGTAGCTCCATCACACTGCCCTGATCAAGACAGATATGGCTGACTAAGTCATCTGGGTCTTTACCTTATTTCTCATGACTCCCTAAGAGGTCTTCTCTGCAGGGGTATGGCACGGGGTGACTAGGTGGCACAGTGGATGGAGCACTGGTCTTGGAGTCAGGAGGATGGGAGTTCAAATCCTCAAGCAATTGCCACTTAATAGCTGTGTGACCTTGGACAAGTCACTTAACCCTGACTGCCTCACATCTGGGGCCCTCTCCAGTCAGCCTGATTCTTATCTGGCCACTGGACCCAGATGGCTTTGGAGGAGAAAGTGAGGCTGGTGTCATAGCATAGTAACCTCACTCAAATCCAAATCAAATTGCTTATTGTGGCATTACCTCCCTGATGTCATGGTCTTCTTAAAAAATGAAGGACAAAACATGACATGGAGGTAGAGAATAGAAAGAATATTGACCATTGTCAGTCAGCGTGAAGATGTACAATGTTTGAAAAGCCCAAGATACTTTTCTTTGATGTCTGTCACCCATAGCTGTCACACACAATCACTCTGCCAGTTTAAAGACCAGGATGTCTAAAGGGACCTTTTGCCCTCTCTCTCCAAACAGCTGAAGTACTTTTAGCTGTCTTGAACTCAACACCTCAGTTCTCCTGCCAAGGCAGCTGGTCCCAGCTGATTATTCCCCAGAAGGTCCTTTGAATGAAAGGATCACTATCTCCCCAAAGGATGAGAGCAAAGGTTTTCAGTCTTTATGCAGGGAAATGGCACTTTCCATTGTCCTGCAGTTTTGTAATATCAGACCTGTAGAGATGGAAGGGAACTCAGAGGTGAAAAACAAACAAAACAACTTGAGAGACTGACTGTGAAGCCTATGAGCAAGGTTTTGGACAGGGGAAAATGTTTAACTAGATTATGTTGTTGCTACAAAAGATTTCGTCAAAATGCTGTTGATATCTGCCTCATATTTCTATTCTCCCAAGTAATTGCTCCTGCTACTATTCCTCCTAATGAGATTGACCAAGTCTTCTCTTCTAGGACTTCTAGACAAGTGAGTAAGAGAAATGAATGTGGCTACTTCCACGCCAGGGAAAGAGGAGAAGGGGAATTCAATCCAATTCAATTATTGAACCTCCGTTGTTGGGGCCTCCAAAATGAGCAGGGCTATAAAAGTTTGAGGTTTTGCACTCAAGGAGCTATAGTCTAGCTTGATTGACAAAACTAATCCAGATCAAAAGACTAGAGAATAAAACAAGATGATAGTTCATGAAGTTCATGAAGTCTCAAATAACCAAGAGCATAAAAAGGTCATCTTGTAAGCACCCTGAAAGGGCAACTAGGTGACAGAATGGAGAGATTGCTGGACTTCAAGAGTTCATCTTCATGACTTTAGATCTGGCTCCCAGACAATTATTAGATGTGTGATCCTGGGTAAGTTACGTAACCCTAGGGATTTGCCTCAGTTTTTCATCTGGAGAAGGAAATGGAAAAATCCCAGTATTTTTTCCATGAATATCCAAAATGGGAGAATCAGACATGACTTAAAAATGACTGAAAAATAGCAATAAAGGGGCAGCTAGGTGGCGCAATGGATAGAGCACCGGCCCTGGAGTCAAGAGTGCCTGAGTTCAAATCTGACCTCAGACACTTAATAATTGCCTACACCTTGGGCAAGCTACTTAACCCCATTGCCTTGCAAAAAAAATAATAATAATATTAGCCAGAAGAATTCTATTGTCTTCATGAAAATGAGCGTGATATAAAACCTAGTCCAATTCTACCATTCTGCCTTTTGTTAGTCATAGAACATATTTTTTGAAAATCATAGGATTCATAGTTTTATAGCAAGAAGAAACCATCTAATCTACCTTCCCCTATTTTACAAATTGGTAAACTGAGACACATAAAGATTAAGTGTTTGTTCAGAGTCACCCAGTTAGCAAGTATGGTAAGGTGGAACTTGAACCTATTTTTGTGGTCAGGCTTTCCTGACTCCAGGTCCAATATCCTAGCCACTACACCATACTGCCATTCATATTCTAATACAGGGTGTCCAAAAAGTTTTGGTGCATTTTAAAGATGTCCTGTATTAGTGGGTAGGAATACATGTATGCATAAACATGGATATGCTATTGTTATATCTCTCTGGTTATTACTGTTTTGTTGGCTCTGCTCATTTTATTCTGCATCAGTTCACATATATTTTTCTATGCTTCTCTATATTCATCACATGTACTTCTTATAGCACAATAACATTCCTTTACATTCATGACCTACAATTTGTTTAACCATTCCCCCAATCAATTGGCATCTACTTTGTTTTCAGTTTTTAGTTATCACAAAAATAATGACTCTGGTTCAAAGTGTATAGACATTTTAATAATTTTATTTGCATAGTTCCAAATTACTTTCCAAACTGGTTGTACCTTATCATAGCCCCACTAGCGATGTGTGCCAAATCCCTGTTCCAACACAATTGATGTGTCTCTTTTTTGAAGACCTCAATGAGAGCAACCATTCACTCTGGAGGAACCCCATTTCCTTTTCCTAATGGTTAGGAAACTTGACACCAAGTCTCAATTTGCTTCTTTATCACTTCTTACCTCTGATTTTGCTCTTTGGGACCTAATAGAACAATTCTGAGAGAGAGCAACACATAGTAGATAGGACACTAATATGACCTGGAAATCAGAAAGACCTGGGTTCAAATCCTATCCTAGATGCAAGATCTATCTATCTATCTATCTATCTATCTATCTATCTATCTATCTGTCTGTCTATCTATCTCTATATCTCTATCTCTATCTCTATCTATATATATGTATATCCCTGAGCAATTCACTTTTCTGTGTCTCAGTTTTCTCATCTGTAAAATGAGTACATTGGATTGGGTGACCACCCCTGAAATACTTGAACATAATTCCTATGGTCAACTCCCCTCCCCAAATCTCCTATTTTATATGTTAAACACTTTGTTTCTTCAACTTATTGTCATATAATATCGACTCAAGGGTCAGCACCTTAGTGGCGCTGAGTATAATCTGCACAATTACTACTTCTTATACTGTGACCCCTTGAAGTGTCTCCAGATGTTGTATGGCCAGAGCAAAACATAAAGGGATTTTCACCACATTTTAATTTTTTTAAAAATCCATTTTATTATGAACTTTAGAATCATCAGAAAACAAGAACATATTCAAACTATTTATTAAATATTTATTAAAACACATCAAATACATTTTACCAAACAATTCCCTTGATTCCTGTAAACTCTGCCTCTTTTCATGAAGCCAACCTCACATTAGCTTTTGGAGGTTCCTACAGCATCCAGCTGACTCACATCAAGCCCGCAGGCCTCTAAGACCTCTGAGTCTTTTTCAGACAAGCTTTTGTCTAATTAAGCCTCTCCCATGTTGTCCTTGTCAAGTTGATTTTCTTAACATGTGGATAAGACTTTTCATGTTGCCCTTATGAATTTCATTTTATTGATTTAATCCAGTGTTCTAATCAGTAAAGATTTTTTTGAATTCTGTTACATTGTGATCCAGCTATCTTTCTTAAAGATATGTGATCTATAAATTTGATAAGCATGCTATCTAGGACTTCATTAAATTCACTGATAAAAACCCCTGGGGTAACAGAATGGATTTATTTAGTGTTTGAGTTAACATTGACCCATTAGTGACTACCTTTTGAGTCTGGCCATCTTCCAGATCCATCCATTTCTATCACCTAGCATCCATCTTTCCATCTTTTCATGAGGTAATTCACCAAATAGCTTGTTAAAAATCTAGGTGAACTATGTCTTAGAATTCCACTTATCTACCAGTTCAGTAACCCTGGCCAAAATGGCAGGCATCACCTGCTCTGGATGAAACCCTATTGGTTTTGTTAGGAAATTTTGTCTCCTTGAAACTTTTAGTCTTTGGTCCTGGATCTGCCCCACAGGGTCAATCAGAAGAAGGTTAATCCTTATATCACATGACAGCTCTCCACATATTTGAAGACAGCTATCTCTTCCCTTGGGCTATTTTTTGCTAAAAGAAGCAATGCAAAGCCTCCTATGTTTCTATTTGTTATCAGGTCTGGATTAAAAAAAAAAGACTTGTTAGTAGAAGAGGTGGGATGTATTGGCTAGTATAGCAGAAGGAAAAGTGATAGATAAAAGTGATAGCTAGCTCAGTCCGCTTAGGAAAGCTACTTCAACTGTTAGGGAAAATGAGAAATTTGGACTAGTGAGGAGTTCTTAACACATCGTTACGAACTTCTTGGAAAGATATTTCAATAACTTCAGTGTGTTTTCCTCTATAATCCTATGGATTTTATTTCATATTTTTAAAAACAATATTATAAAGAGAGAATCAAAGTCTCGAGTGCCCAAGGAATCCTTAACACAAAAAAGCTTAAGAAGTTCTGAACTAAATGATCTTAGTGATGTGAGTACAGTAGCCATTATTTTATATATTATATTATATTATATTCCATTATATCATATCAAATCACATCAAATAATATATTATAGCATATCACATTATACTATATTATGTTACATGATGATCTAGGAGACAGAAGACCTAAAATCAAATTCAGCCTCAGATATTTCCAAGCTGAGGAATTCTGGGCAAATCACTTAACTCCCATTTGCCTCAGTTCTCTCATCTGTAAAATGAAAATTATAATAACATTTATTTCCCAGGGTTGTTGCGAGGATAAAATGCAGTGTTTGCAAAAGCACTTATCATTGTGTCAGTGTTAGTTATGATTATTATCATTGTTATTCCTATTTGATAAATGAGGAAACTAGATCTCAAAAAAGATCAAGGGGAATACTGACAATAATACTTAGCATTTGCATTGCGCCTCAGAGTTTGCAAAACACTTTACAAATATTATCTCCTTTGGTTCCCCACAACAGCCATGGAGGTGGCTGTTATTATTCTTATTTTACAGTTGAGGAAATGAAGGCTAACAGAAGCCCAACTTGATCCAATCTCCTCTAGCTTTATATTTCATAGTACATTTCAGATGATCTGTGAATGACTTTCACACCTTGTTCTCCCCATCCCTCATAAGTATAGCTTGCTTAGAGTTAGAGTGTACATTTTGTAAACCCTAGACTGTCTGTTGGATTGGGCGGGGGAGGGCAATGTGATGGCTTAAGAAAGATTTTTTTAAAAAAATTCTTTTCAAATCCCTCTCTACAGTGAGTGCTGTTCCCAGAGGTAAGCAGCTGGGTATAGCATCTGCTTTCAGAAGCAATGTCCCCAGGACCCCATCCTGGCTGACTCCTCTGCTAATCTTATTCCTTTTAAGGGTGGGAGCCACAGACCCAAAAAAAGAAAAAGTTCCCAGGCATGACTACCCCAGAGATGGAGAGCTGGCAAGCTGGCGCCCCAGGGGGACACTAAATTTAGACCAAATGTTGAACTTGAATATTCCTTATAAACCGTCTGTACATTTCAGTTTCACTTAGAAACGTTAGCTCCTAAAAGGGGGCCTGGACTTCATCTTGGCTGTCTGTTCCCATGGGCAGTAAACACACCTGAGCATCAAAATTATGCTTTGTTCCAATGATCCTTGTCATTTGACTTTTTTTCTGATGAGGACTATTCTGTGCCTCAGTTTCTTCAACCCTAAATTGAGGGAATAGGACTTTAAGATCCCTCCCAGCACTAATCTGTGGTTCCATGTCATCTCCTTAGGCTTCTCCAAGCTGAACATCCCTAGTTCCTTTAATAAATCCTTATATGAACATTCTGGTTGCTTTCCAGTTTGTCACTGTCTTTTTAAATGCCTTTAGTTCCCCAACAGTCTTTAAGTTCCTTATTTGTCTAGCTTGGGTCACCTAATCAGTGTCAGAGCTGGGAATAGCATCTAGGCCTTCTGATTCATACTTCTGTTCTCTTTCGGTTAAATCATACTAGACTCAATGCATTCAGCCCACAGATATGTACTAGTATCCACAATGGACAGAACATTGTGACAGGCATGAGAGGGAGTACAACTCAATAAACTCAAAGATATGAAGGTTATTCATGATCCGTACTAGGCTGTTGCCCATCTGCTTCCATCATGTAGATTCCTGTTGCTCTTGGTGACACCGCCATGCTTTTGTTACTTCTCTTGACTTTTCTTTTGCCTCATTGCAGTGTGGAAGGGATGCTGACAGTTTGTACCAAACCAGAAAGTCTTCAAATGGAGTTTGGGGTTTTTTTTTTGTTTTTTGTTTTGTTTTTTTGCAAGGCAATGGGGTTAAGTGACTTGCCCAAGGTCACACAGCTAGGTAATTATTAAGCGTTGGAGGCTGGATTTGAACTCAGGTACTCCTGATTCAAAAAATAATGTTTTTCTCCAAGGACCAATCTGGCTAAATATGGAGAGACCCATAGCCATCTGTTTGGTTGTGGCAATCTATAAAACAGACAAAGACACAAAATGACTCCTGGTCCTCTGTGGTCTTCTCCTACATCCAGATCAATAGTGGTGATGGGAACCAAGGATACTAAAAACCAAATACTTGTTAAATGCTCTGTGTACATTAATCTAACTATTGGTTACAGGTGTATACATTGTGACAAAATATATAAAAACTACATTTGAAAATGAAATGTTTTGTGTCCTCATATTACAATTATTGTAAAAAATCAAAACAAGACCTAAGTGGGTCTTCCTTTCCTTGTTTATGTTAATTTTATAAATGTGAAAGAACAAACATCTATTATCAGCACTAATGGCATTAAGAGTACTAAGTGAGGCTCTAAAGGAGTTATGAGATTTGATGATGGTCCTGCCTTCGAGAAGCTTACAGAGAACTAAAGGGGGAAAAAACACCATGATGAATAACTGTAATGTACAGCATTTCAAGGAAAATTACATTAGAGAATTGCAAAACAATTGCAAAACAAAGGTCTGAGGGGGAATCATGAAAAATTTCTGGGAAGAGATGGCAAAATCTGAATTGGATTTGAAGCTTGTTTGTTTCATTTTCTTATGTAATAATTGACTTAACATTAAATGTAAAATAGTTTTATAAAGGAAAAAAATGGTTGAGAATTCAATTGAACAAGAAGGGGAAGAGAGTATTCTAAGTAGATGAAGAAGCATGACCAAGGCCCACTGTAATATAAGGATTATTTATGTTGGGACAGGTTTGGATGGGGAAGCATAGATAGTTTATTCTGGATGAAGTGAAGCATCATGAAGAAAAAATAAGATTAGAAATTTAGAAAGGTAAGCAAAGTGGAACAAGGCAAGGACTATATACTTTTCTCCCAGTCAACAAAAATTAATGCCCAATGTGTACTATGTGAAAGCACTGAACCATTTTGAAGAATATTTGGGTATGATAGTGGCTGTCCTCATAATGATTACATCTTACCAGGAGAAACAATATGGAAATGCCAAACAGATGTAAAGTAATTTGAGAGAAAAGGGAGAGAGACTCAATAAGGTGAAAAGATGCCAGAAATGCCATTCAATATTGTTCAGATGATCCTTGAACTGAATGATGAAGTCAGGAATTTCAAGAAACAGAGATGAGAAGGGAGCATATTCCAGACATGGTGCACCCAGAGTCAGGAGATATTTTGTAGGAGGACAGTCTGGCTGTATTATAGAAAGAGTATAAATGTAATAAGCAGTAATAATGTACTAAGTCTGGAAAGATAAGATTGGACCACCTGGTCTTTAAGTGACTTTAGAGTTTTATTTTTTTAATTAATTTTTATTAAAGATATTATTTGAGTTTTACAATTTTCCCCCAATCTTGCTTCCCTCCCCCACCCCACCCCCACAGATAAGACTCTGTCAGTCTTTACTTTGTTTCCATGTTGTACCTTGATCCAAATTGGGTGTGATGAGAGAGAAATCATATCCTTAAACAAGAGAAGAGAAGTCGAAGAGGTGACAAGATCGGACAATGAGATATCTGTTTTTTTTCTAAATTAAAGGGAATAGTCCTTGCACTTTGTTCAAACTCCACAGCTCCTTATCTGGATACAGACGGCATTCTCCTTTGCAGACAGCCCAAAATTGTTCCTGATTGTTGCACTGATGGAATGAGCAAGTCCTTCAAGGTTGAACATCACTCCCATGTTGCTGTTAGGGTGTACAGTGTTTTTCTGGTTCTGCTCATCTCACTCAGCATCAGTTCATGCAAATCCCTCCAGGTTTCCCTGAAATCCCGTCCCTCCTGGTTTCTAATAGAACAATAGTGTTCCATGACATACATATACCACAGCTTGCTAAGCCATTCCCCAATTGAAGGACATTTACTGGACCTCCAATTCTTTGCCACCACAAACAGGGCTGCTATAAATATTTTTGTACAAGTAATGTTTTTACCCTTTTTCATCATCTCTTCAGGGTATAGACCCAGTAGTGGTATTGCTGGGTCAAAGGGTATGCACATTTTTGTTGCCCCTTGGGCATAGTTCCAAATTAGCTCTCCAGAAGGGTCCGATGAGTTCACAGCTCCACCAACAGTGCAATAGTGTCCCAGATTTCCCACATCCCTTCCAACAATAATCATTATCCTTCCTGGTCATACTGGCCAATCTGAGAGGTGTGAGGTGGTACCTCAGAGAAGCTTTAATTTGCATTTCTCTAATAATTAATGATTTAGAGCATTTTTTCCTATGGCTATGGATTGCTTTGATCTCCTCATCTGTAAATTGCCTTTGCATATCCTTTGACCATTTGTCAATTGGGGAATGGCTTTTTGTTTTAAAAATATGACTCAGTTCTCTGTATATTTTAGAAATGAGTCCTTTGTCAGAATCATTAGTTGTAAAGATTGTTTCCCAATTTACTACATTTCTTTTGATCTTGGTTACATTGGTTTTATCTGTGCAACTTTAGAGTATTAAATGACAGAGAAGTTAATAATTATTCCTATAGGGAATGGGTAGCTAGGAGGCATATTGGATAGAACACTGAGCTTGGAGTAAGAAAGACTCATCTCTGAATTTAAATTCAGCTTCATACTCTTAACTCGTTGTGTGACCCTGGGAGAGTCACTTTACCTTGTTTGCCTCTGTTTTCTCACCTATAAAATGAGATGGAGAAGGAGATGGCAAACCATTCTATGATCTTCATCAAGAAAACTCCAAAATGGGGCTATGAAGAGTCAAACATGACTGGAAAAGACTGAACAACAACACATAGGTAATAGCAAACCACTGGAATTTATTGAGCAGGAGAATTGCATGGTTGAGTTTGAGCTTTAAATCACTTTTGATGGCTAGGTGGAGGATGAATTGGAGTGGGAGAGGATGGAGGTGGGCAGGCCAATTAGGAGACCATTGCAATAGTCCAGGTAAATGATGAAGAGTTCCCAGACTAAGGTGATAGCAGAAGAGTGGAGACAAATGCTCTTTTTGTAAGATTCCTTTAAGTAAGACATAAAAAGGACAAAAAACCAATAAGATTTAGTGACTGATTGAAAATATGAAGTGAGGGAGAGCGAGGAGTCTAAGCTTGTGATCCTAGGTGACCAGAGAATTGCAGTGCTCTCAACAATAATAGGAAATGTGAGGAAAGGAGTAGATAGGGGTATGATAAGTAGGTAAAGAATTCTGTTTTAGAAATGTAAAATTTCAAATGCTCATGGGAGATGCAATTAGAAATCCTTTTTGTTTTATTGGAGACAATTGAGTTATGCTAATTGTCAATTGTCTGAGATTGGATTTGACTGCTGTAGACAATTGGTGATACAGGTCTGAAACTCAGGAGAAAGAGAAGCTAGAAGCAGATTTAGAGATCTGGAAATTCTTTGCCTAGATTTGATTACTGAACTATGGGAGCTGATGAAGTCACTAAGGGAGAAAACATTGAGAGAAAAGAAAATCGGGCCCAGAACAGAGCCTTAGGGCAAGCCTAGGTTTGAATATGCAATGCTCTGTAAACAATTGCACATTTTGGAGAAAAGGAGTGACATCATGTTCTAGCTATGCACAAAGCCAATTATTCTGAAAGTGGTGTGCAAGATGCATGGAGGGGTCAGAGAGTGGAGGCTGTTGCAAGAGGCCAGATGGGAGGTGATGAGGCCCTGCCTAGGGTGGAAGAGGGTTGCTAAGAAAATCTCTCTCAACAGGCCTGGTTAACTGGTCACATAGGAGAGGTGAGAAAGAAAAAAGAATTATAGGTAACTTCAGGATCATAAACATAGAAGACAGGTCATAATTCCATAACACTCAATTCAAATTAACAAGGATTTATTAATTATATGCCAAGCACCAGGGATGCAAAGACAAAGATGAAAACAGTTCCTACTCTCATGTAGCTTATATTCTGATGGGGAAGGTGTAATTGGGCAGAATATGACATAAATATAATTAAACATACCCCAAAGCTTTATAAAAGTAAATGCAAGGAAATTTCATATGCACGAACTAAGCTAGGCCTTGTATAGATACCTGAATGGAATATTAAAAGAAACTAAGAATTCCAAATGGGGAAGAGGGAGAGCATTTTACTCTATGCAAAGGCTTGGAGATGGGATCACAAATTCTATTGAAGAAAGGAACAGTATCTTAAATTTTTATCTAACCAAATTGAATTCAGATGCTTAAAATGTTTGTTGAATTGAATGAATTCTTTTGAATATAGAATTATGTGAATAGGTTGAAACCTTGTGGAAAATATAACTAGATTAAGGGTTCATGATTGTTTAAAAGGGCTGCTGAAAATCAGCCAACCACCATAAAGAGGGCAACTACACCTGGAAACTTCCAAGACAATAAGGAATGTGAGATTTAGGACTATTGAATTAGAATTGGAAAGGATCTTAGAGGTCAAGAATTTTAGTTGCTTCATTTTATAGAAGAAGAAACTTGGGTCTAGAGAGCATAAATGACTTATGTTCAGGATCACTCGACTAGTAATTACTTGATGCAGAATCTAAATCCAGGCGCCAAAGGTGGGATTGTTGGAACTCGTCCAGGCTCTTGGGCTTGATGATCTGGACAAATAAGGTTGAATCATTCGAGAATTATTGGAACAAGATGTCAGTATGACCACAAAGGATCTTTTTTAGCAATGTTCATTGGAACTTTGAGAAGAAAACAATCCTATAAATCAAGTTTCTTTTTCTGAAGAGCTCATGCACTAGCTGCAAGTTTTCTGCTTCTCCATGAAATATCAATGATAGTGATTGTTAATATTTCTGTAAAACTTTCAGATTTGGAAAACACTTTAATGACATCATGTCCTTTAAGCCTAACACCATTCTTATAAAATGGGTGCTAATATTATGGTCTTTTTATAGATGAGGAGACTAAGGAAACTAAGTAAGTCTAGAAATTATTGATTGGGTACATGTTTGAACATATGAATGAATGGTAATGGGAATGTGAATGAATCTCTGTGTGTATGAATATAGTTACTGAGATTAATGAAGCTTAATTGACAGATTCTTGATTAAGGGTTTCATAATTAAGATTCTTACAAGCTAATAAATCTTTGAAAATTAGGATTTTATGATTGCTGCTTTTTCCTAATAGCTCCCTCCTCTGGTTCCTTAGGTTTATTTACACAATCAAAGCTTGGGTGGCATTGCTGATTTGATAAGTTATCCTCTGTAGACTTTGGTTACCTCATTTGCGAAATGAAGAAGTAAAATTTAATTTCTTGGGTCCCTTCTAGGCATACATCTTATGTCCTGTGTTCTTGTCCCTTTAACATGTGGGGGTGCACAATATTGGACACCACGAACTGTGATCCCTATGAAATAATGATAATGGCTAACATTTACATTGTACTTATAGCATTTGCCAATTTCCAAGGTATACATGTTTATACTGAAAATATAACACTCAGCTCTTGGAACCAAATTTGAACAGGAGTCACCATACTTCTGTTCATAACTTTCTATTCCTGAGAGTTGAAAAGTGATTTAGTCTGGGCCATAGGCATTATAGGTATTTTCTGTTTCATAATGAGGGAACTGGGTTGCATAATACATAGAGATATGGACTTGGAGTCATGAAGACCTGAGTTTGAATCCTACCTTAGACACATATTGGTTGGTGTGTCCTTGTTGCACCTCTGTTTACCTGTTTCCTCTTCTATAAAACAGGGTTGAAATCATATTCTTAAAGTACTTTGCAAACCTGAAAACACCAAATAAATGTTAGCTATTATTATGAATATATTCTTCTGCTGTTTACTCTGTTTTAAGTAAATTAAGTAAATTATCCAGTTTTTCACCATCTTTTCACCATCTTAATATGGATTGGCTATCGATAAAGTGATTCAAGAGGAAAGAATAGGGGCTTAGAGCAATAATCAGTGCAGATGGTGAACTCAATAGATTTTAAGACCTGCTAAATGGTTCAGGGGTACTACACAGGCTTAAATTTTTCAAAAATAATTCTTTCAGGCATCCTATTTCCTCCTTCTGGAATCCTCCAAAGTTCAGAATCTCTGAAAGTCTTTAGCTTTGCCCTTGGTCTATTATTATCTTGTTCAGTTCTCAGGAAGGAATATTCAGTAATTACTTATTAAAGCTGTCCTTACTTTTTTCTACAGCTTCACTTACCCCCTCCCATTTTGTTGTATATTAGTTTGTGTGTGTTCTCTAAACCATATCACTAGTGGCCATGAGGCCTGATAGTTACTATCCTTCCCAGACCCCATCTGCATCATATCAGCACTTTCCCTCAGTTGGAAGCAGATTCCTTCATGTTTCAAAATCTTGACTCCCCATTTGGACCACTCTCTAATAAAACTGGTGCAAAGTAGTTGTTTCTTCTCCATTTTAAAATCAGATACCCTATAAGTTGCTATCAACATGAGACTTTGAACTGGCACTCTAGTAAGTGAATTGTGATACATCACAAAAAGAATAC
Source organism: Macrotis lagotis (assembly GCF_037893015.1). NCBI lineage: Eukaryota > Metazoa > Chordata > Mammalia > Peramelemorphia > Peramelidae > Macrotis > Macrotis lagotis. Next base: position 227,023,516 of record NC_133662.1, read on the forward strand.
TCATGCCACCGTGAACAGTTTTCTAACACTGATAAAATACTATGCTGAAGTCTTTCTCTTTGAGGTGTGTTCAAGGCAGCTCTACTGGTACCTGGTTCTACTCACTAGGTTTTTATTTCTTCTTTAAAGGAGCTTACCTGCAGAACAGAGATAACTGATTGACCTTTCCTGAACCCAATGAATGATCTCATGCATGGATCCCACCTTGTGTACTCCAGAGTTAAACCTAGAGGAAAGTTAAGGATTCTGTGAGGGGAGGAGGAAAATACATTCCGATCACATCCTTTCCTGAGGGCATAGTTTTGATTAGAAGGAGAAGGGAAAGACCTGGACATGGATATGATGCCAAAGAGTGAATGAAGAGGAGTCACAACCAAGACTGAAAATGGGAGTTCTTAACTTGGGGTACATTACCTTGGGTTTTTTTTTAGGTTAAGTGGCTTGCCCAAGGTCACACAGCTAGGGAATTATTAAGTGTCTGAAGCTGGATTTGAACTCAGGTACTCCTGACTCCAAGACCAGTGCTCTATCCACTGTGCCACCTAGCCACCCCCATTACCTTGTTTTAAAAATATTTCAATCATTGTATTTCATTATAATTGATTTCCTTTGCAAATCTACATATTTTATGCCTTTGAAAATATTCTTCTGAAGAGATTACATCAAACAGCCCAAGACATAAAAAATGATAAAAATCTCAGACTAAAGGTGGCACAGAGGAGCAACCCCGCATAGCTGGCTTGTATTGAGTCGCTAAAAAGTAATCAGAAGTGATGTCTTCTTATTACCACTGTGAGAAGAGGAGGCATCAATTCTGAGCAAATGAGAGTTGTTCATTCTACAGATTCCTTGAATTTCTGCTTTTAGAATCAGATCTGGAATATTTGATCCTCACAGACCTGGCCTACTGGGGGGAGGGTGGTGTCAAGGAACAGGTGGGGGGATGGTAGGCCAGTTGAAGGGGATAAAAGACCTTCAGGAACCAAGGACAGGAGATTTGACATCCATCAGGACTTGGAAATATATTCAGAGAACTCACAGGCAACTGTTTAAATCCAGGGGAGTTAGGAAAGCATGTGAAATTAAACTGGGTCACCCATCTTGGGGAGCCACCAAGGCCATTTGTTCCCTCACTCTTTCTCCTTCACCTCCAATTTTCTGCAGAAGCTCTAAAATTTTCTCTTATGTTCAATGATCGCCCTCTTCCTTATAACTACCCATGCCAAGAAGAATTTCTCTGGTATTTAATGACCTTCCACTATCTCTATGGGAGGATGACCCTAACTAATGAAACATAAGAAACTGATATAAAGACTCTTTGATAATTCTGGCACTGGATAAGAACTGACTGAACTTTCAGATATCTAAGCATTAAAAGTGATGGAACTTAACTTGATTTCCCAAATCTCCATTCTCCCAGTCTCTCTCCCCCACCTCTGTCCAATCTAAGACATCTTTCACATATGCCTGCTTCTCTCCTCTGACACTGCTACCACACTAGTGTACATCCTGTAGCCAGAACTATTGTAGTTGCCTTTTGATTGGTTTTCCTGACTTATCTCTCCAACTCAAATCCATCCTCCACAAAGCCATCACAATGACCTTCCTAAAGCTTAGTTCTTACCATGTCATTCTGCCCCCCTAAACTCCATTGGCACCTATTACCTCCAAATCAAATATAAAATCTTCTGTTTGGATTTTAAAGCCCTTTCTAACCTAGACTCCTCTTAACTTTTCAGTCTTCTCCCTTATTCCCCTAAAAATACCTTATAATCCTATAACACTGGTCTCCTTTCTGTTCCTCAAACAAATCACTCCATCTCCCAACTCTGAGTATGTTGATTGACTGTCCTTTGAGGCTAGACTTCTCTCCCTCTTTGTCTTCTTCCTCTGACTTCTCTGGTTTCCTTCAAGTCTCACCTAAAATCTCACATTCTGCAAAAAAGCCTTTCTCTCTCTCCCTTAATGTTAGTTCCTTCTCGCTGATATCATGCCCAATTTATCCTATTTATATCTTATTTGTTTGCACGTTGTCTCTGCTATTAGCCTATGGACTTCTCAAGGACTGTTTTCACCTTTATTTTCCTAGCACTCAGCACAGTGGCTACCTCATAATAGGTGCTTCAACTAGTCAAGACTGTGTCTTCAATCCTCCAAAACAGAAGAGAGTGAGACACAGCTCAGCCTCACTTAAATCCAGTTCACATATAAGTCAATAGATCACAATCAGGATGTCATTGGCTCTCTTCAAGAAGGAAGGACGTAGGATGACAGTAATCAATCTCTAAGGCTTTACTTGTGTCATTCCCTCAACTGAAATTACATTTCTCTTTTTTCCACCTGTCTAATTGAAATCCCAACTTCATCTTTCAAGTTTGCTTCTTTGAAGCCTTCTTTAGATTCTCTGTCCCTTACTAAGCTCAGGGTCTGGGCAGGATTTCTGAGTTCATGATGGGACTTACCAATTAAGAGGGACTGATCAGTCAACTGATGTAGGAGCCCAAATGTTCTTCTACCCCTTATCCTTTGATTTGGTACCCATTATTGAAGGGACATACAGAGGAAATGGGTGTAAGATAAGCTTTTATTAAAACAAATACATAAATCAATGCCTTTCTCCTTGCTAAAAAAAAACCAAAACTCTATCAAGGAGAAATTTCACAGAGTTTCTGATTCAAGATTAAACAATTCATAAAACTGGAGACAGAAAGAGAAAAAGAAAAACTCCCCAAATCAAAAGAACATCAAGAGATAAAGAGGAATTATAACACCTAAGAGTTGCATTTGAAACTAGAAATCACCAGTTCTTTCTTTATTTGGATAGGTTCATAAACCCTGACTTTGGACCCTTCCTCACTCTATGTGTGATATGTAGATCTACTTAGGCTAAAAACATAGTGGGAGTAACAGATGGGGCTCATGGCTAAGAAGAGGATGTCATTGTCTAGTTTTAAAACTCTTCCTTCATCTGATTTGGCGACCACCCCAAGGGATGACCCCCACAGGCAGATCTGTGCAGTTCTAAGAGGACCTCTTCTATAGATCATACTGGGTCTAACAAGTATTCACTTTAGGAGAAAGGACAGCAGTTCCATATCCCCAGTCATGGTCCCTTCCAACAAGAGTATAGGAAAGCCTTGTTGGTGCTGTTCTGAAATCAAACTTCTTCAGGGAAATCACAGACCTAGTTGCCTCCACATAGCTGGTGATCTGGTACCTCCCATGGGCACCAACTTGAAAGTCTTCAGGAGAAATAAGATGGAGAGTGCAGAGTAGATTTTTCCAGTGTGTGTCTCCCCCCGCCCCCATCCCTCACACTCAATCCCACTTCCTTTTTTGGTTCATAGCAATAATATTTGGTTCTACATTTGAGAAGTATGATGAGCCTTTGCAATCTGTTTTCATTAAGAAGTGGAGATTCACCACTAGCCATTTTAATTAGCGATCAGTATCCCAAGGAAGAATCACCAGGAGGGGAATTATGGTTCCACATGCATTTCAATTGACATGATCCAAAGATCTTGTGGAGGATGGGCATAGGAAGCAGTCCAGAAAAGGGAGGAGGAGGAGGAAGAGGAGGAGGAGGAAGAAGAAGAAGAAGAAGAAGAAGAAGAAGAAGAAGAAGAAGAAAAAGGAGAAGAAGGAGAAGGAGGAGGAGGAGAAGAGAAGTTTCTAACAACTGACTGAGATGCAAAGGAAATTGTAATATAAATGATTTCAAAGATTCAAGTAAAATCAATTTGCCCATAAACTAGTATGGGGCAGGCACACTGATAGAATATTCCTGGGCAGATAAAATAACCAAAAGAATATTTCCATCCAATATCACAAAGTAAGACATTGTAAAAATGAAGTTGTTGGCCAAGATTAAGGGTCCAAAATCCTGTTTTTAAATCAGGAAGAGGAAAAGGACATGTCAAGACAATGTGTGGGCTCCTAACTTCTACTCAAAGGGGCAGCCTTGGGGAGACAGGAAATGTGACCCAATCTAAGTTCTCCAGGCTCATGCTATTGTCTAGGATCTACATGGGTTCTCTGTGGATCTCATAGACAAACCTTAGAGGAAACAACTAAGACTGAGAAAATTTAAAAGACTTGGTAAGTCTAGGCATTTCACTGAGACTTGTCAAGCTAGTACTCCTAAATCTGTGATAAGCATAGGGGTGATGGGGACATCTCATGGCTACTCTGGACCTTCTTGCATGTTCTTGGTGAAGTGGGCAAATAGTATGCCTTTTGGAATAGTGGTATAAATCAAAATCTTGGAACCCTGAATAATCACTCCCTAGGCCCAATCTGCCCCACTTCAGGTCTCTTGAAATGTCTCGACTATGTACCTTCAGTATGTGTGAAGATAAGGAGGGGTTCCCACAAGCACTATAGGTGAGGTGTCCAACTTCTTTTCTTCCTTTATGTTACCCGATTTCTGGATAAAGGAGCAAGGCAGCAAGGAGAGGAAACCAAGGGCCCCTACCTAATGCTTAGGTTCAACATGGACATACATCCTGACTCCCAGCCCTCCCCCCTAACCCCCACATGCCCCTTGTGACCATCCTGAACATGGCTACACTGACAGGTCATCTGACCTGGCCTTGCTACTAGCCTTGCTCAAGCGACGCTTATCACCATGATAACTATGGGGGAGACGGTGGGCATTGGAAACCCCATTAGCCATCTCAGGTTGCTCAGTATATTGCATGTGCAGAAAAGCCCTCCCGGCAGCCTCCTCCTGGCCCTGGACTTGCTCTGTTGCCAAGTTATCTGTATTCTGCCGGGAGGCAATGTTATTGCTAAAATGACTGCTATAGAACTTCTGATTGGCGCTGCCATCTACACACTCATTAAAGTCTGGGGGTGGTGTGCAGTTCTGAACTACCCCTGGTGGAGGAAGAGGCAGACTGGCCTCCACTCCGCCAGGGCAGGGCTGGTTTAAGTGACGCCTGACCTTCTTCCAGCCCAGATGGTAGAGTTCAACTAGACTAAGGCAGAGGGACAAAGCCCCCACAGCCAGCATAAATACGATGAAAACATTCTTCTCTGTGGGCCGAGACACATAGCAGTTGACAGGGTGAGGGCAGGGTTTCCGGCGACAGACATGTAGGGTCTCTAGGAAGATCCCATAGAGGAGGTACTGCCCCACGATGAAAGCCACCTCCATGGCTGTGCGGATGAGGATGCTGCAGACATAGGTGTTGAGCAGGGTACCCTGAAGGATAATCCTCCCACTCAGTTCTTCCCGGCAGGACAGCTCAGCCTTCTCTGCCTGATACTCATAGGTGCCTGTAGCCTTGGAGTCCTTGTTTCTTTCAGCCTCCTTCCGTTTCCTCTTCTCTTCCATGCGTACAGTATGCATGGCATGGCCCATGTACAGCAGGGATGGGGTGGAGACAAAGATAATCTGTAGCACCCAGTATCGGATATGGGAGATGGGGAAGGCTTGGTCATAGCAGACATTCTCACAACCAGGCTGCAGTGTGTCACACTGGAAGTCGGCTTGCTCATCCCCCCATGAGGATTCTGCTGCCGTGCCCAACACTAGCATGCGGAAGATGAAGAGGACAGTCAACCAAACCTTGCCAATTATTGTGGAATGTTTGTGGACTTCTTCTAGGAACTCCCCGAGGAAGCTCCAGTCACCCATCTCTTCTCAGTTGCAAGGAAGAGCACTGCCACCTCTGTAGACAAGAGAGAAAAGACAGGAAAGATCTACTGAGATTCAGGAGTCATTCATAATATGCCAAATGAGTCATGATGATGAAAACACAAAATCATGACTTAATTCTCATTAAAATTACTTATATTTCAATAATTAACGTTACCAAATCCCATTCTCATGCATCATTGTAGAATGAAGGTGAGAGTGGATTTCCAATGGTTATGCCAGCTGTGGACAAGTTAGGAAGATTTCCAGTTGGAAAAGCTCCAAGTATGGGCTGATGATAGTCATCCTATTTATCATCTGAGGACCTGTTCAGTTAGCTAAGTTCAGAGAGACTTGTTACCAGAAGCTCAGATATGAGGTGATGACATTTTTGAATCAGAGGAGTTCTCAAAACCATTTATATTGATGTAGACCTATCAAGATTTGCATCACTGGAGAGTGTTCTCTCACTAATGAAATCACAGATCATCGAAGGAAGACAATGGAATCAACAAGAGGTGGGACAACCAGACAGTTTGTTGGTAGGGAATACTTCAGAGGATTAGATGGTTTGGATGGATAATGAACTCAGATTGAGGAAGACTAACAGTTATATTTCTATGGCACTTTAAGGTTTTCAAGAGATATATTGATATAGATGCATTTAGGAGTATGTATACATGTGTTATGTATGTATTATATATCTATCTAAATAGCATTTGCCTCACAGCATATCATGAAAAATCAAAAGATAGTATCTATATGCATATACACACATTATGTGTATATCATATATGGACACATAAACACACACACATGTATATATATGAATATATACACACACATACATATATACATATATACATATATACACACACACACACATATATATATATATGAATGCAAATACATATATACACACCATCCCCAGACTTTAATGAGTATGTAGATGGCAGCCCCAATCAGAAGTTCTGGTGTTAAGTGGTGCAGTGAATAGAGCACTGGTCAGGAGGATGGGAATTCAAATCCAACCTCAGACACTTGCCACTTACTAGTTGTGCGACCTTGGGTAAGTCACTTAACCCTGATTGCCTCACAACCAAGACCATATCCAGTCATCCTGATTCCTATCTGGCCACTGGACTCAGAATGTTCTGAAGGAGAAAGTGAGACTGATGACATAGCACAGGACGCCCATCACTCAAATTCAATTCATGTGTTGCAAATGGACTCACCTCCCTGATGTCATGGAATCTTCTTTAGGAATGAAGGACAAACATCATCACCATCAAGCATATAGATATGTATCAAGCAGGGACAGAGAAAGAGACAAAGAGAAAGAAAAAGGGAGAGAGAATGAGAGAGAGAGAGAGAGAGAGAGAGAGAGAGAGAGAGAGAGAGAGAGAGAGAGAGAGAGAGAGAGTTGAGGAGAGAGAAAAAGAAGAAGAGACAGAGAGAGAGATGCCACAAGCTGATCCCTCACAACAAACTTGTGAGGTAAATGACATTATTATCCCTGTTTTGCAGCTGAGAAAACTGAGGCTGAAACTGTGGTCACACTAGAAAGTGTCTGATGTATGATTTAAACTTAGGTCTTTTTTACTCCCTGTTTCCAACACTCTATCAACTAATCATCTAGTTATCCCCTCCACCCCCTTCAAAATGTCAAGTTTTGGATGCTGTGGGTAACAAAAAGGAAGGAACACTGACAGATGTGTCCCAGATGTTGCAAGAAAAGGCAGCTGTCCTTACCTCCATGGAGGGATTGGAAGTGTTGGGACATAGCCTCAGGAATGGTACTATTTAATTTGGTGGTAAGAAAGTAGCTAAGAAGGTAGGAAATTTTGAAGATGTAGTTTTCCTACCCAGAGTGTACTCTGGTTGTATGTTGGGAAAAGACTGAAGAGGGAGAGCAGTGAGTATTGGGATTGAGTTTAGAGTGTAATGAGACAATTAATTTATTAAGTATTTATATATGCTAGGTCATGTGCTGTGAGTGCAGGTGGTTTCTGTGTTTAATGATGTGAGAGTGAGTGGTTTAATGAGTAGTAAAACAAGTGCAGAAAAGGGAAACTTGGTTACATATTAGATCTGGGTGTATGTATAAGGATAGGATTGGAATCCAGAACCTGGTTCCTCTCTACACTCAATCCTTTACTCCCTTCAGAACTATAGTGGCTGCATTTCACCAGTTTCAGCACCAATGGATTTGTAGCATCTCTGCCTCTCTCTCTCTGTCTCTCTGTCTCTGTCTCTGTCTCTCTCTCCCCATCTTTATCTCTGTCTCTCTCCTTTTCTCTCCTTTTGTCTCTCTCTCTCTCTCTCTCTATTCCTGTCTGTCTGTCTCTGTCTCCCTACCCCCTCTCTATCTCTGTATCTCTCTCCTCTTTCTTTCTCTATTCATTCTCTCTTTAGTATATAGGTGAATATATAAACATAAATACATATGTGTGCGTGTTGTGTGTGTGTGTAGCAGCAATTATTACCCAGAGTTGTAATTTCCAACAGCAGCTGTCCTCTATGTTCTGACTTGGTATCTCTTTGCTTGAATACTCCCAGTACATCGAGGAAAGCTCTATTACTGATGAAAGGAGCACGTCTACCTTGGTTACAGTTATATGGACCTATTGACATAATCTTACACAACATTCATTACTGATCTGGGATTGGACTCTAGCTCTCCTACCAGTCCAATCATCTTTTCACACGTCATATCTAAGAGAAGAGATGTTTCCTGCATTTTTCTGTGTATACAGCTGTTAGTCCATTAACTCTAGCACGAGATCCTGAGCTCCTAGCAGTGACGATCTTTTGCTTTTCTCTGTATCCGTCAGTATTTAATACAGTGCCTGGAACATAGCTGTTATTGTTCAGTTATTTTTTAGTCATGTCCAGTTATTTATGACCCTATTTGGGGCTTTCTTGGCAAAGCTACTGGAGTGGTTTGCCTCCAGTTCATTTTACAGATGAGGAAACTGAGACAAACAGGGTTAAGTGACTTATCCAGGGTCACACAGATACTAAGTATCTGAGGCTGGATTTGAACTCAGAAAAATGCGTTTTCCTGATTATATGTGTTCCTGGAATATTAGTAGGACTTAATAAATGGTTATTGACTGACTGTTAGCACATCCTCTCACATGCTAAGCAAGTTGAGTTAAAATTCCTCCTCATGTTTTCCAAATCATCTCACTTCTATTCCAACATCATGAAGGAGCCTTTCTTTGGTAAGACAGCTTAATCAGGGATTTTTGGTTTAATATTTAACTTGTCTTTACAAGTTCCTTTACAGGTTCCTTACCCATTATTTCAAATGACCATATAAAGTGGTTTCACCATACCCTTGTGGGGCACAAAGTCTCTTCTTTCCTTTACCTCCCAAACTAGAGACATCATTGGATATTGTCAGTAGGTATAGGGACATAATGTTTTGTGCAGAGTCTGAAGAGATAGAAGCTAGCTAGCATCAGGAGGCCCAAATTCATTTATTGACTTTGCTATTACCATGCCCCCTGCCTTGGGAAAACCTCCCTTCACTGCTTCTTCTTCAATTTCCCCAGGTAAAGATAGAACCAATAATATTGGGTCATCCCTCAAATACTGATATGTATTTCCAACTCTCAAAGTGCTTTGAAATTCTTTCTGAATTCCTGTGAGGCAACACATTATTAACATAGGAATTCCTCTCTTTAAGTAAACCAAACATCTGCCCATATGGATTTGTATAAAAGATAAATTAAGGGGTCCTTTGCTTAATAAAATTCTACTGTGCAAATATGAAACAGCTTTTATCACTGAAAATGTTTTCATCTCTATGGTCCCAGAGGATCCTCACAACTCTTGAGTTAGAGAGTGAAGTTTATGCCAACTCACAAAGCCATGAAAGCCACAAAACCTATGATTTGTCTAAGAGTCACGTAACTAGTTTGTTTGTTGTCCCCCTTCTCTCATACCAATTGAATCCTTATTCAGTATTCATGCCACTAATACATGGTGGCCTCTATTCCTCCCATCCTCCACCAAAACCCCTTTCCATAGGGAGTCTGCTTTTTCCTAATAAGATTTCTCAGATTTTCTGGCTCCATGATTGTTTTTTTGTTTGGTTGGTTTTTTCCCTTGGAAGAAAGCAAAAAGCATGTGCCCATCACTGTGCTAAGTATTTGACAAATACCTCACTTAATCTATGCAACAACTCTGGAAGGTAGCTAACCAGATAATACAGTGATATTCACTGGACATAGACTAGGGAAGACTTGATTGCAAATCCAGCCTAAGGTACTAAATAGCTGTGTGACCCTGGGTAAGTCACATGATCTCTACCTCCGTTTCCTCATCTGTAAAATGGGAATAATTATAGCCTCTGCCTCCTGGGCTTGTTGTGAGGATAAAATGAGTTGATATTTGTGAAGCCCTTAGCATAAGAAGGCATTATATAAGTGTTAGATAGTAATATTATCTTTTTTTTCATAGTTGAGAAAACTGAGGCAGCAGATGTTAGGTAGTAGATTTGAACTTGGTCTTCCTGTCAAGGTTCCAGACCTAGTACTCTACCCTACCCAGAAGCCTTCTAAAGAAGCAGCGGGTAACTTGGATCTTTAGTTAAATTGTTGTAGGGAATTATTGCTGTGGAAATTTTTCCCTCTAATGCCAAAAAAATAGCTCCTCATAATTTAGTCTTGGAGAGTTGCCTAGGGGACTGAGTGACTAAGTAATTTGCTAATGTTTACACTGACAGATTGATTAGGGAGAGAACTTGAACCCAGATCTTCCTGATACCAAAATTCACCTTCTGTACATTATGCCTATTCTTATCTTGGCAACCCTGATTGCCTCGCATCCAGGGCATCTCCAGTCATCCGGATTTATACCTGGCCACTGGACCCAGATGGTTCCAGAAGAAAAAGTGCTTATTACAGCCCTCCCCTCACTCAAAATTCAATTCACTTGTGGTTATAGCATCACCTTCCTGATGTCATGTTCTTCTTCAAGAATGAAGGGCCAAAGCATGCCTCAAAGGTGCACTTAGAGAATAGGATTCGACTTACACACCACCTTCCAGGAACTTACTGCTTATTGGAAAGTAAAATGAGCCTGGCTCCATTTGCCAGGTTTGGAGGAAGATAAGAAAAATGAAATGATTTCTCAAGGGTCGTACATTCAGTTAATAACTCAGAAAAGAAAGGAAAAAAAAGAAATTATATGATGCAAGAACATTGCATTTAAAACTGGAAAGAAATTGCCTTGGAAATCATTTTGTCAGAGACTCACAGATTGAGAGCTGGAAGGGACCTTAGAAGTTATCTGGTCTGACCTCTTCATTTTGCTCCTCCAGAGTAAACTGAGGCTGAAAAATACCATGGCTTGTCTAGTGTCATAAAAGGAGAAGGACAAAGCAAAGCCAGGATTCAAGCACCAGTTCTGACTGCCAATCCCATTTTCTTTCTCCTATACCCCACTCCCTTCTTAAACCTGCTGAGCAAAGCTATCATTAGGGGGAATTTCAAAGCCATTATACTCTACTGGGGACAAAAAGAGGGTGGCTCATGATCAGACCCCAGTGATCCTCACGAATTCAGGAAAATCACTTCCAAAGCTGATTGACTTAACTGCTTTCTGTTCAATAGGAGGCAGTCCATTATTTTTAATGTCCTCTAGGTATTTGAAGCTTTTTACAGAGATAAGAATCATTCTGCCTGCAGCAGCAGCCTATGCCTACTGATTTTTTTCAACCCATTATAATTGTGTAAAAGTGCCATATCATCGCTATCTTGGAAGCCACCTTTCCCCCATCAAATCCAGATAAAGTAGTCACCAGATTCCACCACTGGCCTCAGCAGCAGCTACTGGATAGACTGGTAGCTCTAGTTCATCCATTGTGCATCAACTGTGAAGGTCTATTGCTCACCAACAGCGGGGAAATGACTGAGGCAGGAAGTGGAGTATGATTGACTCCAGCATTTGAAAAATAAAACCATAGGGTTTAATTTTTATAATAATAACTTAGAATTCTAGAGACCTAATTGGGCTTTTTGCTTCATATTTTTGCCCTCTCCAACTGCCCGAAGTCTGACTAAAGTACTCCCCTACTCAATAAACTTCTCTGGCTTCCTATTGTCCTTTGATATTTAAAGTGGTTACCCCAACCTATCTTTCTTCCCATGTTGCACATTATTATTCCCCTTTATAAACATTATGGTCCAACCAAACTCATTTTCATATAACTCATAACATACATGATAATCCATGTATTGGCCTTGTGCCTTTGCACAAGCTCTGTCCTTCCAATATACTCTTTTTTAAAATTTTAGTTTGTATGTTTTTTCAAGGCAATGGGGCTAAGTGGCTTGCCCAAGGTCACACAGCTAGGTAGTTATTAAGTGTCTGAGGCCAGATTTGAGCTCAGGTACTCTTGACTGCAGGGTCGGTGCTCTATCCACTGCACCACCTAGCCACCCCCCCCCATATACTCTACCTTTGCCATTTAGAATCCCGAATTTCTTTCAAGTTTATGTACCATTTTCTATATGAAATCTTTCTTGTTGTCTTCGCTTATGAGTGTCTCCACCCCAACAATGACTTTGCTTTTTTGCTTTTTTTTCTAATCTAAGTGTAATAGGGTGGCGATAGAGGTACTAGTCCTGAGAGGATGGTTGCTCTCAACCATTTGCAAAGCACTTTACAATTATTATCTCATTTGACCTCTCTTTCCCCAACAATCCCAGAAGGTAGGTGCTATTATTATTTCCAGTTTACAGATAAAGAAACTGAGGCAGAGAAGTTAGGTGACCTGCCTCACAGTCACAAGCTGTGAGATGTTTGAAGTTGGATTGAAATCAGGTCTTCCTGAGTCAGAGTCAATGCTCTAGCCATTGTGACATTGAGATATTAATGACAATAATTATAATAATAATTGCTAATATTTACAGAGCACTTAACAGCATACAAGGTACTATGCTAAGTGATTATGAGTATTATCTCTTTTGATCCTTGCAACAACTCTGAAATGTAAGCACTATTTATTATCTCCATTTCATAGAAGAAAAGTCAGAGGCAGACAAGCATTAGGTGACATACCTATGGTCGCACAGCTAGTAAATGTCCAAGGCTGGATTTAAACTCGGGTTTTCCTGACTCCAGGTCCAACACTCTATCCTCTGTGACACCTAAGTATGTCTTTATTAAAACAACATTTACAACAACCTTTCCTTCTTAACTGTGGATTTTGGATCATGACCCAAGAGTGTATTTAAAAGGATATTGTGAATCAGGATAGAACTGGGTTCCAATTCTGTCTCTGATATTCCCTAGCTGTGTGACAATGGGCAAATTACTTAAGGCCTCTCCATTTGGGTTTGCTAAATTGTAAAATTGTAGGGAATAATAAGCTCTTTTGTCTTCATACAGCCTTCTCTGGAATGATGCTTCATTTTTTTTTTAGGTTTTTTTTTTTGCAAGGCAAACAGGGTTAAGTGGCTAGCCCAAGGCTACACAGCTAAGGTTAAGTGTCTGAGACCGGATTTGAACCCAGGTATTCCTGACTCCAGGGCTGGTGCTTTATCCACTACGCTACCTAGCCGCCCCTGATGCTTCACTTTCAAAGAGTTCATGGAAAACTTCGAATGGTAGATAGACATCAGTCACTGTTTTTAATTGCATTGGGCCAGTCCCACTTGGCTTGGAGTGATGCTTTGCTTTTTAAAAAGCTCCAACTGGGAAACCAACTTCCCCCAATTCTTCCACTCCAGAGCTCCTCTGGGGGTCCAGACAGCAGACACTCCTGTGGACTTTCTTGCTCTCAGACAGTGGTCAACTAATGAACGTCCCCAACCCAGCAGTAGAAAATGGCTTAAAATATGATCTCCTCTGGGGTTATTTGCATTTTAATAGAGGATTCTTGAATAATAACACTAATGCTAATAGCTCAGCACTTTTTAAAATGATTTCCTGAGAACAGACCTGTGAAATCAGCAGTGCAAATATTATCCTCATTTTGCCTACAGTCATCATCACCCCCTGCCTGGTAGGCATCTCTACCTGGATGTGCCAAAGGCATCTGAAACTAGCCATATCCAAACTAGCACTTCTTCCATTCTTCATCTAACCTTGGTATTTCTGTTGAGCTTATCACTATCCTTCAGGTCACCCACATTCTCATCCTTGGAATTGTTACTAAATTTTCCCTCTCTCTGGACTCCCAGTGATAGGAAGGACCACAAATTTGGAGCCAGGATGAACTTTAGAGGTTATAAAATTCTCTCTCATTTGACATCCGAGGATCCTGAGATCCATAAAAGTTAAGTGATTTCCCCAATATCACACAGCTAGTAAAGGATCTGAGATGAGATTCAAACACAGGTCTTCAAAGTCTAGTGGATTCTACCTTCACAGCATCCCTCACTGCCCTTGCGGGAGTCAATTAAGATTTTAAAGTACTTCCCTAAAACAATCTCATAAAATAGCTGATCTAAGTATTATTATCTTTGTTGTATGTATGTGTGAGGAAATTGAAGCTGAGAAGTTGTGACTAGGAGACGGATTACATACCTGGGTGATGGATCTAGGATCTGGACCCAGAGGTCCTGACCACAAAGGACAGTTAAGTGATCCAGTGAATAGAATACCCCAAAGACTCATCCTTCTGAACTAGCCATGTGATCCTGGGGAAGTTATTTAACCCTGTTTATCTCAGTTTCCTCAATTGTAAAATGAGCTAGAGAAGGAAATGGGAAGTCATTCTGGAATCTTTGCCAAGAAAACTTGGACACTACTGGAAGACTCTTAATATTTCTGGAGTTATACTCTCTCTCTCTCTCTCTCTCTCTCCATATATATACATATATATATATACATATATATATATAATATTCCATATATATTTGGAATTTCAGGGATGGAGTTATATACTCATATATATGTGTATATATAATAGCATATTCCATATATAATGGAATATATAATGGTATGGGGAGAAAACTAGGTAAGATGCCTAATTCATTGATATCACTCTATGTGTGCCTCTACTGGCCAGTTTTTCTGTAGATTTGTGAGGTCATTCACACCTATCATTCATAGAAGTAGGATTCAAATACAAACAAGTAAGACAGTCCCTCTCCTCAAGGAGCTTACATTCTAATGAAAGAAATAACATATAAAGAAGAGAATTGAGGGAACAGAAAGGGTACTGGAGAATGATTTAAGGAGGTGATGCATGGCTGAGAACTTTCCTAAAATGGTGGTCCTGGGAGGGAATCATCAGTGAGGAAAGGAAAGCCCAAGGAAGCAATAAAACTGATGAAGAAAGAGAAGAGTTTCAGAAAGAATCCAGCTCTGATATGAAGTGAAGCATGGAAGGGGCTCTTTCTGAAATGCTGGGGAAAGGAAAATTCCCTGGAATACTTTAGTTCCACCGGCCCTCCTAACTTGAATTTCCTTTGTAATTACTCTTCAGGTCTACCTTGAGCTACTACAGGCCAGGGTTGATCATGGTCCCACTTGGTGCACTTGGTGCTCTGACAGTTTCTTAGCTTCACCTGAAGACTGTGGTGGAGGAGAAGGGACTCACCAAGTCATGAAATTTCTCCCTGCCGATTAAAGGGGGGTTTTGTCCTACTTAGTCTTCTGCAGAACAAAAAGAAAAGGATCCCCTCTTAAGCCTTATTTTGTCAGAAGTAGGATTTTCAGTCCCCAGGCAATATCTAAAGCAATACCTCTAGAAAATGGGGGTTAGAAAGACCAGCTCCAGGAGCCCAACAGAAAGCCAAGGGGCTATTAATCTGTGCTGGGGCTGGCTCATTTAGCAGGACTTGGAAGAATTCCCAGATTAAAATGCTCCTGGAAAGCTAATCATCTAAAAGACAAAGCTTTCTGCGGAGGATGGGAAGTATCATTTTGGAGAATCATGGGAGATAAGGAGGTGATGGTCTGAGGGAATCTGAGGGTGACAGGCCTCACCCAGCACCTGAAAACACAGGGGCCTAGAAGGGATCAGTCCAAATGAGACTCTTCTGGGAAAGATGGGGTGGATAATAGCAGACATTCCTATTAACAGCCTTCAAAGAAGTAGATGAGCCAACATCAGAGACCTGGGTTCAAATTCTCTCCCTGATGCATATTCCCTGTATTTTCCTCTGGGTAAATCACATATCCTCTCAATGGCATTCTCTTGGGTTGACATAAGGATCAGGAGAGCGAGTGCAGTCTACTTCAAGGCAACTAGATAGAGAGCCAGCCTTAGAGCTTGGAAAACTTATCTTCCTGAGTTCAAATCTGACCTCAGACACTTACCAGTTGTGTAACCCAGAGGAAGTCATATCACCCCTGCCTCAGTTTCTTCATCTGTAAAATGAGCTGGAGAAAGAAATGGCAAACCACTATAGTATCTTTGCCAAGAAAACCCCAAATGGGGGTCACAAATGGGGGCTGGAGCAATAACTTTGTGGTGAAATTTAAGAGCAATGAGTCTGAGTTTGAGTTCAAATTCATTCGACTTTTAAAAAAGCACCTTCAACTTTCTGCACCACAATTCTCCATAAAATGAGCAATAATAATCTCTACACTGTCTACTCTCTCCCTTTCTCCCTACCATTGTTACAAAGATGAAATTAATAAAGAAAAAGAGTGAAAGAAAGTTAGGTTTAAGGAAAACCTGAGTTTGAATACTGGCTTTGCTATTAACTGCCCCTATAATCTTGGGTAAGAATTTGAACCTCAGTGTTCTTTGTTGTGAAATAAGGAGGTTGTATTAGATGAGCTCTAAGGTCTATTATCCTGTTAAGTATGCAAAATGTTTTGTATCTGAAGTATACTACTGCATATGAATTTAGCCTGTTATTTGTTTTATTATCATTTTTAGAAGAGTACAGGGAAGACTTCCACACATTCATTACTTGAAATTGAAATTTTATTATTAGAACTTTATTACTTGGGTTTAAGGCCATACCCTTCAGTGGTTTAATGGCAAGCTCACTGGACCGAGAGTCAGCAGATCATATTTCTTATCTCAGTTGGTCCCTATCTAGCTGTGTGATGTTGAGCAGGAAACTTGACACTCCTCAGCCACTGACTTCTCAACTCTCAAGAAGGTGTAAGACTAGAATCTCCATAGCTCCCTTCCAGGGTTAACAGTGGATCATTCTATGTCTTTTTTTTGTCTGGACCTTCAATTTCATTGATAATGGAAATTTCTCACTGGGAACTCAGCTAGTTGAAAAAGGACTCAAGGTCATAATTATTAGATGTCAGAGACTAGACTTGTACCCCATATCCTCTCAACTCTAAAACCAGTTCTCTGCTGATTAAGCCACAGATCTAGAATAAAATAACTTCTTTTAAAATGCAAATTCTCCTAGGAGGTGGTGATACTTTATACGGTTGTCATTTATTAACCTCAAAGTATAGTGGAATAAGCATTGAACTCAAAATCCAAAGACCAGAGTTCAAGTACAAACTTCCATTTATGTGCTATATACCACTGACTAAGCCATTCTCTGAGCTTTGGCATCGTTTTATTTTTTAGTTTGGGCAAGTGACTTACCCAAGGCCACACAGCTAGGTAATTATTAAGTGTCTGAGGTCGAATTTGAACTCAGGTCCACCAGACTCCAGGGTCAGTGCTCTATCCACTGCGCCACCTAGCTCCCCTCAGTTTCTTTAGCCATAATATTTTTACTACCTCTTATAGTAAAAAAGTGGCCCTCTCCAAGGCCTTTTCCCCCATCTCTCACTCAAATTATTGGGTTAGTTCCCAGAAAGATGACCACTAGTCCTCCCTAAGGAGGTTGATGGGGTTTCTAGTACTGAAAAAAATCATAAGCCCCCACGGGTGTATTTCCCATTGATTAACAGGTAGATTTAATTAACTTTTAGAAAGAGTATTGACCAAGCAAGTATAGCATAGGCAATTTTTATAGAAATCATCCTCTCAAAATGGGAATGTACCAGGAGACTGATGCTCAGAGACCTGTCTTGCCTAAGGTTAGCTCTGTAAATAACGACTGGAATAGGAGCTCAAATTCTTTAAATAAATGCTGTTTTTACTGTACCACACAGTGCCTTGGACATAGTAGGGATTTAATAAGTGTTTTCATATCAATCTGAAGGGAAATTTCTACTGCTTTCCTTAAAAAAGTAAGGAAGAAAAGAAAAAGAAAATATGCAAATTGCTTTCAAGACAAATCAACATTACTAATGTTTCCTTACTGCTTTATTAAGTCTAGACAATCAATGAAATAATAAACCCTGATTTATAGCATTTGCCAATTTCAAAGGTGTAAATAAATGTTCACACTGAAAACTGAACAATGGCTCTAGAGAGCCAGCTTGAGCTGGCCCCAGCACAGCTCTGTGCCTATTTTTGTTTGGCACATAAGATAAAAGCACAGGCAGCAAGTTTTTAAAATTAAATAATGGGGGGTGGTGGCTAGGTGGTGTAGTGGAGTCAGGAGTACCTGGGTTCAAATCCGGCCTCAGACACTTAATAATTACCTAGCTGTGTGGCCTTGGGCAAGCCACTTAATGCCATTTGCCTTGCAAAAACAAATTAAATAATAGGACAAAGCTAGAAGGGATGATTTACACAATGGAACTCTAAAGTTCTTGGCAAGATAGAAATCGGTCAAATCAAATCAAGTAAAATTTCAAAGAAATAAAACCATATTTTGGTTTTAAAATAAACATCTACATAATATACATAATATCAAAAAAAAGTCCATGAGAAAGTTCAAAGGGTTTTAAAAGTCAGGGACTGTGTTATGGGGAGAACTTGACTTCTTGTGTAACTGACATTTTAATGAGCTACTAGAAACTAATTGTTCTTTGTTTTTGTTTGTTTTTGTTTTTGTTTTTTTGCAAGGCAAATGGGGTTAAGTGGCTTGCCCAAGGACACACAGCTAGGTAATTATTAAGTGTCTGAGGCCAGATTTGAACGCAGTGCTCCAACCACTGTGCCACCTAGACGCCCCTACTGTAATTGTTCTTAAAAAAAAGAAGGAAAGAAAAAATAAAACCTAGTCTCTGTTTAGAAATTATGTGACAATCATTTTAGGTATGGTAAACAAAAAAAAGTGCCCTCCTTCACATTACTTTGTATCTATTTTACTTCTACTTCTCTGTGAACATATTGAACCTCATATGAAAAACAACTCCTTTACTAATGTCATCTCCAGCACTTGCACAGTGCCTTAACAATAGATCCTTAATTTACTGATTGGCTGATCATTCTTACCTTCTATTTTATTTGCTTGGGTACTTCTGTTATGGAAATTTCCTTCACTTAATGCAGATCCAGCAACTTAAAAACATAGAGTTACCAGATAATTAACTGAGTGGTTAAATGATTCATCAATGGTCCCAGATCAGTATGTGGTAGAAGTAAAATTTCTTTCTAAAGGCATTTTTGGTCCTCTATCAACTATGCCAGGCTGCTTTTCTGTTAGGCTGTGACAGATTCTTTATGAATTGACTTTTTGGCAGCACTCATATACATAGATAACAATCTGGTCTCCACAGCAAAGCTGGGAAGCAGTGTTATACCTATTTTACAGATTGAAAAGCTGAGACTCCAAGTTCAAATGATCTTTCCAAAATCTCACCGTTTGTAATGCTAGAACTCGAATCCAGTTCTTTTGATCCAGTAAATCTCGTGCTATTTTCACTGTCATCTGTGGTATGGCAGTACAGATGAAACATAGCAATAAACACAGAGTTGATTTCATTCATTGATTCCATTCATTCAATAAATGTTTTTAATTGAGTGTCCTAAGTATAAAGTGCTTTGGAGGGCATATGGATGTATTTTCAGCTCTTAGGAAACTCATAGTGAAAGAGAGAGAGAGAGAGAGAGAGAGAGAGAGAGAGAGAGAGAGAGAGAGAGAGAGAGAGAGAAGGGAAGGAAGGGAGAAAGAGAGAAAGAAAGAGATAATGAGAGAGAAAGAAAAAGAGAAATAACAAAAGAAAGAAGAAAGGAAGAAAAGAAGGAAGGGAGAGAAAGAGAGAGAAAAGAAAGAAGAATAGAAAGAGAAAGAGAAAAAATAAAAGAGAGAGAGAAAGGAAGGAAGGAAGGAAGGAGGAAAGGAAGGAAGGAAGGAAGGAAGGAAGGAAGGAAGGAAGGAAGGAAGGAAAAGACAAACATTTGGTGACTGATTGCAGAATTAGATAGGCAACCAGTCTGTTTCCTTAATGTGGAGATTATAGATTGTTAAATTCTGCTTTTCTCTTTCTAAGAGCAGTTAGCTTTCCTTTTCCTTAGCTGGTGAAGGATCCTTCTCTTTAGCACTCCAACTGTGGAAAATTGTGGAGAGTTCACCAAAAAGGAAAAGTGAGTGAGAAGATAAGGAATTTAAATGGTCTGTCAACTCTTCTGCACCCACACATTCTCTCACACCTTCTGAGATAACATAGCAAGGCTGCCCCCCACCACACACACACACAGCTGCCAGTTGAGGGAGGATGTTTTAGCAGAAAGACAGAAAGAGAGAAGGAAAGGAAAAAGGGAATAGGATGACAGCAAAAGGGATAGTATGAAGAAAGAAAAGAAGAAAAAACAATAAAAAAGAAAAAGAAGAGAAAACAAACAATAAAATGAGAAAGTTAATAAAACAAAACACAAAAGAATGTAACTTCTTCATGGGATGCTTTGCATGGATGTTTATATCATAGCCCCTTCTGCAGAACATGAGCCGTTCATTCTCTGGACGTGCTTGCTTAACTCAGTCTTCCTTCAAAATGATAGCTTGGGGTTCCCAAAAAAGGACTACCATCATGCAATTACATTTTAGACTCTCTTAAGTATGTGAGTAACTTTGTTTTGAGAGAAATACAATTTTCTGATCATGACTAGAGTACCTGATGATATCATTAACTGTTCAATATAAACATTTACTTAATACCAAGGTAAAAGCAATATTTATTTTGAGCAGCTGTCAGATGGTAGTAATTCGGGCTAATATCCCATCCACTTCATTTATTTCATATAAGGCAATACAAGAATAAGTAATACATTATTAATCTATAAACCTGGGTCACACTCTTCCACTAATGCAGACATTATCCATGGGAGAAAGTGGGCACGTATGTATAAAAACCTTGCATGGAGTGATATAACCGAGGATAATTCAGATGCTCAGGATAATTTGTGAATCTACACTTCAGTTCGGAACTTCCAGGATGCCTTCATAAATAATCTATACCAGACAAAGGTACTCCTCAGCTTAATGTTCACCTTTTGTTCTATTATAATGATAAACAATTCCTTTAAGTCAGAGAACTGAAAAACTCCATAGGTTGACCTTCTGGGCAATATAAACCAGACCAACTCTTACATTGATTCTATATTATCCAATTGGCTCTCAAAGCAGAGCTTACAACAAAACCCCTTGAACAGATTTTCTGGGCAATGCAGATGAGCCTAATTAGCTCTCTACTCCATCAAATATTATTCACTGTCCAATGGGTTTCAAGACTATTCATGTTCTTGAAAAACCTTTCCCCCCCCTCTTCTGCTTCTCCCTATCAAACTAGACATAACAGTAGAGAGCAATCAGCAACCCTGAGAGTCTTCTTAAGCTTTCTAATATAACCTGATCCTTGGTTATAAAAGCAGCAATCTTTGATCATACTTGATTTACCACTCTACCAGTTTTAACTTTTCAAACTCTAAAAACAGTTACAAGCAAATGAGCAGAGGGATCATAATGTCCTATAGACTCAGGCATTCCTCTGTCTTCAAATATATCCTGACAGTTCTCTCTTTAGAGTTTTGAACCAATTATTAGAAAAACTGTAGTGGTTCTATTCACACTTAAATTATATTAATTTTTTCCATAAACAAAAGTGTTTTTTCTACCATTTCCCCCATCCAAATTGCTTACATACAAAAGAATTAATACTTTATATCTTTCACAAGTTGATTTGCATTTTTCTTAATGCAAAAACTTATTTTCTGACATCAAAGTCCATTCTCTGCCTCTTGCAGTTGCCAGATAGCTTTTATTCAAAGGGGTGTAATGCTTTACAAGAGGAAGGAGAGTGGGAATGAGGAGAAGGATTAGCCAGGAAAAGAAAATCAAGGGAAGGAGAAAAACAGAAAGGAACAAGAGAAAAGACAAAAAAATGTTAAAAGGAAAAGAGGGGGAAGAGAGGAAAGGAAAATAATTAAAAATAGAGAAGTGAATTTCAGATTAATTTCAAACTTTTCTGAAGAAGTAAAATGAGCATAATCACATCAACAATTTATATAATAACAACATTAAAGAAAAAAAGTTTTAAAAGACTTAAGAATTCTGATCAATATAATAACCAACCATGATTCCTGAGGATCATTGATAAAGCATTGTAGTTCCTGTAGAATCCTGATGGATTCAAGATGCAGAATGAGCAAGTACTTTTGAAAATGATTAGTCTTGGAATTTGTTTTGCTTAACTATTCACATTTGTTACAAGAACTTGGTTTTTCATTCTTTTTTAAGGTGGAAGAAGGGGAGATTAATATCCCATCCACATCAAGTTTCTCATTCAGTGTTCAGCCTATCATTTCTTATGAGTTCCTCAGAAAAAATAAAAAGAATTCCTGCCAAAGCTTGTGATACTTGTCATGGCTGCTAATAAGTCTTATTCTTAACGCACCTAAGATTTCAGGAATCCCACCCAGAATAAATAAGAAATATTTAGAGGGGTAGAATGTCTTAGAAACCTAGGAAGGAAGTTATTAGGGATGATTCTTCAACAGAATAGAGGGAAGCTGGTTGGAGGAAGGCCATGGGGGTAGGGAAGATTCTTCTGGTCTTGGAAGCAGGAAATAGGAAAGATCTTTCATCTTCGATTCCCTGGCTTTTACCCAGATGTGGTCAAAAGGAGCCCAAATTACTACCATCTGACAGCTGCTCAAATGTGAAAAGGTCCAGAAACACATGTTATTGATCGTATTGCTCCTCTTCAGAGGATCTTGTTGAAATGTCAGAGATACATCCAAGTCTTTTTGATTATAGTATGCATCCCCTTCCATCTTTTTCATTTGGGTTCTTATCACTTTTTATCTGGACTATTGCTTCCCCAATCCAGTCTCTCCCTTCTCCAATATATTTTTGATATAGCTTCCAAATGAATATTCCTAAAATGCAGATCTAACTATGTCACTCTCTTGATCAGAAAACTTCTGTGGCTCCCCATTATATTTAGGATAAATTTAAATATCTCTATCTGGTATTTTAAGCTCTTCCCAATCTGGCTTGAGTCCATCTTTCCAAGATAATTACAGATCCCCTTGGATATGTTATGCTTTAGCTAATTTGGCATCCTTGCTGCCAATTCCATCTCTCAAATCCCTGCTTTGTATAAGTTGTTACCACAGTTGAAATCCTCTACCTCTCTTTTCTGCATTTATATAGTTCCTACTGCATGCCAGGCACAATGCTTTAAAATAATAACTCTTTAAAGACTCACTACAACCTTGTGAAGTAGATACTATTATTATCCTCATTTTACTATTGAAAAATGTGAGATAAACAAGATCACAGAGCTAGGAAATATCTGAGGCAGTATTTGAACTCAGGTTTATTGTGACTCCAGACTCAGTACTCTATCCATTGTGCCACTTAACTGCCTCTTGGAAATGTTGAACCTCTTCAAGGTTCAACTCAAGTATCAAGAAATCTTTTTGGAAAGCCCCATCATTAGTTCCATCTCCTTTGTCCCTATCTCAGCAAATTTATTTTGCATACGTCCTGTATTTAATTATCTTTGAACATGTAGTATCAAGCAGATTTTTGGTTCCTTGAGAACAGAGGCCACTTTACTTTATTCTGCAAAAATCTAGACCATAGTGAGGAAGAGACTGGGCCTGTGAGTTCATTGATAAGTTCTAGGTGAGAAAATTCCCTGGACCAATGCAGACAAACACCTTTTATGAAACTGATAATCTTAATAAATTGACTTGAGCACAGAGAGGTTAAGTGACTTTCCTGGGGTTGCACAATCAGTATGTGCAGTAATAGCTTTTGATCCCAGGTCTTCTTGGCTTCCAAATTAACCCTTTATGTATCAGACCATGGTTGCCTCTACCTAACATATAGCAGGCAATTAATAAATGCCTTGGTTGGCTTGTTTGATCAGTTGGATGGTTGATCAAGTAGCGTGCAAGATTTTGGAGATACAAAGACAAAAATGCAAATTTTGAGGTTCTGTTCTGAATTCCTCAGATTCTGGAGTCGTTTAATTTCCTATTTCTTCTTCAGTGGAATGATGATAAACCATAGTATGATCATATAAAACCCTCAATTGTAAATTTATCGTTTATGTTATAAACAAATTCAGGTTTCACCTCGCTGTTTGTAGGACCCTACTCTCAGGGAACTTACATCCTACTAGAGAAAAGCAATTAGGACAAAAATAAGTAGATGTAACATATATATATACTTTGTGATTTTTATGCAGGGTTGAATAATGATAGAGCATTAGCCCGAGCATATCAGGAAAGGCTCAGGACAAAGTAAAACCCTTAGTGAGGACTACAAAGGCATTCATCTGGAATCCTCAGAATGAAGCTGGGGTGGTATATGAATAGGAATAGAGGAAATATTCCTATGGACAATGCGTGTGCCGAGCTAGCAGTTATTTATTGAATTTCTTTGTTATTGCTCCTCAGGGAGCTGGTCCTGGATCTTGAATAAAGTCAGAAGTAAGATGTAGGTTTCTTATTTCTTATGTTTCTCCATAACATTAATCTGTGTTGTCCCTTTGCGTAGCTTGCAGTTTCAGTAGAAACAATTTCAAGCAGTCCCAGAATTAGTATGTACCCAACGCCTGAGTCACTCCTTTCATTCCACATGCTACAATTCATTTTTATGTAATTCTCACCTCAAAATGGAGGACCAACATATCCTTCAAGGATATTTCTGACACTCTTCAGAATTAATGTATATAAAAAAGCACCTCACACCTTGTGAGGTTACCCAAAGTGTGGCTCTCTATTGCTTCATGTTAATCAATCAGTTGACAAGTCTTTTTAACGTGAACCTACTATGCTCCATGAAAGAGGACTTACTATGTGTCTAGTTTTATGTAGGTGCCATGGGGGAAACGTTAGATATGGAAAATGTTTCCTCTCTTCTAAAAGCTTTAAACTGAGTTTTCAATCTTCCCAAATAGATTAAACTGTTTAGAAGGGATAGCATTTCTCTTATCTCCCAGTATTGGACATTAATAACTACCTTAATAAGAATTTGTTGAATGAATGAATGAATGAAAATCCCATATGAGGAAGTTGCAGCAAAGCTTCTATATAATCATGAAGAGAATAATATTATTCTTCTTTGGTTGGGAAGAAGTCTTAAGAGACCCTGTCATTATTTCCTCCAGAGCAAGACATATCCATTCTAAGATTTCTAGTTGAGAAAGGTATCTCTATATGAATAGAAAAGTATTCCTTATTCTGGGATTTATAGCAATACTAAGTCTCTTCATATAAAAATAGTTTGGGAATTCATTTTATTTTGTTCAATTCTGTAAGCATTCACTGATTATCTTCTATGTGTGACTATATACTATAAAGAAGTAGAAGACACAATTGCTCTTTGAAAAGAAATTTCAATCTACTTGGAGAGACTGGAAATACCCTAATAAAATAGTTGTATAATAATATGAGATAATATGTTAGCACATCAGGGAAGGCAATATAGCTGAATGATGGGAAGTGGAGTTCATCGATCATGGGTTGGAAAGAAAGGTCCTTAGAATCTGTATAGTCCAATCACTTTTGAGTCCCAGAGATCTTAAAAGACACAAGTCATATTAGCAATAAGTAGCATAGCTGGTATTCGAACTCAGTCTCCTTCCAGTGCTCTTCATTGCCTTGCGGAATAATTAAGCCTTTTTCCCTATGATAACAGAACTAGACCTGAGCTAACACCAAAACCCTGATCTTAAGAGTAGTAGAAAGTAAATAGAAAGCAAGCCATCTGTTTGGAGGTCATTCAACAGGTCAGCAGTGGAAACAGATGGAGGATCTAGTACTAGTGATGCCTCCCTGATAGTCAAAAAGAGAAGGAATCCCCTAGCTTTCTGTCTGTCTCAAAGATCTATTCACTTGGCAGAAATGACCTGGCTACTTCTGTGAAATACATAGACAGAAGTACCCTAGCCCTCTGAATTCCCTTCTTTATTCTGCTATCTAGGGTCACTGAAGACACCATCTAAGTTTGCCAAAATTAGATTTTAAGTATACTTGATAATAACTGATCTAAATTTGTACCAACCATAGGTTCTCAAAGGCATCAGGAAGATTTTTGACTTCTAATAAAAATTATCGTTCATGAGAATATTAACATTGGTGGCGATGATCTGGGACATTGCAATAAGTCTACTAACTAGAAAGCAGGATTCAATGGAAGGCAAGTTCATTGTAGATCTCCAGATAAGATGGTTCTTTCATTCAACAAACATGTATTAATATTATTATTTATATTTATTGTTAATTATTTTGTGATATAATTGCATATTATATTATAGTAGATGTTATATGTTCTATTATTGTATTATTATTATATGATATTAATATTATATATCAAGGATTGTGATGAGTTCTGGGGCAGAGAAAGACAAAAATAAAACTGTCCTTGCCATCAGAAAGCTTCCATTTTAGTAGGATGAAACAACCTCAATCATAGAAAGCTAAATACAAAATGGATATTGAGAAACTACAAAGTTATTTCATTCATTCATTCAGGTAACTAGGGGGATCATGATAGGTTTCTAGTAGGAGGTGGCATTTGATCAGACTTTTGAAAGATAGTTGGGATTCTATGAGGGAGAGGTGAGCAAGGACTGCAGAAAGGAAAACAGACTGTGTCAAGACATAGTAAGAAGAGATAGACTATCATGTCAATCCTCATGTCTGAGGACTAGCAAGCAAGTCAATTGGACCACAATATAGCATTCATGAAAGAGAATAATATGACATAAACCTGGAAAAGGGATGATGATGATGATGATATTTGTCCTTCCTTTTTGAAAAAGATCATGACAGCAGGGAGATGATATCATGATATAAACATGAATTGGATTTAAATGAGGGGGAGCTGTGCTAAGTCACCAACCTCACTTTCTTCCAGATGCCTCCAATGACCAGAAATGAATCACGATGACTGGAGATGTCTCTGAATGTGAGACTGTCAAGGGAAAGTAGGCCAGAGACAGATAGTCAAGGCTTTGAAAATCCAACAAAGGGGTTTGTATTGTATTGCAAAGGCAAGAGAGGGCCTTGGGAGTTTCATGAGGTATGCTATGCCATAGTCAGCTATGTGTTTTCAACAACATAACTGTTCCAGGCAGATGTAAGACTGATCAGAAAGGGGAGACACCTGAAGTGAACTGGCTAATTGAGAGACAAGCAATAACAATCTTGAACTCTGTTTGTGTTGCTTATGAGAGGACAGAAGTGGGCAGATGTGACATGTATTGTGAGAGTAGAAGTTACAAGAATTAGCAACTGATTAGGTATGAATGGTCAGGGACAATGAAGAGTTAAGAATGGCTCCAAGCTTGTACATCTGAATAATGGAAAGGATGATAGTGCTCATAATAGAAATAGAGAGATGAGAAAGAGGGTATTGAGAGGGAGAGATAAGGAATTCTGTTTTGGATTTTGAGAGCTTAAGATATTTACAACATGTCCATTTGGTGACATGGAACTGGAATTCAGAGGCGAAACTGAGACTGGGTATATAGATCTGTCATCTACACAGAGACAAGAATTGCATCAATGGGAGGTGGTAAGATCATCAAAAAGAGAAAATGTAGAAAATGAAGAGGGACAAGGATTAAGCTCAGAGAACATTACACATTCTAGGGTGATCCTCGGATGATGATCAAACAAAGGAGACCTAGAAGCTTCCAGACAAGTTGAAGGAAAACAGGAAAGAGCAATGTTATGGGAATAAGAGTCTAGGAGGAAGGGAAGATTGACAGTATAAAATGCTTCAGAGAGATTAAGAATGATGAGAATTGAGAAAAAGGCATTGGATTTGGCAATTAAGAGATCATTGATGCAGATAGAGACTTTTTTTTAACATAGTCAATGCAAAAATGTGTTTTGTTTAATTACATATGCTTATAATTGGGGTTTCATTTTTCTTGGTTTCTCAAGGGGGGGGTAAATGGAAAGGAGAGAAGTAGGAACTCCATTTGAAAATAAAATAAAATTTGATTTAAAAAGGGAGATCATTAGTAACACTGGAGAGTTCAGTTTCCATTACTATAGTGCCTAAAGACAATCCCACATACACAGTATTCCCATGATATGGAAAAAGCTCTATCATAAAGCTTTAAGCATATTTATAATTATTTCATCTCAGATTTATTAATGGTTCTCTTTTATCTCTGATAGTTATTTTTTCAAAACAGAGAAAAAGAGAAAAATTATGCAAGCATCTGGGTTTGGTTCACAGTTATACTCACCTCCCTTCGTTGTCCATTATGCATCTCACTACCATTCACTAAGGAACAGTGATTGACACAGGGTTACACAGCAATTAGTAACAAAGTCAATCGGACTGACTCTTTTCATGTCTTCCATCTTTTCACAATTCTTGGCTTAGAATCAAAGAATGCTTTAAGGGAGGTTGCAGCTACATATGTGTTTATGAGATAAAGACATGGAAAGGCAGATATATGAGAAATGAATAAAAGACTGTACTTTCATTTAAGGCAAGGATTCTTAACTTAGGGTCCATGGACTTCAGGGAGACTGTGAACATTTTAAGCCCAGTGGGTATCATTCTTGTGTTTGTATTCATTGAATGGCCAACAAAACCATATGAATGATCCACATTCCTTAGCTGTTTTCACTAATCTCTTATTAGACTTAGGGTGTTTTCTTTTTAGCTCATGCCTTTTTTTGGCTCACCATCTCTTTGGATGAACTATTCACAGTATTAACTAAATTTGGGTCCCCCCAATAGTTAAGATTCTCAGACTCCTCATTTCTATCTCTTCAAAGTTCTGATTTTCTCTAAGATTTGGCTCAAATACCATCATCTGGGGCAGGGGTTCTGAATTTGTCATGGAATCTATGAAGTTGGATGGAGAAAGAATATTACATCTTTATTTTTCACCAGTCTCTGAGAGCTGGCATTGAGGGCAACAGCCTTTGAATGGCAATGAAGGCAATCGCCATTATATGAAGAAGGGGTCTAAAAGTTCAGCAGACTGTCAGAGAGAGATCCATGACACACAAAATATTGCCCTCTCATATAGAGGAAGCCTTTCCTAACCCATTTTTTGTTAATACTCTCTGAATTGATTGGGGGAGGGGGAGGACAGAAGCACATTCCTGCCTCTGATCAGACCCCTTTTAGACTCCTTATTCTACCTCAACTTATAATTTTTTTTTCTCTTAGCATAGTCATGTAACACCGGAGGCACTTAATTAATATTTGTGTTGACTAATACATACATCATAAGGCAATATTCTGTGACAGCTCCATTTTTGGTTATCAAATCTTTACTGGTAGTTCTACAAAGGTAGATGAAAGAGCTAGTCTTATATGGAAGTGAAATAGGTAATTGTCTATTTAGAATGTCTCTAATGGTCAAGTCAATAGGATCTGAATTTGAATATCACCATAAACATTCACTATCTATGTGATTCTGGGCAAAACCATTTAACCTCTGAGTTTCAGTGTCTTCATTGGTAAAATGAATTGGTAAAATGAAAGCACCTCACAAGCCAGCTTTAAAATGCTGCCTAACTGTGAGCTATTATGATGATGATGATGATGATGATGATTGATGATGATGATGATGATGATGAAACCCAAATGAAACTTCAGATTTCTGACTCCCAGCTTAGAAGACTACAGATTGTCATTCAGAAAAAAATTGCCTAGAAGCAGAAGATAGTCTATTCTCCACCTAGGACCTAATGCATGAACTTCATAGTAGGAAGAACCTGACAAAGAGATCTCAAAGCAGCCTGGAGAAACAAAGAGAATTTGGTCATTTGGTCATTTGAATTGTCCTTAGTTTTTCTCGTAAAGGTAGACAGCACACCATGAGGTCAGCTTCTTTTGCCGGTTATTTACTATTGGAGAAGAAATGATTGACTCATAAAGAAACCATAGGCTGTCATTCACCAAGAGCCTATTGCTTCTTACAATGGGCAGGAAGCAGTTTCTTGCCTCAGGAGGGTTGAACTTTTCCCAGAAAATTAAACATCTCTCTTCTTGGCAAACAACCCCGAAGTACCACAGGTGAAACAGATGGGTATGAGAGAGAGACAGAGAGAGACAGAGAGACAGAGAGACAGAGAGGCAGAGAGAGAGAGAGAGAGAGAGAGAGAGAGAGAGAGAGAGAGAGAGAGAGAAAGAGAGAGATCCTTCAATTCTTTTCTCTATTTGGGGATATTTTTATGGGACACATGATTCTGGGACCCAGATGTGGATCTTCTCTACACAAAAGACCAAAACCAAAAGTCTTCTACTATTCTTTCTGATTGGTTCCTGTAGAGATGTCCACTTCAGATCTTGAATGTTTCTATTGGTTCACTGGAGTCTTTTGAAGAGACCAAAGAAACTAGGGGGCCCCCTGCCAATTCTCCAATCTTGCCACTCCTCTGGGTTTCTCATGGGTATTGCTGGTTGAGTGACCAGTTTCATTTTATCATCTCTGCAGCACTATATAATCTAACTACCACCATGCTGGGGCCTGGCAATGTAATCTCAGTTCTCTGAGATGGCCAATTATAAGGACAAAAGTAGTGTGGATTTCCCAATGCCAAGCCAGGGAAATAGAAATGGATACATTCATCCTGCATAGACCCCAAGCCTGACTACCCCCACCTACTTCATAGGCATCCTGAGAATGTTACCATCTCCTTAACTGACCAAGTTACCATCCCCTTAACTGACATCTGTCACCCCTTCCCCCCTTTATACAGCAATGTGATCCCCAGAGCTAAAAAGAGAAAAAAAACCACCCTTCTTTGTCTAGTCACCTAGATCCCCTACTCTATTCAGCGTTCCTGCCAAGGCCAGCCAAGGATGGCCAACACAGGACTCGTGGTCTTAAGTCTGGGGCTGGAACTCAAATCCTTTTACAGAGTGGAGTAAGCTATAGTCAGTGTGCAGAGATCTGCTCTGTTCCAGGAGTAAAGAGAATAGGGATAGGGGCTATAGAGGGGCAGAGAATTTTTGTTTGGTTTCTTTTTCTGTTTGTTTTTGTCCCAAAAGAAACTCACCTAGTCTTTCTTCTGCTAGTTTGTGTGCTCCTGCTCTCTAACCTGAAGTTTGGAAAATTAGGAGAGAGAGGGAGAAAGAAAGAAAGAAAGAAAGAAAGAAAGAAAGAAAGAAAGAAAGAAAGAAAGAAAGAAAGAAAGAAAGAAAGAAAGGAAGGAAGGAAGGAAGGAAGGAAGGAAGGAAGGAAGGAAGAAAAAGAAAGAAAGAGAGAGAGAAAGAAAGAGAGAGAGAAAGAAAGAAAGAGAGAAAGAAAGGAAGGAAGGAAGGAAGGAAGGAAGAAAAAGAAAGAAAGAGAGAGAGAAAGAAAGAAAGATAGGAAGAAAGAAAGGAAGGAAGGAAGAAAAGAAGGAAGAAAGAGAAAAAAAAGAGAGAGAAAGAGAGAGAAAGAAAGAAAGAGAAAGAAAGGAAGGAAGGAAGGAAGAAAGAAAGGAAGGAAGGAAGAAAAAGAAAGAGAGAAAGAAAGAAAGGAAGGAAGGAAGGAAGAAAAAGAAAGAAAGAAAGGAAGGAAGGAAGGAAGAAAGAAAAAAGAAAGAAAGAAAGAAAGGAAGGAAGGAAGGAAGAAAGAAAGGAAGGAAGGAAGAAAAAGAAAGAGAGAAAGAAAGAAAGAAAGAAAAAGAAAGAAAGAAGGAAAGAAAGAAAGAAAGAAAGAAAGAAAGAGGGGAGGAGAGGGGAGGGGAGGGAAGAAGAGGGAAGGGGAGGAGAAAGGAGGGGAGGAAAGAGGAGAGGAGGAGAGGAACAAAAAATAGTGCATAAGTTTTTTTTTTTTGGTAGGGCAATGGGGTTAAGTGGCTTGCCCAGGGCTAGGTAATTATTAAGTGTCTGAGGCCAGATTTGAACTCAGGTACTCCTGACTCTAGGGCCGGTGCTCTATCCATTAGGCCACCTAGCCACCCCTAATAGTGCAGAACTTTAAGATCCTCTGTAAGTAAATTTCAATTAACCAGAAATCTCTCAAGCAGAACCACCACACACATATAATTTTGTGATACTTGCTGTCCATGATAAAGATCGTGAAGCACAGGGAGATCCTAAAGGTTCTTCAGAATCATCCAAGAGAAAATTAATTAGGTTCAGCAGAGACTTAGTGCTCAGTGTTCAGTTTTTATATTATTTGAATTCTCTGAAGTTTGTTAATGTGACTATGGCATTCATTCATTCATCCCACAAATATGCCTACTATGCCTAAGACCCTGTGCCCTATGTTATGAAGGCTACTAGGAAGAATAAACAGATTCCTCAGACTGTTACAGTCCAGTAAAGGGGATAAGCACATGTACATAAATAACTGGAGAAGGGAGAATGTGAAAATGCAATAATGAGAGAGATCCAAACTTGTCCTCTTCAAAGGAGGGAGAGCTCACTCCCACTGAGGAGCTTATACTTGAAGGCCTTAAGGGGTAAGAGTTTTATTAGTAGAGTTGGGAGGAAAGAAAGAATCTTCTAGGCAGAGAAGACAGCTTAAGCCAAGGTGGGAAACTTCAGGACATATTCAGAGAGCAGCAATTTGTCTAGGCTGTACTACAAGAGGTGGAAAAGGCAGAGCTTCCAATGAATCTGAATATTTAAATATTCAACAGAACAGTCAATCCATTTCCCCAAAGGTTAGATAGCAAGTTAATCATGGAACTGTGGAATTGGAAAGGTCCTCAGATGTCACCAAGTCTCATGTCTATGACATCCCTATGACAAGTGGTCATCCAAGCTGTACTTGAAGACTTCCAGAGATAGAGAACTCACTACCCATCAAAGCAGACTTGCATTTTTGGGTAGCTCTGATAGGATTCCCCCCCTTTCACTGGGCTGAAATTGATCTCCCAGTAGCTTCTATTTATTGGTCCTGGTTCTGCCCACTGGGGTCACATAAATGTGATCTCTCCTTCATATAACTACCCATCAAATACTTGAAGAAAACAATCATGTCCCTCCCTACCCTCAAAGTTTCTTTTCTCCAAGATAAATACTTGTAATTCTAGTCATTGCTTGTCAATACTGATCCTTTTTTGCCTAAAAATAGTTTAGGGAAAGTAAAAGGGATGGTATGACTATCTCCAAAACTGCCAGATTTCAACCCACTAAGTAATTGTCTCAGAATAGATTTCACTCTACTGACATGTTGGGTTTTTTCCCCTTTGATCTATCAGAAAAAAATAATGAACTCAACCCCTACATTGACTCATTCTGGTTTAGAGACACTTGAAAGGGGAATAATCACTTCTGGCTCAAGAGGTGGTGAATGTATACCTGACCATGAAAGACGGGTCTGACAAAGGCTCTCCTCGGAGACCACCAAGATCACAGGTAGAAACAGGGAGCTGACAGTTTTCCTAATCTCTGGCTGGACATTCATGGAATCTCCAAATTTCAGAACTAAAAAAGAAGTCAAGGCCTCCTTTAGAGCACCACAACTGTGTGCTTGAACAGGAGACAGCCTCTACAATATCCTCAATGAGTGGTGATTTGGCCATCTGTCAGTGTGGAGGCTTCATGATGTTACAAAGACAAAAGCAAAAAAAGCAAAGTAAAACAGTCTGGCTGTTATAGATAAACAGATATGGATATACACACATATATACATATATATTTGATTTATTATAGATTTATTTATACAGCAGATCTCTGTCTCTGTCTCTCTGTCTCTCTTTTCTCTCTCTCTCATGCTCTCGCTCTCGCTCTCACTCTTGTTCTCTTTCTCTCTCTCTTCCCCCCCCCAGCTAAATAATTCACTAAATGAAGTGCCAAACCTGAAGACAGGAAGACTCCTCTTTCTGAGTTCAAATCTGACCTCAGACTCTAGTTGATATTGGTCAAGTCACTTCACTCTGTTTGCCTCACTTTCCTCATCTGTAAAATGAACTAGAGAAGGAAATGGCAAACCACTCCAGTGTCTTTGCCAAGGAAACCACAAAATGGGTCATGGGGAGTCAGACATGACTGAAAAATAACTAAACACACACACACACACACACACACACACACACACACACACACACACACACATATATACATACATAAGTATATATATATATTCTATATGCAAGTATGTCTGTATCTATCTATCTATACATCAGTATGAAAATCTTTGACTGAATTGCTGTATTTCCTTAATTGTATTGGTCGAGAAAAAGTAGAACAAGGTTGAATCCCCCAAATCTCATGCCCCGAGACAAGGTCGCTATATTAACTTTGTCGCATAGCTGTTGGGTTTTAGAGGATCTTACCTCTCAAGAGCTCAGTAGCAGCTGTCCTAGATTTTAATAGATAAACAGAGGAACCTTGACCAGATCCTGGCATCTACCCTGGAGGGGCTCTCTTAGAAGTGTACTCCAACTCAAAACTTTCAACCCAAGAATGGATTCCAAGGGTCAGAGTAGATAAGAAACAAGCACCACTGAGAGACAACATGATTTGCTTCATATTTTTTTTTCTTTAACTCATCAGTTCCCAGGACAGGGTCACCCATCAAGAGCTGGAAGGGACTTCAGGGACCATAATCCAATTTTATTATTTTACAGTTGGAAGAAATTTGAGACGTGGGCAAGTGAAGTGGCTTGTCCAAAATCCCACAGGTACTTAAGCATCAGAGAAGAGATTTAACCCAGATCCTTTGGTTCTGGACCTTGGCTCTCTTCATTGTGCTAAACTAGAGGTTGTACCTACTATGCTTCATCCTTTTCCCAATAAAATCACAGCCCCTGTCACAAGACTCACATGTGTAGAATATTAGAGCCTGAGGGCAGGATAGACACCATCTAGTCCAACCTTCTCAACTTACAAATCAGGAAACTGAGACCAGAGAAGGTAAATGACTTGTCCAAAGCCCTCTTTATTAAAAGAGCAAGACCTGGAACTCACATCATATATTGAGGACCCTGAACCAACAAAAAAAAATCATAGAATGTCAGACCTGGAAGGGACTTTTGAGAGCTCCATGTCTTACAGATGAAGGAACAGAGACCAAAGAATAAAAGTGACTGGTCAAAAGCCACACAATTAGCAGAGGAACTTGGAGCAGAAGATGGGTTACCATTGAAACCTAAGACTCAGGAATCATAGAATTATAGAATGTCAGAGCTAGGAGGGAACCTAGAGGTGACTTTAAACTACTTATCTCATTTTACAGATGAGGAAACTGAGTCCTGAAGAGAACTGACCTGGGCTTGCTGACAGATATTCTGAAACCCTCATTTCTTTAAAATTCTAGGGGTACCAGGAAACCTGGTGTCAAGCTCACTTTGCTATTGATAAATAGCCAAGTTTGGGGATAATATACTAAATGGGAGGAAGTTCAGGGACAGGGCATGGCCTCCATGGTCCTCCTGCATTAACCAACACACAATTGAAAAGGAAACTTGCAATAGGGGCTACTTTAAGCTTCCTCTGCCTGTGGTCTACTTTGTCTCTTTCCCACCGGCTGCTAAACGGCAGGTCTGATTTCTCACATGCTGCTATGGCTCAGCGGGGACATGATACGCTGCAGGAAACGAAGCAGGGAATATTTTTAAACCATCCAACATGCCTTAGGAGGGAAAAAACCAAAACATTTTCATAGACACTCTGGAAGGCATTTCAAAAAGATTCCATTCCTAGAGGAAGCATCGTAAAACAGATTTGTGTTTTCATTTTTTTTTTAAGGGGACTCTCCAACTCAGCTAAAAACTGCCTGGACCTGAAGTGTAACCTGTTTCTCAGATGCTTCTCATGTGCCTTCTCATCTGTCAGAGGTAGGCTTGAACTCCAAGTGTCTCCCGTTGTAATTTCTAGAGCTCCTTCTAATGTTAAGGGTTAATTCCTCCACTGGTCCATCCAACCTTTCCCCTTTATATTAACCCAGAGTCATAATCAATTAAGCAAAGTAATGGTGACAGAACATTTTTTTTAAATGGATAATAAAATCACTATAATCCTATCCAGCTTGGAAATTGATTCCATTCCTCATTGGCCCATGTCTCCTAATTCTCTTCCTTCCCAAGTTAGCTTGTTCTTACCTGGTTTTCTTTGTCTTCAGCTTTTCGTTTTCTTCTTGAATTGTTTTTCTTCCCCCTCCAAAGCTCTTCTCTGGCTTCTTATTGATCTTTGTTCTTGTTCCTGCCTGTTATTCCTCTTTGACCCTTTCTTTTAATCTGTCTGTCTGTCTCCCTCCTCCCACTTCTTCCTACTCTTCCCCTCCCACCCTTTTCCTCTCTCTCTCTCTCTCTCTCTCTCTCTCTCTCTCTATATATATATATATATATATATATATATATGTATGTGTGTGTGTGTGTGTGTGTGTGTGTATCTTTTTCTCTTTCTATATTTATCTCTTTCTCTCCCTCCTTTTCTCTCCCTTTCACTATCTCTCTCTCTCTCTCTCTCTCTCTCTCTCTCTCTCTCTCTCTCTCTCTCAAACTTTTCTCCTCATTTAAAAAGTTATTCCCCCTCCCATTCCCTTTCTAGCTTCTCCTCCTTGCAGTCTCCCCACACAAGGAGATAGAACGCGCCTCTGACAGCTGGGCTCCCTGAGTCCTTGGAGTTCACTGCTGAGTGTGAGCTGAGTGCACGCCTACCCCGGGGCCTGGGCAAGGCTTTCCTGGAGTCCAGTAGACTAGACTTCCTCTAGTTTCTTTTCCCCAAGACCCCTCCCCACCAAGTATACCTGAAGAATATTGGAAGCTGCCCAAGATCTCTCTCCTGGCCTTTCTCCTGTCAAAGTGTGAAAATGACATATTCTTTCAACATATAGTTGTTAGTAGGACACCTGCTATGTGAAAAACTCCAGACTAGGTGCTGAGAGGGACACAGAGGAAGCTGTCGATGAAATAAATCAGTCAACAAAACATTTCTTAAAAGCATTCACCGTGGACCAGGCACTGGATCCACAAATGCATACCTAAAATCAGTCGGTCTTTGAAGGGCTTACTTTGCCAGAAAAAGGCAGGGGACCTATCTCAGTCTCTATGTTCCAGGGAGGATACCAGCCAGGGTCATTTGCCCTTAAAAATGGAACTGGATTTCAGTTGCTGAGAGACCTGTCTCTCCTCCCTTCCCCACTGCATTTCTAGTTCCTTGATTGAATCACTGATCATAGACGGATCGATAACTTGATGGATGTCATCAATTGCTTCTACTATTCAATTAACAAAGATTTCATTTCAGAAGTAAGAGCTTTAGAACTCTGAAAATGTTTGGCCAGTCCCACCATACTACAGATGAAGGAGCTGAGGCACAACGAGATGATGGGACTGATCCGAGGTCCCAAGTGAGTGGCAAAGCTATCAACTCACTCCTTTGGTCTCCTGCCTTCTGATTCAGTGCTCCTTCCATTACACTATGCAAGCTTCTCATTGCACACTGGCCATTCAGCTTGACACTCCAAGGACTTGGCAAGCATATTAGAGGTTTTAGTGGCCATTACTCACAGTTAGGTAAACTGAGAAGCTGAGAAAGAGAAGACATGAATAAACCAGCAAAAATAAATGTGTCAATGACAGCAGAATCCAGGGATTTTATTCCTCAAACCTGATAGTTTCATTCTCATCTCCTTTTGCTCAGAAAAACTTCCAGATTTTGTTTTATTTTGTTTTTGTTTTGCTTTCCCCAATGGACCATGCTTCTGTAGGAGGATTCAGTCCAGACTGTCAATTGATAAAATCCATTGCCTCCCTCAGAAAAAAATAAGTCTATGTATTTTTATATGTATGTATATGTGTATGAATATGTATATTTATATAATATACATATATATTAACTATGACTATTTATGAGGCAGCTAGGTGGTGCAATAAATAGATTTGAGTTCAAATATGACCTCAGACACTCACTAGCTGTGTGATCTTGGGCAAATCACTTAACCACTATCTGCCTCAGTTTTCTCTTCTGTAAAATTGTTCCATTAATAGCCCCCTATCTCTCAGGGTTGTCATGAAGATAAAATACAATAATATGTGTATGTAAGGGGTAACTAGGTGGCACAGTGTATAGATCACTGGCCTTGGAGTCAGGAGGACAGGAGTTTGAATCCGGCCTCAGACACTTGATACTTCCTAGCTGTGTGACCTTAGGCAAGTCACTTAACCCTGATTGCCCCATATCCAGGACCACCTCCAGTTGTCCTGATTCATATCTGGTCACTGGAACCAGATGGTTCTGGAGAAGAAAGTGAGGTTGGTGACTTAGCATAGCCCCCCTCTTTCAAATCCAATTCACGTGCCTGTTGTAATATCACCTCCCTGATGTCATGATCTTCTCTGAAAATGAAGGACAAATATTACTATTATTGGGTGGCATAGTGGATAAGGTACTAAGCCTGAAATCAGGTAGACTTATCTTCCTGAATTCAAATTTGACCTCAGACTTATACTAGCTATGTGACTTTGGGCAATTTATTTAATCCTCTTTGTCTCAGTTTCCTCATTTGTAAAATGAGCTGAAGAAAAAATGGCAAAACACTCTAGTATCTTCACCAAGAAAACCTCCAAAAGGAACTGAGAAGGATCAGACACAACTGAAATGACTGAATAACAAATTAGTATGGAAAGTGTTTTGTAACCCTTAAGGTGCCGTACAAATGCTAGCTGTCATTATTTATTATTATTTCTGTGCCCTATAAGTTCCCAGAGTTAGGAGAGACCTCAATGGTATTCCAGTCCAACTCATGTCCAAGTATGGGATGGTTCCTAATTCCCTTACCATAAGGGTCATCTCTTTCTGAAATTGCTTCTGTTTAACAACAATCTGATATTTTGGGTAGAACTCTAATCAACAGTACAGTAAGCAACCCTCTCATGCTTGCCTGTGTTTTGTGACTTGAGACCGTGCTTTTCTGTAAATCCTCAATAGGCATGCATCCAACTTGCCAATGACTTTTTGTTGGTTCTCAAGACATTGCCTAGATGCAATAAATATAGATGGACTGCCTATCAATTATCCCTATCTCCTTACTTCCTGGTCTATCTTCTTTTCCAAATGTACATCTCTCTGATGACTTCCATTATTCTGTTTCTCCTACACAGTTATTCTCTTACTTGCTCCCCACCTTTTTTAATTAAAAAAGTAAAGTTTTATGAATTCCTTAAATTTTTACTGAATTTACCTACCCCCCATTACTGAATTTGAGCCTTCCTTTGTAATAAAGAAAACCAGAGAGCAAATCCATCAGATACAGTGACTCCATATGATAGTATATGCAGAGCACATTCTGCCCTCCTGGCCTCTTGGTCCACTGAGAAGATTTGTCCCATTAACTCTTCTCCTCTCCCAAATAATCCTTCATTTATTAACATCCTTCCTAAAATGTGACTTCCAGAGTCAAACCCATAATGTCAGAATATTCCACATGTGATCTACATAGGGCAGAGTCCATCAGGACTGTGACACTGGGAACTGAGTATTTATTTAGGTGGCCCAAGGTTACATTGAAGGACTGCTGTGTTGGATAGAGAGCTGCCTTGGAGTCAGCAAGACCTGCCTCTGATGATGACCCACATATACAAGCTTTCTTTGAAAAAAGTTTTCATAATTGACCTTCAACATCATGGTTTCCTTTGCAGGCCTACATATTTTATTTTATGCATTAAAAATATTATAGAGTCCATAGACTTCACCAGGGGGTTTCAGACAAAATAAAATATTAAGAATCCTTATTTCATATATGCCAGGTCCTGGGATATAGGTTGAGGATGTGGAGGCAAAAATAGTCCCTGCTTTTGAAGAGTATACATTCTAAGGATATGTGACATTGGCTAAGTCATTTAACTTCACAGTTCCCCAGGCCCTGAGGCAACTAAGTGGTCAGATAGAGCTTTGGGCCTGAAGTTAGGAGGATCTGAATTCAAATACTAGTTGTGTGACCCTGGCCAAGTCACTTGGCCTTATTTTTGTTCAGTTTTCTCAACTATCAGGGTTCTTGAAAGAATAGAGTTGTCTAATACATATTTGTTTCCTTCCCTTCTTCCCCCAGCAAATAAAAAACAGCAACATGCTATCAGAAGGTAGTGATCTGCATTGGTAGAGGGAGGTTCCTCACCATGCACTCCTAAACTAATGAAATCATAGATCTGGCGAAAAAAAGATCACATTAGCATTTTGGTCCCATTCTATGTTGTTATCTGCTATTAAGTTACACAGTCTACTAAGACTGCCAGATCTTTTTCATTCAAACTGCTGTCATATCTTTTTAATCTTGTATATGTGCATTCAATTTTTTTAAACTTATGGAATATTTCGGATTGTTCCTCCACACCTGTAACCTCAAAATGCCAGGTGAGATAGATCTTAACTAGAGAAGAAGATTGGTAGTGTGACTTTTTATCTCTTTTCCATAATGGTCATCCTATACAGTAATTTTAGGACCATGGAAGTGCTCCCCAATCCCTCTAATAAGGAGTGGACTCCAGTGGTGGGAAGGTTCTGAAATGGAGCTGTCTAAATACTGGGTAGCTGGGCTGTTAAGGCATGAGGTTTTGGCTAAGGGAGTAGCCAGTGCCAATAAGGACATTTTCTATTTTCCACGGAAAACCTAGAAAGCAAAAGATTCTTCTGTATGGGTAGACTGGTGGCCCAGAGGAAAGAATGTCTAGAAATAGTCAGAAAGAACTGAGTTCAAATTCAGCCTCAGATAATTACTAGCTATGTAACTTTGGGCAAGTCACTTCATCCTGTTTGCCTCAGTTTCTCCATCTGTAAAATGAACTGGAGAAGGAAACCCATTTCAGTATCTTTACCAAGGAAAATTCAAGTGATGCCATGAAGAGTCAGACAAGAATAACATGACCAAACAACAATATGCCCAAAGAGAGAGCAAAATCAGAGACATGTATAAATATCCCTATCCAGTAGATTGAGAAACAAAGGGTCAGAAAAATTTAATGTTAACTTAGTATAGTATTAAGAATAAAACTTAATCATATGGTCCAGTTTTGTGGTCCCCGGATCATGCCAATCCTTGAAAGTTAAGCAGCTGTCCAGTTATCACACTCTCCTTAAGATGGCATCTTGTATAGGACCCAAAGCAAGGCTGTTTTTGTCTAGTCATTAATAGTCTGGTTTATTTTTAGCTTATTTTCCTCCAAGGCTGAGATGAGGAGACTGACAAATGCAAGAAAATTTTCATTCTGTGAATCTCAGAAATCTTAATGCTATCAGACCTGAATGTAACCACATGGTCCAAGCTAAAACCCTCTAAAAATGTCTGCTTTCCTTTTCCTGAAAAAGGACTCTGCTTTAGTCTCTCCTTCACCCTCTAGACTTGATATGTAGCACGGGTTGGCAGAATGAGACATTTAGTTCTGGATTTACAAACTTTTAAAAGGCTAAAACCTGAACCCATGGATTCCCCTTGGAACCTTTCTCCTCTTGGCCTGTCACATTGCCATTCTGGTAAAACTCTGCCCTGGGGTTTTCTTTTCTTTATTGATGATTTTCTCCCAGGACTGCCATTTTGGGAAAATGCCTAGCTGGGCTTCCCTTCACTTATACCAGGACACTATCCTGAACTCTACTTCTTTCTCCTTCTCTTCCTTACTTGCTTGGCAGGGCCTGGTCTCCCCTGCTACATCCTTCCAGAAGCTAGGGTCACTTCCATAAGACAGTGAAATATATCTAGATCCTGATTAGGGAAAAACTATCAATCCCTTGAAGGGGTCACATATATTTAAATCAGCACTATTCAAAATTTGAGTTCAAATTCAAAATTCAATTTCAGATTCAAAATTTACATAATTATACAAAATATGGCAATTGACTCATGGAAATATAGAGTGATGAATTCAAATAATGCAACCTCTTTAAGGGAATTTCTTTTTTTACACTAATGAAACTTAGTATATTAGGTTGTTTATATAGCAACCAATACAGCAAACTGAGTCTGCTGTGATCCAGCAGTATTCTCAGTTCTATAGAGCATCAAATAAATGTTGATGAGGAACTGTATCACATACTTCTGATTGGGGATACAAAACTAGTACTTTGGATGAGCTCCCCTTTGCATTTACCTTCAAATCTTTACCTCATTTCTCACTATTGAAATATTCCTTCATGGGTTAGTTCTGATCCCCATCATTTTTTTCTTTGATTATCACAGGAAGGAGCAATCTTTTTCCTTAAATATCTTTCCTTAAATGTCTCATGCATGCTATTTCATTTTTTTCTCTACAATCTGATCCATTTCCATTTGTATTACAGTAATTTTGTCCATCTCACCCACCTTCTGCACTTTAAGCTATATGCAGACAGGAGCATCTTCTCTAAACCGCATATCCCCGACTGTATCTAATGCAGCTACCTCTGAGTGAGAGCTCCTTGAAGTTGTACTGAATCAAACTGTGGCATAAGAAATTTAGATTAGACACCAGAAAGATACTTACTGACCATTAAGTAGGAACATGGGTTAGCCAGGAAAGTAATGCAATCTCTCTTAAACCCTATAAAGAAATCACTACTACAACATATTTCTTTGTCCACAATTCTTGTGGCATCATCTTCCCTAAAAATAAAGAGATGGTTTTGGAGATCTTTTAGTCTTTCCTGCTCTAAAAATCTCTGTTTCTCTAATTTTCCTTCTCAAGACACTTGGGTCTAGATGTTTAAAGGGCCATCTTTCTTTTAGGCCATCTCAGTCATGGAAGCATAAAGGTAAGCCCTCCTGTTCTCTAATTGTAAGAGCAACAAATCCCCTGGAGGGGTATCATGGATAATTGGAGCCCCAATTAGCCAGTTGAGGTGTTGTTTCTCAGTCAGTGCAGTTTGGCACCCCATTATAAATGGAAGACACAGATACCACAAGTATAAGCAGTCCTCTTTTAAATCTTTTCCCTTTCAGATAGTGGCTAAAAAGGACAAGTCTCTCTTTGCCAGAACACACTGTTCCAAGAAATGGAAAATGAAAGACACAGCCCATATTGCCCCTGGTATTCTGAGTGATCCTGTGACCCTTTCACTTTATCTGCGTGCTTAAGACAAAATTTCAGAAGTCTTACTGGGGAAACTGAAGGCAGGCAGAATGTCCTGGCTATTCCAATGGCATCGTGTTGGACCACTCTTACTCAGATCTGATTTGACTGAGCCAACAGTCATCTTTAGAACAATCAGGTGCTTGAAACATAGGTCAGCAAAGCTCATCTTATGACGTTCATGGAGACCTTTTCCAGGGGGACACAGAGGATGAAAGTTTAACTTCCCAGCACACTGTAAGTCCTTGACTAAGGCGTTTCTGATTTTTACATTTAGGAATGGGAGATTACTGTAGATGTTGGAGTTGCCACCTCCCTCCTCACACAAATGATATAACTCTGATTACCTTGTTTTACATTTAACTAGTATTTTATTTTTTCCAATTATAGATAAAGACAATTTTTATCATTCATTTTTTATAAAATTTTGAGTTCCAAATTTTATCCCTTCCTTTTCTTCTCCCTCTCTAAAATGGTAGGCAATTTGCTATAGGTTATATATTTGCAATCAGGTAAAAATATTCTCTTATTAGTCATGTTGTGAAAGAAGAAATGGTATACAAAAATTACAGTTTCAAAAAAAAGAAATAATAAATTTGAATCACTCTGGCTTGTTTTGGAGTGGGAGATGGTTGTTGTTCATTTGATTCAGTTGTGTCTGACTCTTCATGATCCCATTTGAGGTTTCCTTAGGAAAGATACCAGAGTGGTTTGCCAATTCCTTCTCCAGCTCATTTTACAAATGAGGAAACTGAGGCAAACAGTATTAAATGAAAGGGGCTGTTCATTGGATCAGAGTCATTAATTGGCAAGTTCACTTACTAGATTAGGACTAAGGGCTGGCTACCTGGGTTCTGGTACTAGGTCTGTCATATTGTATAAGCTTGAGTAAATCATAAATTTAGAGCTGGAATGGACCTTTGGGGTCCTTCATCACTTTGTGCCTCAGTTTCCTCTTCTGCCAAATAAGTATTATAATAATATCTCAGCTGGGTGGCTGAATAGAATATTGGGCTTGGAATCAGGAAGGTAACCAAGTGCAAATACTTATTAGCTATGTGAACCTGGACAATTTGCCTCAGTTTCCTTATCTGTAAAATGAACTGGAGAAGAAGATAGCAAAAATCTGAATAACTTTGTCAAAAAAACCTCAAATGGGTTCACAAAAAAGTTAAAAATGACTGAAACAACTGAACATAAGTAATATCTCAATGAGCTGTCAAAATAAAACTTTTATTAAATTATTCTAACCACTGTCATTTCACAATAGTATCATTATACACTATGACCAGAACAAGCCCTGTTACAAAGTTGTGAAATCTTCCCATTGATTTGCCTGGTTGCTTGTTTATAATATTATTTGTAGGTTTATCTGTATGTGATAACACTTTTATCTACTTTGTTCCCCAAAGCACCCAACTCTGAGCTCTTTCAGATGCCTATCCATTAATCAACATTCTCAGGAGTATATTTGAATAGAACCCCAAATGGGACCATTCTACACTTATTGGTCTGACCCCATTTCAGTTGAGTACAGGAGACATGGTAGTCACTACCCCCCCCCCCCCCACTGCCCAAGGAATTGAATGGAAGTGAACCAAGTAAACAAAGAAGGGCTTATATAGTGTTATTCTCACCAATCAA
Organism: Macrotis lagotis; assembly: GCF_037893015.1. Classification (NCBI taxonomy): domain Eukaryota; kingdom Metazoa; phylum Chordata; class Mammalia; order Peramelemorphia; family Peramelidae; genus Macrotis; species Macrotis lagotis. The sequence continues at coordinate 227,067,948 of NC_133662.1, forward strand.
CCAGTAAATGTTTACTTGCTGTTGCTCAGCTCTTCATGTCTGACTTTTAGTGATCCCAAGGACCAACTATCCCTGGGGTTTTCTTGGCAAAGATGCTGGAATGGTTTGCTATTTCCTTCTCCAGTTTTAGGCAGGAGTTAAGTGACTTGTTCAGGATCTCATCGCAAGCAAATATCTCAGGTCAGATTTGAACTCTGGTTTTTGACTCTAGCCAGTGCTCTATACATTGCACCATTTAACCACCCCAAAAATATTTTTGTTTGGCACCTACCATGTTCCAGGAAATGCACTAAGCACTAAGGAACCAAGTACAAAGACTGAAACAATTCCTATTCCAAATTCACAATGAACTTAAATTCTAATGGTTCGCTGACAGTAATAAAGAGTGATTCAGAGTAAGGAGATTATCCACTATTGAGCTTTGACTCTGAGTGGACACAGTGTGGGACAATAGGACCTTTCACCTTTAAATATATGTTTGGTGAGGGGCAGGGATAAGAAGGTGGGGACACCCCATTCCCACCTGATCCAATTCACACAACCATCGGCATTCCAAATAAGATTCAAGCTAATATTGACAGACACCCTAGATCAGGACCAGTGGACTCAGGATGGTCTGCCAACTTGTCTCTTTGCTTTGTCCTCTGAGCCAGAGGAAAGGTCCCCAAACTTGGGAAGAGAATAATTCCCCACATCTTGCAAGCCAGGGATCTGTCATGCTCCCACATCTGCCGACTCTTCATCCCTTTAGAAGGTTGTAGAGCTTGGAATATAAACATGATCTTACCCAGATGGCATTGTACACCCTGCTTTGGCTAGGGTTCAGCCCTTCCCTTGGCTCCCAGCTCCTTAATGTGTATTGGAGGAATTTGGAGGCTATCAGAAAGGAAGTCAAATTGTTTTCGGAAAACAATAGCAAAGTAACTACAAGTCATTAGCTTCCTCCCTGGGGCCCCAAATCCAAGATTGTCAGAGTAACTGAAAGGATTGGCAGTCCTGTTTACTTACAGTGTTCTGAATAAGACCCATAAATTAACTCCTGTGTGTGACTTTCTGGAATGAGAAGAGGTTAGTCATGAAAGTCAGAAAGGTCTATTAATGTAGAAGAGATTTAATGATAGAGAAACAGAGAGATAGACAGACAGACAGATAGTATATAGATCTATATCTAGATATTTATCTTACAGGTTCATATTTGTTCATTTGTTTTCTCCCAAAATGGATTGTGAGCTACCTGAAATCAACAATGTCATTGCCCTCAAGAAATAGGGACTTCTAAAGGATCTATTATGGATCTATATATACATGTGTATATATATATATGTATGTGTATATTTTCATATATATATTTGCATACCCCTAGACTTCCTGAGCAGAGTCTTTAGAGTAATCAAGAGCTGAGCCAAGGCAGGACTAGTGCCCCAGAAGACCATCCCCCTTCCCTGCCTTCTGGCCCTCTCCCAGCCCTTTCCCACCCCACCTCTCCCAATCATGTGTCTTCAATTTATGCCATTTTCAGGTGGGACATTCATTTTATTTTGCTACACATGGTAATGAACTTTATGGAATATCCACCACCTCCTTAACTCCTTTACATACGGGAATTAATTTTTTGAAAGGTTATTTTTCTTTTACTTTCTCTTATGTCATTGGGATTTATGCTTCATTATTTTTGAAAGGTTATTTTAATCCTCTTTTGCAATATGATTGTTAGTGATGGCTTTGGGTTTTTGTGGATACTGGCAGGAAGAAATTTTATTTCATTCATTTTTCTTTTATGTTTTAATTGTTTGTTTTAATATATTTTTGTTTATTCAATGTTTTCTTTTCCATCATGACATTTTAAAGACTTAATTTATGTCTTGTTTCATGTTTTTCTTTGTCTGGTTTATATCTGTTGGAATTTTTGCCTCCTCACTCTGGATAATTTTATTTTATTTTGACTTTTCTTGAAGAAGGCTATTGTCCTAACTTATTTTGCATGGATTTTTTCATTTTTGTATACTTTCTCATCAATCAATGTAAATTTTGTAGTTTTGATTCTAGAAAAGTCTTCTTTAATATCCATTTTTCCTCTTATTTTGGACTATAAAAATTAGGATTAGAAATAGGTTAAAAGACTAAAGTAATTACAAGAATATTGAAAAATAATGTGAAAGAGGGGAAGCTAGGTGGCCCAGAGGACCTAAGATCAAATCGGGCCTCAGACACTTAATAATTACCTATCTGTGTGACCTTGGGCAACTCACTAAAACCCACTGCCTTGCAAAAAAAAAAAAAAAGAATGTGAAAGAGTTGAAGTATTGCAGAGAAATATATAGTAACATAAAAAGGTAAATTCAACCAGGAAGTTATCTATGTATTCCTTGACTCATTTGGAATATATGGCCACCTTATATTGCAATACTGATGATAAAAATTTGCAAAAAGGCGACCAGAAAAATAATGGCAGCTTATGCACCAATACTGTTTTTTTGAGGATAAAAGGAAAATGAATTCTATTAAAAAAACTCAGTAAGATCCTCCAAATATCCAAAGATATCTTGTGTTATTCAGTGACTTAAATGCCAAGGTGGGCAAAATATAGCATTAAATATATAGAAAAGATTATTCTAAGAAGAAATGAAAGAGGTCAAAGGCTTATGGGCTACAGAGAAGCAGGGCCTCTTTATAACATGAAATTTTTCTTTACAAAAAGTATTTACTCTCTCAATTCAGCATTTATTTCCCAAACTGTCCCTGCCTATACCTGCCCATTATAGGGATGTAGTCCAGATCTCAGTAGCTATGTGATAAGAAAGTAACTAGAACTTTCATGGATCAATGAGAAAGACTTAAGGGAGATTGTTTTTTGAATCTGTTGTTTAGGACAATTACTAAGGAGAGAAGCCACAACTAGAAGAAATATAGCTTGATGATGAACAGAGAAAAGAGGGTAGAGGGGTCATGGGAATCCAGTGGGGAGCCTTAGGAAGGTTCTGTGTTTCCTGAGAGATTTCAGGTACCCTTCTATTCACCCTATAGTTGATGATTTGGTACCTGCTATTTACCCTGTAGTTGATGGTTTGGTAGCTTCTATTCACCCTATAGTTGATGATTTGGTACCTGCTATTTACCCTATAGTTGATGATTTGGTAGCTTCTATTCACCCTATAATTCATGGTTTGGTACCTTCCAATTCACCCTACAGTTGATGGTTTGGTAGCTTCTATTCACCCTATAGTTGATAGTTTGGGTGACAGAAGTGATTTAGAAGTTGTTGTGATTCAGTTGTTTAGTCATATCTGACTCTTCATGATCCCATGGACCATAGGACATCAGGACCTTCTATCCTCCATTTTATCTTGAAGTCTGTCCAAGCTGTTTCCATGACATATTCATCCACCTCATCCTCTACCATGCTCCCTTTTCCTTTTGACTTCATTCTTTCCAGCGCCAGAGTCTCTTCCAATGAATCCTATCTCCTCAGTATGTGACCAAAGTATTTAAATTTCAGCTTCAGTATATGTCCTTCGAGAAAATATTCTGAATTAATTTTTTTTTTTTAGTTTTTGCAAGGCAATGGGGTTAAGTGGCTTGCCCAAGGCCACACGGCTAGGTAATTATTAAGTGTCTGAGGCCAGATTTGAACTCAGGTTCTCCTGACTCCAAGGCCAGTGCTCTATCCACTGCGCCACCTAGCCACCCCTGAATTAATTTTAAGTGCTAATTAATTTGATTTACTCACTGTCCAAGGGACTCTCAAAAGTCTTCTCCAGCACTACAGTTCAGTCTGAAGGATTCAGCTTTCCTTACAGTCCAGTTCTCACAGCCATGCATTACTACTCATAAACCATAGCTTTGACTATACAGAACTTCACTGGCAAGGTGAGGTCTGCCTTTTGGTATGCTATATAGATTTGCCACAGCTTTTCTTTTAAGAAAAGAAACAAGTTCCAAGAAACAGATGGCTCTAGGTGGCATCTGCAGGGATCTTTGAGCACACAAGGATAAAATCTGTCACTGCTTCCATTTCTTCTCCCTCTATTTATTAGGAAGTGATGGGATCAGTTGCCAACATCCAAGGTCTTTTTTCTGATGTTGTTTCAAGTCACCTTTTACACTCTCCTCTTTCCCCTCTCATCAAAAGGCTTTTTAATTCTTTACTTTTTGCTATCAAAGTTGCATTGTGTGCATATCTGAGGTTGTAGATATTTCTCATGGCAATCTTAATTCTGTTTTTTGATTCGTCCAGTCTGGCATTTCACAAGATATATTCTGCATATAAATTAAATAAATCAGATGACCATATATATAGCCTTGGCATACTCCCTTTCCAATCTTAAATCTATCAGCTGTTCCATGTTCAGTTTTAACTGCTATTTCTTGGTCCATGTAACAGATTCCTGAGGAGACAAGTAAGATGATCTAGTATTCCTATCTCTTTGAGACCATGCCATATTTTGTTGTTATTCACACACAATCAAAGGCTTTCATATGTAGTCAGTGAAGCAGAAGTGGAAGAAGAAGATATTTTTCTGGAATTCCCTCACTTTCTACCTTAATCCAGAGAATGTTGGCAATTTGGTCTCTCATTTCTCTACTTCTTCAAAAAGCTACCCAGCTCTTCTAATAATTCAGAGGTCACAAATTGCTGAAGCCAAGCATGCAGAATCTTGAGCATACCCTTGCTAATGTATGAAAAGAGGGT